>NW_024573921.1:4388047-4706077 GCF_900044065.1 Fusarium mangiferae
TCGGCGCCATAGTCTCATTGGATCAACCTCATAGATCTTTGCGGCGCGTCGGAGAGTTAATTTTCGGTCATTTTTAAGGGCACGAAGTGCGAGAATAACATTAGCTTCACTATTGAATTCAGGCATATTGGGTGGTGAAGAAACAGTTGACGACGTAGACATGTTGTAGGTTGAGGGATTTTTGTAACACTCACGTGTTTGTAACACTCGCTTATCATGGACGTTACTGGATTCACATTAGCGGCACAGGCATTCTCTGCTCGTATGACATGGACAACAAGCGCTACGGAGAAGGTCCTCTTCCCGAACAAGCTTACAATGATCTCGAGGGAGTTGACAAGGTCACTTCTCTGCCAGATACCGCTTTCCATCGCGACGTCGACAAGATTGTTCTCGACGAAGCTGCCAAGGATCCCAGCGCCGTAAAGGTTGCCATTGTCTGCCCTCCCACCATCTACGGAACCGGCCGAGGGCCTGCCAACCAGCGAAGTCGTCAAATCCCAGGCTTGACCGAGACGACTCTCGAGAAGGGCTTTGGTCCCATAATCGGCGCTGGCGAGACAGAGTGGGACAATGTGCACGTCCACGATCTCTCCAAATTGATCGTTCTTCTCTCTGATCGCGCAGCTTCATCTGAGAAACAGTCTGATGAGCAGGAAATCTGGGGTCCAAAGGGATATTTTTTCGCTGAAAACGGTAAACATAAATGGAGCCAGATCTCTGCTCTTATTGCCAAGGAGGCCAAGAAGCAGGGTGTTATTGAGAGTGATGAGACCAAGGTTCTCGATGTTGATGAGGCACAGAAGAAGCTGGGTTTCCAGGCTCTTTCGTGGGGCTTGAACAGTCGTGGTGAGGCTAAGAGGGCGAGGAAGTATCTTGGTTGGAAACCAGAGGGTGAGAGTTTGGAGGAGTGGATTCCCGAGTCGGTGCAGATTGAGGCCAAGAGATTGAACAAGGCCTAAAGAACAGTTGTGTGATCACTGGGCGCTCAAATAAATATTACTTTTATATCAACTATAAGAACATAATATGTCGGTTCTAAGTATATTGTAACCTGGAATTACATCTTTAACGCTATTGGAGTTTAATACTCTGGGTTTGGACTGAGAATATCTTAGCCAGGGAGAACATGATAACGGTCGAATGAGTATCAAAATCTCGAAGTACGCCCTCTCTGGAGCAATCTGTGTATACTAGTCCAACCCTGGAGGAAATGATTGACCCCGCGCTAAAGCAGACAACGAAGGCAAACATCAATGCAGGTTTAAATCTCCAGGACACGTGCCAGAAGCAGCCACTATCACACATCTAGACCCTTAGGTTGCATGGTTTTTAATAGTATTCTCCGGGCGCATATTACGATTATTAAACCGTGACACCCTTGGCTCCCGTATAAGTTCATAATGTAAAGCAGGCCGAGCGATACTTTTTCAGCTTCATCTACAGGACGCAGCAAGGATTACAGTCCAAGATAGGCAATCCGCCGACAGCTAGTCCTCTTACGCTTTCAATCCCTCGCTTAAGCAACTCACTATGTGCCGACTTCCGCAACCCCATGTACTCAGCTACCAGCGAAAAAGCCAATAACACAACGCTCTTTATCGGAGTCTCCGGGGTAGGTGCACTTGTATGCATGTCTCAGGTCGTTTGCATGGCAGCTCGCCACAGTCGAACAGCTACAAGGAGAGGCCGTGCCGTACCGTGCCGAACCTAGACTGCCTTGGGCTAGATGGATTGAGCGCCAAAAGCTTAGCCCTTCTAGTTCATTAGGTAGTAGGCACCGGAGGCACCACTATCACCTGTTAGGGAAGCTAGAGACGGACATTCAGCTTCGGGCAAGCGAGCCACTTGTAAGGAATTAAGAGACTTGACGGATTGCTACATGCATTTCGGAATTGAGACTTCAGGTCCGTCCACTATCAACTGGGGGCGTCTAGAGTTGAAATTCAGGGCCAATCCCGACATACATACGCATTGCTTGATCTCTAGCCGATGTCTTCGAATTAACAGACTCAATATCGAAGTGAATAACGCAATTTTAGCATTAGTTTAACATATCCGTCTTAACCTTTAGATTCTGAAAAAGTATTGAGAAGCCTCTGGATCTTCTTATGTGGAACGATGAACAGCTGAAGCAGGCCGTGCCTTCTGTGCTTTAATGACAACTCTTCGTTGTTACAACTTCATCTGGAGTATATCACGCGTCACACTAAGCACGAGTGGATCACCAGATGACCAGCATTCACTATGAGCCTGGCTGTCTTGTAACACAAGGCTATCATTTAGTGCTCTCTTGTCACTCTTGACTCAATGGGCGGATCACCAACTATCACTAGGTTAAAGGCATAGTCATAGTGAAATGATCGATATCGCAGAAATTCTCCAATCTGCTCTCTCCATATCTAGCTAACGACTATCATTGTAACTCACTGCCATCCTTTCGCACGCGAGGATCCCACGTTTCAGATGTGAGGGCTGAATCGGCTTCATCTAGTAGCCATCTCCAACCACTATTTGATACCGGACCCGACGCTTAAAACACAAGAATCACTCAATTAGGTCTGTTCACCCCAGATGTTACGTGCCTCGTGTTATTCTGGTTTGTGGGTTGGGGGGGAGAAGCGAAAGATCTACCAGAACCGCCAGCCTGGGATTCCGTACATGGTTTGCATACTGCGACATTGAAACAGGTTAGCATGATTCCTTTGGCATTGGAGCTGGAATCATCCATTTTGATGGAGTTTCACTTACATGAGCTCTGTAGGCCCTTTGGTGTCCCAGGCTTTTCGAGACCCGCAATACCGCCTTGCAGAATATACACCCTGGTCTTGAGTCCTCTCACATTTTGACTGTCAGGGACAACTGATGGATAAGTCTTGAGAAGATACCTCATGTACCAGAAAGCCATCATAGGGGAACGATTCACGCCTACTTCACAGTTGAAGATAACCGCATCGGGCAACCTGCGCGGATCAGTAGGGAAAAGGTTATCTCCCCCCGGGTAACCCTTGCGTCTAAGGAAGAATTCTTCGTTCTTGTAATCGTCATTGTCATTTATATCCCACTTAATGGCTCCGTTAAACATCCATTTGGCAATTTTGTTGTCTGATGCATACAGAATGTGATATTTAGATTAGCCATGACATCCAGATGGTTGAGTGGGTGAGTTCTTGGGCCGTAAGATACCTTGACAGTCCACAAAAAAGATCTGTTCTTTGCCATCCAATGCATTCCACAGGTCTGCTGGAGTGATGAAAGAGATCTGCTGATATGCATAAATGTTGATCACGCTGACCCTCTCCGGGTCTACCTTGATCAATTCACCCAGCTTGGATAATGGCCCAAGGTTCTTTTGCGCACCAGATGGTGCGGGCCATGCATCATGAGCGGCTTCCATGCTGAGAATACAGAAAGAAAAGTATGAGATTAAATGGGAGCTGGTGATCCCTTCCAGCACGCAGGAACGATGTAATGGTAGAAATAGGAAGATTGGAATACTGATAAGAACACAGGAAAGAAGGCTTGCCACTTCAAGTCGGTTCGGGCCTCTGTAGAGAGATATCTTGGTGGCCCTAAAAGAATGAATGGAACGGGGATTGTGATGGCTTGCTGCCATCCCATGCATGATATCGAATAATCATACGATGCCCGAAAGAGCTGATTTGATCGTCAGGTGATACCAAAGACTATGTAAGAACAGTCTAGAACTCGGTGAGTGAAACACCTTGACCGACCAGCGACGAAGGCTCCTCTGCGGCTAGTAAGTGCCCCGCATCATTGCGAACAAAAGGTGAGATTGACTACACCTAAAAAGCACGCTCACAGATGTTACCCGCTTAGGCATAATCTAAATGTGCTCGGTGCTACGGATACAAAGATAAACTACTGAGAGGTGTGTAAAGGAAGTGGAGATCAATAGTGCGCCAATAGTCTATGCAGGGGATATTCCTGGAGCCGGCCGTTCCGCACTAGAAGCCAATCTGGGCCATCGACGGCTCTGGATTGATCAAAGTAACACGTCTACGTACTCGCGACAATTGCATATGCTCCTCTGGTTTATGAGAGAGGTGTGAGTTTAGAGAATGCACAAATAATAGCTGCTCCATCAATTATATCTAGTAGGACCTCGGATGAATAGAATATATGATCACCGCCAGACTTTGGGTAGGGAACCTAGCGGGAACTTGCACTTTGCAGAGCTCTAGTCTCTTCTTCTTGAGAAAACCTTTCATCACACTCCATCGAACATCAGCATAGCCTGTCTTGACACAATAGTCATTGCGAACTCACAAGATGGCTCTCAACCTTGCCCCGTATCATGCTGCTATGAGAATTGGCCAAGGGTAAGCGTGATAGCGTCAGTATCCCACCAATACTGACATTGTTAGTTTCAACTCCTATACACATGAGATCTTGATGAACGATGCTGTTGTCTATGACACAGAGTCCCCTGGTGGCGACCATTACCAGGGCGACACCAAGCAAGTCAGTCAGATTGTCTCGTATTGCACACGCCACGTCGACAAGATCTCTGAAGTGACAGATGCAATGAATGTCTCGGCAGCTTTGAGCATCAAGACAGCCACAGCAGGTGGTGGCCTTGCAGGATCCTACGTCAACTCTGACAAGTTCAAGGAGAGCACCCTCAACTTCTTTGTCCAGGTGACTGTCGTCAACCAAACCATCATGGCTGAAGACGTGCGGCAGTTCAATGCCATCGATGGCGTCTGGAACACTGGCAAGTTCATGAAGGTATACGGAGATTGTTACATCTCTGGGTTCATTGAAGGAGGTGAGCTTGATGCCATCGTGTCTGTCAAGATCACCGACAAGGCGACCGAGTCAGATATCAAAGCTGCCCTTGAAGCGAGTTTCGGACAGGGCCGCGCAGCAGGTGGCAGTTTGAATGCTTCTTTCAGTCTTGATAAGACGAATGCATTCAAAAACTGCGAGACTACCATCACCGTTAACTGGAATGGAGGTGGGGATATCAAACCTGCCGATGAGCTATGGTCCATCGAGTCACTGACCAAAGCGGCGGCCGCATTCCCCTACAACGTTGCTCGATGCCCGCAGAGAACCTAGTATGTTACTCCTTCGTATTTGGTTTCTTTGGAAGGCCGACTACTAACGATACCATTTAGCGCTATACTCACAAAGTACGAGAACCTTCTCAGCTTCCAGAAGCTCAGCCCCAAGCCCACTGTTCTTGACTACGACGTTGCCAGTCTTTATACCAACGATCTCTTGGATGCCATGATGGCTTACAAGAACATCTGGAAGAAGATCCACCTAGGTTAGTTGAAGCTTCGTGAGAAATCCTGCGCACAAGACTAATTACCATGAACTCGTAGACATTGCCGACTATGAGGACAATAATGTTACACTGAGGACGGCAAAGATAGAGCCTAGAAAGGTTGATGCCAAGAGGGAGATCAGCAAGCCCAAGAAGATGGAAGCTCTTCACTTCTTGCAAGATCTAGTCGACACGGCTCGCGAGAACGCTGGTGACAGCAGCGAGCAAGTGCTAGAGTTGGTCAACCTCTTGCACTCTCCTGGTGGCACCCATACCGCAAGCTCTCAGTCATCCAAGAACTTCGACTACCCTGACAACGTCGGCATTCCGTACGAACCTGATGAGTTCGGCCTGGAGAAGGCCAGGAAGGACTGCAGACTGGAGATGCTCAAGATCGTCAAGGAGGTGGATGAAGTCATTGCAAATCCCATGCTTGCGCTGGACCCGGATCGAGATCTTCAGTACACTAATCCCACTTTCTTTCGAAGGCTACTCCCTGTAAGTTTTGTGCAAACAACACCTGCCGTTTTCTCTTTCTTCTTGTTCTAACGACGTGTGTTTTGTAGACTGTTACCAAGATTGAGAAACCCAAGCTGGTCACTGCCTCTGCCGCCCCCGTCCCAGCGCTACATGAGAGGCTATACTATGCTCCCAAGGATCTGCCAGAACACTTCAAGCCCATGTACGAGAAAGCTCTGGGCGACCCCAAGTCTTCCAAGTTTCTCATGACAGCGTGGGCAGGTGATCACACCAACCATGAGCCCGGCACTGTTTTCAATGACTTCTCCGTCGTGACAAACAGCCACATTGTCAAGAGCGTCAGCGTCTGGATCAACGACAAGAAGGGTAGTGGCTTCATCGTGGCTTATCAGCTTGACTTCACCGATAAGCCATCTCACTTCCGCAGTCACGACGACAAACCAGGTCATCCCCCGAACAGCACACAGAAGACCTTTGCAGTGACTAACGTCGGCGATCATATCACGTCGGTGCAGGTCACGGCTGGCAAGTTTCCTGATTTCCCGGTCAAGGTCATCAGTTCCATCACGTTGACTACCGCCAAGGGCCAGTCGGCCAAGCTAGGAATGGACGCGGCGCCAGAACAGTCAGATACACTGTGGACAGATGCTCCAGTGGCAAACTACTCGTTCAAAGGTTTCTGGGGTGAAAGTGGGTCAGCATTTGATCGCTTGGGCGTTTTCTATGGTCTTGATGAGTAGAGCACATGTTACGGCCGATAATGGCTCTGGCTGTAGACAATTAGTTCGACCTTCCTCAATCTTTCTCATAGTCTCACTAAAACTAGTATACACGCTTGATCTGTCATCTTCTTTCGATTTAAGTTTTGGTTCATTTGCAATATCGAGTGGAAGACCGTAATTGCTTCCTACTGATCAGCATCCAAAGGTGCCTCTTGCTTGTCAGGAGCAAACTTTGTACATAGAACTACCTCCAATGGCTTACACTGGCTACATAATAGGCTCTTGATCTCCTCCTGCTATTACTTGTATCTTGTTCTATATAACCCTTCAAAGAAATGACAATCACTATATGACGGTCAATCGCTAATTCCTGTATACCGCTATCTGATAGTCTCTCAAATAACGATATGGCATCAGAATCACCTGGACTACTAATCCAGCCCGACATATATCTAAACAATGACGCCACTCCAACTCATCCCGGTCATTGACTAGCCCCAACTCCTGCATCCGCTCACCGACACGGAAAGGCAGTTTATCTACATTCTGAAGATATCCTATGCTCTGTCTTCTCACCTCATTGAACTGAGCCTGAGAAGCCTTTTCCAAGCCCTCCTTCTTAGGCGGGTAACCGTGGCAAGTGTTGGTCAGTGTGTCGTAACCGCTCATGGTCACCTGAAAAATCTCGTCGTGTGTCGACTCTTCTTTCTCAAAGGTTTTGCTGGCCGTGAAAAACAGGACCTTGACTTTCACAGTCACCTTTTCCTTCGTTTTAGTATCCACAGTGTCGTCACTTGTAGCCACGTAAACACCTGCATCCGCTCCCAGGATGTAGCACGAGACGTAGTAGTCCCCGTAGACTTCCTGGAATTTGGCTTGGCCATTGGATTCTCTCAGCAGCATCTCTGCTTCATACGACAGACGAGGCTCTGCTTTGAACCTTATGACTCCGCCGCGGACCAAACAGGTGCGCGACACGCTATACGTCTACCATACATCAGCCAACTGATACTGTGACGAGACTATGGTTGACGTACATCTTTGGTCTCTAGGACTGTCTTGTCATACGACCCTGTCACGCTTGCACTCAGGAATGAGCATCCAACTGTTACTCCCAAACTGCCACTCGTATGCTCCATGCCAGTCGAGTGAGAGGTGGACTCAGCATCGCGAAAGTTGTGTCTGCCCTCCACTTTGCCGTCATAAAGCAGTCGCTGCTTTCTAAGTTCTTCAATGTTAAAGGGAGATTTGGCGGTGATCCAGGGATTTGGTGTAGATACAAGTTTCGATGAGAAGCCAGTGCCCAAGGCGAGCTCTCGATGAATCCATGGAATGACAATCTCTCTACCAATGTCAACCTGCTTCTCTACAGTAGGCACCGGAAGGTCTTCTAGAGATAGCATTTTATGACAGTGTGGCCTGACCCGTGTTGACAAGATTTGTTGTGAAATGTAGCCGTAGGTGTATGTAGCCGTAAGCATAGCATAGAAAGTGTAGGGATTGTCTGTCAAACACGAAACCCTCTTTGAGCAGTCGGCGTTCGCCGCTTGCACCATGTGGGCAACGGCTCCAAGCGCAAGGTTTCTTTTCACACCGCCAGTCCAGATCTATCACATACTTCAGCTGAAAACAAAATGTTTCAATAGTATGTGATAGTATCACCCGCATCACCTTAGTGAGGCCAGCTCAATGTCTAGATGCCTTGATTGGGACAGGATGTGAACTCATCTGTATCACAGAAGGGTCTCGAACAAGTGACCAGGGTATGCGCTTTGATCAATAGCTCTTAGTGGTAGGTACTACAGTGGGGACGAGCCATGCCTTAGCCTAGAGATATGCCTATACCAGGATTATCGCACAAGTATGGGGTACTTTTGTAAATACAAGGCCTACACGCCAGGGTGTTATCTAAAAACACTAGATTCTATTGATCCAATTTCAGAGGCAATGTGACCCAATCGTGCTATGTTGTATGCCCACAAAGGTATAGATGCATTCTCTCGGCTATCGGCATCTCCTGGCGCCAATTGTGTCTCAGATTCTGAGGAACTATTGAGCGATACATGTTCTAGCCTCTGGTCCATCAGTTGAATGATTGTTGCGACTTGTAAGCAAGCTGAACACCAAGCTGTGTCCAAGCGCACAGATCTATATGGACTCAAACTTAAGTCACAGTTGTTATCACGAGAAAGATCCCCCTCGTAATTTGTGCTTTTTCAAACGTTATCAGGACATAAAAGCAAAGTCAAGGTGTTCTACGCTTCTCATTTTTACCCCATTCAGAGCTTACCAGAACGTATCTTCACCATGCCTCAGCAAGAGACTACGATACGGCATTCCGTGCCAGTCGCTAATCGCAGTGTGAAGGACAATACCAAACCTCAACCGTATGTCACTCCATCACACTGAACATAGCCAGGCTATGACTAATATATGTGATTGCATAGTCCCAAAACCCTACCAGCTCTCAAGTCAATTGACCAGGTAGAGTTGAACAATTTGCAGGGCGTTAAAGTACTGGATGGTGCGGGGGTCGTCCAACTAAAGGATGATAGTTTTCACGTCTCCCAGGCCGTTCGGGATGCCCATATCGACAAGATTCGAAGTCTCAGCCAAGATAATCCATCCTTAGGCTCGACTAGTTTTCCAGGGATAGAGGCAACGCTGGACAGTCCTGCCACAATGTACGTTGGCTACTTCCATCCCGATGTTGTGAAGGCAATCAATGCATCTCCTGTAAGGCTACTCGATATCGAATATCGATCCGTACTCCCTGGACTGACGTGTTGCAGGAACTGCTCTGCTTTACTCCAAACGTAGTTGTCGAAAAATATGTCGTCACTGAAGAGCCCTGCTCTAACTGGGGGGCGTCCAAGGTCACGTTGTCGGATGTCAGGTTCAACGAGATCCAGGCTCTTCCAAACTCATGGGTCAGAGACACAGCAGTCATGAACAAGAAGGGAGAGAATGTGACCATCTTCATCTTAGACGGGGAAGGTTATCTGAAAAACGACATAGAGGTAAGGTGCCTTGCAGATATCTCCACCAGGAGTCGTGTCGGCTAAGTAGGATGTTCTAGGCTAATCGTCCCTTTACCATCAATGCCTGTCCAAAGGTCGGTAATGCCGAAGACCATTGCACCGTAGTCACCAACATTGCCTGTGGGCAAGATCATGGCAGTAGGTACCCATCGGCGCTCCTACTAGGCGGTAACTAACAAGTTTGAAAGTCGCTCCCAAAGCAAGTGTCAGAATACACTACTTCTTGGGCACGATGCCCACCCAAGGGTTTGTGTCATGCGCACTGTCTGGACTTCGATGGGCAATCCAAAACAAAAAGGTGTCCGGTCGTGTCGTTTTGAATATGTCTTGGGGGCTTTTTGACCCGGAGCCCGGTGCTGTTCGAATCGCATCAGGCATTCTTCAGCAGTTGATAAAAGAGTACAACATCATTCCGGTGGCTGCAGCTGGAAATAGTGGAGTAAGAAAACGGCGAAACAGACTTGTGGACGCTTTGCTGACATGGGATCCAAGACATGCTTGTCTAGAACATCCAAGGCCTGGCCGCAATGCGAGCCCGGAGTGATAGTTGTCGGTAACACAGACAAGAAGGGTGAGATGAACAAGCAATCATGCTATGGGCCATGTACGTAAGCGAGGTACCCAGTGAGGGAAATCTATGAAGATCTAACAAGGTAACCACAGTGGTGGACGTCTACGCACCGGGTACGGATATAGCAGTGCCAGGTAGCAGCTTGACCAAGTCAGGCACATCGTTCGGTAAGTTGGTGATACTTTTCCTTATCTGAATCCTTTCCTTCGAATGCTGACAGACCCGCTTAGCCGCGCCATTGGTCTCCGGTTTTCTGGCCAATCTTCTCTCGTCCGAAGGCCAGGATAATAACTTCGCGACAATCAATTCTCAAGAACTGTGCAAAATGCTACAAGAGAGTTTCTCCGTTAAGACAGATCAATGGAAAGCCCCGAATCTACTATTTCCGGGTGATGTACGAACCATTACAGCACGCATGTCAAAGCCAGACTTTGACACCCTCACCATTACTGTCAGCATCAAGAGTCCAGACCTCTAGACTAGATCGCTAATAAATGGCTACAGTTGACCAAAAGTAACTATGGGATCAAGCCTCCACGAGGCACAAAGACACACAAGACGAGCCTCGATGATCTGCTGAAGATCTTGGCCGCAGTCAAAGAAAAGAAGCAGGATGAGTACGAGTCACTCTTGAATAAGCGTGCTGGGGCCGAGAACTGGGATGACATCCCCGGATTCAAGAACTCATGGGGCGACTTGAAAAGGTTCAAATGCGAATACGACGTTCAAAACGAGACTACGGCGAACGATATGATTCGCCAAATGTCACAGTTGTCACTTGACTCGCCAGGGGTCTGTAGCTGGACCGGCGTCCTCAAGCCATGACCATTGGCTGCTAATGGCATTGTCAGGACAGCATTTCTAATGTGTTAAGAATCACTGTCAAGTAGGTATTCATCTCAAGAGCTCGGTCTAGCTAGAGAAGTAGATGCGTAGTTCAGGGTAGAATATTGTGTTCAATGGTTTAGGCTAGGGAGATGTATCTAGGTCATCGATATATCTAGCGGAATACTTTTATAAAAAGCGCCACGAAATTATACATCGCTCTCCCGCTTATTATCATAGTTCTAGTATTTATTCCTTACAACAAGTTCCAGTCCGTCGAACTTTGTAACTTAACTGCCTCGTAGGAGACTACCTACCCGCTTCCAGGTCTATTGCATCTGTCATGTAGGAATAGACCAGCAGATAGTCCAGTTCAACACTTGTTTGCCTGTCTTGGGTCAAGTCTTGCCACAGCCTGACCTTCCATCATATATAAGTGGTATACATAATTTTCAGTATAAATAGATAGCTACTACGGTAATAGATCTTGGCGCTGACAAGATTCACAGATATATACAAGGTTGAACGAAATAAACTATCCAGCTCAGCACTAATCCTACCGATTAGTCCAAGGTCGAGACTAACATCGGTTGCAAAGATAACAGCTAGCACCTTTTGTGGCCAAGGGCTCAAGGCTACCACTCGCAAACAACCATAGCTGCATGCTGAATTTGCGCAGACTTGTCAAGATCGCGGCAGTAAGTGAAGGTCCGTCTATCCGGGTGTGCTCTACATGAGTGTCCCTGATCACCACACCATAATGCTCCTGGGTTGCCTGTGCCATCGTTCTTATACTGGCAGTCTCCATCTTGAGTCTTGACATCGAATGCACCAGCAGGAAAGTGGTCGTCTCTCAGCGCATCAATCGATAGGGTATCAATAGATACGTCGGCATGAATGGCGAGAGCGGGGTTGAGCGCACACTGCGATGCAGTCCCAAAGTCGGTGGAGTAGAATAGCCAGTTCATTGTGTCGTAGAAGTCTTTGTCCATGGGGACTCCGTGGCGCTTGTTCTCGAGGATGATGTTCAGTGCCTTGGTGGGACCTGCGGGAGGCGCTGGATCCTCAGTCGGAGTATCATCCTCTTCTCCATCTCTCTTCTCATAGGCCGCGTTGGGCGTGCCGAACATGCCTTCAAAGTACTTCTCGGTCGCATACCATGCGTAACTGTCAGCTGTAAAGAAAAGAATCAGTTACTGCCAAATCTCGTAAAGGTTGCTTGCTGCCTACCGTTTTTGGCCGTACGAGCGCGCCAATTCTTGTTTCTGGCGAATCTTTCCACCATTCTGATCCCATAAGCCTTCACATTCGAGTCGTCATTGAGAAGTTGATCGGTGACAATAACTTAAGAATTCCGTCAGCATTCGTAGCTCAATGGTCATCGCGACAAAAAAAAAACACTCACCGTCATTCGTCGATGCCTCTGCCAGTGCGGGTAGGTGTGTCAGCTCGTGAAGTAGAATTTTACCCTTGCCGACCATGAGATTCGGGTTCTTTCTGTCACCTTCTGGCGCCTTTCGGAGATTGTCAACTATTTCTCCGAGAAACTCTTGACCGGGCGCCCAAAAGGGACTGCAAAGAACAATGGTGGACTTCTCGATGGTCGCCTCGGTGGAAAATGCGTAGGCGCCGATGGAGCCAGATGAAGACTGGATCACATTTCCACATGTAACTTGGTCATTTGCTCCCCTGTGGTCCTGATAGACATCTTGGCAAGAAATCTGCATCTTGCGCCCATTCTTACTCAGTTCCTCAATGTTGTGGAAAATAGCTGTGTACTGTTAGCTCGTGACATTTGCAGCTTGACACAAGGCAGAGGCTCTCACTGTATATACGCGATATATCCTCGAATCTTAGGTTGATGTCATCTCCGAAGATTCTCGACTCGATCGTACCGGGAGGATTAAACTGTTTTGAAACGCCAACAAGCGTGACAACATCGGCCCAAGCTTTCTCGATGTCCTGACGTTGAGAATCACTGCAAGCATCAAAGCTGACGAAAGGCGTGTCGCCAGGGACATTTTGGCGTGGCTGTATTTCTATTGGCTTAGCGAGAGTGGTGGAAGGTAAACCGAGGAGTAAAAGGCCAAAGGCCGCCACTCGATTCATGGTAGGAGCCATGGCTGTAGAGTCTTGAAAATGATTGATTGTAATGAAGCAGAATTAGTTGGCTGACTATCGTTTATTGTTAGAGGTGATGCGGTTTCTTATACCACTTTACTCGACTGCATAGCCTCATTTGCTCTCCATTTCTACATAATCTGGCCATCGCCTGAAATGAGTTCTTGCAAAGGATTGTGATTAAAGGATTTTCAACAAAGGATTTGCACAGCCTAGTTGTGCCTGTTATGCTGCGCGGCTTAAATCTAGGGAGCTTAAAGAAGCTTAACTACTTAAATGCAAGGGTATTAAACGGAATTCCGTTTCTTGGTGAGATTGTATACATGGATAACCATGTATAAATAAAGTGGAATTGGGGTCCTTATAATAGAAAGGATTTAAGTGGTGGTCTAACAATTTTACTAAACGGGGCTGAGCAATTCCGAAACGGGGCTTGGCGATTACTAACAGGGGTTTTTCAGTCCATTGGCTTGCATTCTGCCTTGTTAGTAATAACTGTGCTATAAACGTGTATAATTAAGATTTAAGCTTGGGCTATGTTCCTCACTACTGTAGTTAGATATTCTTTTACTAGCTAAGCTCAAACAGGACATGCGAATCTGGCTCCCCCAGGCTTGAGTCTTAGGAGATGTTGGTGGAACTCACGCGTGTAAGCCTTCCATTCTCTTGCTCACTGTACCTTTCCTTCAACAGCAACAGACCAGATTTGCTGAACGCATCGAAGCCCAGCTTCGAACGCACCCTGAATCCATCCATGAGTAAAGCTAGCCTGCTCGCCTGCAAAGAACACCCTATTCTCCCAATCAGGCTTCTGCATAGTATCCAAGAACTTGGTCTTTTGCATCGGGCCAAAGTAACAGAAAGCACTTCCACCAGCTAGTTCATCAGCTGGGAAGACTTGTGACGCCCCAGCTTCGAGAAGGTCAAGAGACCTGGCTTCGGGGAAGATCCTGTTCAGGTTCTCAGCGGCGATCTGGATCCGTCGCTCTGGAGAGAGGGATCCAAGGATAGTGGCATCTTGTTCAAAGGTGTATGCTGCCATGATGACACCGCGGTTAGAATGGTCGAACTGAGTGTTACCATCTGTTTTGGGGAACATGGTGTAGCGGATAGGAAGATCGCTGACGAGACCACCGTCTAGGCCCTGGCCCGCTTCAGTAAAGACCTTCTCCCACCATCTCTTCTTGTACTGGAGGAGGATCTTGGTGACTTCCACGTAGCGAACGTCTCGAACTGCCATTTCCTGCATGGGAACGAAGGGCTTTGACTTGGCGATTGTTCGCTGCGCCGTGTACGGGATGGCGAGGATGAGATAGTCTGAGGTGATGGATTTCTTTAAGCTGTTGGCTGTGACTTCGTAGGTCACCTTGACCGGAGCTTGGAGAGGGATTTGGGGGTCCGATTGTTCAAGAATGCCTATCTCGGTGACTCTGGCACCATAGATGATGTCATCAACCAACGATTCTGTACAGCATTAGCCAAGGATGTCTTCAAAGAAGGCACAGAAGTGACTCGAAGTGACTCACTTTCTTTTCTCTCGCTAGAGACGAAAGCGTTGGGCACAGCATCCATCCCCTCTTGAAGCTGTTTCATGCCTGCCTGTTCGCCACCCTTGTTGCTCGACAGAAACGCATCCTTGAACGATTCAATGAACCCATTCTCAAAGACGACATGAGCATTACCAAGATCATAAAGATTAATAGCATCTTCAGTCCAACCTGCCTCATCAGTCAAGTAAGATCGCAGCGTGTAGCTATCATACTTCTTGGTGATCGCAGCATATGCCTCCTTGATAGCTTTAACCTGAATCTTCTCAGGGAACGCTACCTCGTCAGTGGCCTTTTCATAGGCTTCCCAAAAGTCGTCGACAACCTGTGCAACAGCCTCTGTGAACAGCTTGTCGCACGTCTTGCCTTTCTCGCATTTACGGAGACCTGGGAAGAGAGACAGCAGCTTGGCGTCCTCTTCTTGCAGAAGCTCATTGAAACGATCATACGTCAGCGTCTCGCCGTAGCCTGAAATGTAGATGAATTTGTTCTTCATCTCAAAGTCGAACAACTGTGGCTTTAGACCGAAGTCTTCAATATACTTGTGTAGTAGGTAGTGATTTGCAGGGATGCGCATGGCGCCGCCCTCTCCGTGAAGACCATGTGCGAAAGATGGCTCGCGGAAGGTTTTGACGCGTCCGCCGACTCGGGACGAGGCCTCAAGGATGGTGACCTTGAACCCAGCCTTCTTCAGCTCATAGCCAGCACAAAGTCCAGACACACCGGCGCCGACGATAGTGACCTACTCATCTTTAGCGGGGTACAGCATAAAGATTGCTGAGGGCACTCACTGTTGGGCAGCCAGGGATCTTCTCTCCGGGCTTTCCCGGTCCATCTTTCATAAGGGCCAACAGAACATCTTGCAACTGCTCAGACTCGTCGGGAATGGGACGATCCGCATCTCCGATTTCGGACTTGACTTTCTGGAATAGCCTTCTGGAGCCATTCTGCTTGTGCTTCTTACACTCGATGAAGTAGCTCAGAAGCGGGAGGGTGCTCTCAGAATGAATCTCACAAGTGAGAAACTCGTCCGTAGCGAGGTCGAATGTTGAAGCCATGTTTCCTTGGGAGATCAATTGTGCGATTATGATTAATTCTTGGTTGCTTGCTTGTGACCTCGAAGAAATTGTGTCGCAATTGCGTGCTTTATGTAGTATTTTCTTCTCGGTCAATCGAAGCTGGAGCTGCGTCTGCGTTATGCAGGCAACAGATGAATCATTGGCGGCGCCACTGGAGTGGCTGGCTGAGATTCCAACAGTCCACTATCACATTACTCTCAATCACAAACATATATGCCCAGAATCGTAACAAGATATCACATTGCATACGCCACGAAATGCATATAGGCTTAAAAGATGAAGGTATGTGATAGGGAATGAATGCGTGGTGTTCTAGACCCGAGCTTGATCCAGGTTAGCCTAATTGCCAACTCACTATTGCCCAGCCAGTGGCTAGCTGAGCATACCTATTGAAGTATTTTAGGATCCCATTTCACAAAGCAGGTTGCAACTCCAGGCTCGACGCTAAGCTACTTTCGCATCAGTTTAATCGCTGAGCATATTACCCCGCTGGTGAGGTCATATTCCCTCAGTTGGCGGTTCTCAGAAGTGAGTCCCTACTGTTCAAGCCCATGAGCGCCTGACCCAATTCAGCATTTCAGCTATCGGTGGCGAACTGAAGGCCTGAGACATGCATTTTGTTGCCAATAGTCCATGTCGGGTAGAGAGGCAAGAGAGGCACAGTGAGAACTTTGGTGTCATTGGGCTCCCAGCAGGAATTCGAGAGCGGGAGTGTAGTTCTACTCGATTTGACTCGTGTCTAAATCGTGAACAGTGGAGGGAGGACTTGCTCCGGATCAGTGGTTTTGTGAGCTTATCTGAACTTATCTTGGCTTGTTTTCTGTTATCTTATCTTATCCTTGATAAGATAACTTCACAAGCAATGCAATTGACTGCTTGCTGCAAAATATATATAAAAGACAATGAAAACTTTAGAGTATATCGTGAATTAACTAAGACTTCAATGTGTTATATTATTAAGCACTCTGGCGCACAGAATAAGTTGGTGTAAGTTTTCAATCCGAGAAACCTTCTGTTGTAACACGTGCTTTATTCGTTAAGTTACACTCAATTCTTTCTGTTGATAATCTCTAATAATGCCGTTGCCATCAAGTAATGAAACCGTCGCAGCTGCAATCATATAACAATGCTGAAATACTTTAAGCCTGACATCACAATTCTATTTCAGATATTCTGTGCAATCAAGGTGATAACGCGATCAATTAATCCTCGGTACTCGTCACAGCTCAAGTTACCCTGCATCTTCACAATATTACAAGGATGACTAATAAATTGAGCGACATTGATGATCTCCATGCCAATTAAGCGTACGAGTTAGCTGCAACAAACTCGCCAGTCATCTGCCATAAAAAATCCTTTTTCGCGTTAATGATCTGAGAATTCGGCATCGAAATGCCCGGAGTAACGACCTCCGACCCTTCTCCCGCTGCCGGTCCAATGCCCCCATCGGCTCCGTTTGCCCCGAACCAAGAATATTGGTCACGCTCACGTGCGGGGATTTACCCTCTAACCAAACCGAGCCCAAAGACCCCACGGCGCGTTAACGAATCTGGGGTAGATCCGGGGTAAAAAACCCGCAGACACGCAGCGGGCATCGGCCCAAGTCTCCCCCACAAACAAGTTTTGGGGTTCAATCTTGGCTGAATGGTACGACTTCCTCGGTTCATCTACCGGAGAGGGAAATGTCACACCAACCTTGGTTCCAACCCCACAAAGTCAAATTGATAGATATAAAGGACTGTGGGGATCGTCAAAACGAAACACAAACAACAGACTCAACCATCTTTACCTCCACTTGAGTCAATTCTGGTTCTTTCAAGATGTCGAAGCAAGTTGCCGAAGAAACTCACCTCCCCGACGCCGACGCGAATGACTTCCAGGGTCTCGTCCTCGCCGATGTCATTCCCCGCGATCGCAAGCCATGGTACTCCGACTGGACACTATGGAAACTCAACCTTCTCCTCCTGAGCGGTCTCTTGACCCAAACCGCTACCGGGTTTGACGCGAGTATGCTGAATGGAGCGCAGTCGCTGCCTCAATGGCAGGAATATTTCGGCCAACCCAAGGGGACGCGTCTCGGCGCTATGACGTTTGGACCCAACGGTGGTGTTCTCATTTCGATCCTCATTTCATCCCAGCTCTGTGATTGGCTTGGACGAAGAAAGCCTATCTTTATCGGATCGATTACTATCATTGTTGGCGCGATTGTTCAGACTTGCTCGTATAACTATGGCATGTTTGTTGCTTCGCGCTTCATCATCGGTTTCGGTCTCGGTATTGTTTCCACTGCGGCGCCTCCTCTCCTCTCCGAAGTTACATACCCAACGCATCGCGGAAAGATGACATCTTTCATGATGGTCTCGTGGCCGCTCGGTGCTATCATCGCTGCTTGGGTCACGTACGGAAGCTTCCAGATGCAGAGCTCTTGGGCATGGCGTCTCCCCAGTCTTCTTCAGGGCGCTTTCTCTGTTGTTCAGGCTTCGTTGGTCATGTTTGCACCTGAGTCTCCTCGATGGCTCATCTACAAGGGTCGATATCAGGAAGCTAAGGATATTCTCGTCAAGTGGCACGGATACGGAGACCCCAACTCTCGATTGGCCCGCTTTGAGATGGCTGAGATCACAGCGACACTCGAGATCGAGAAGGTTCAGAAGAAGTCGCGCTGGGCCGAGTGGATCTCTACTCGCGGCAACTGGCACCGATTCTTCCTTGCTCTGTACATCCCCGCCATGTTGCAGTGGTCCGGCAATGCTCTCACCTCTTACTATCTTGCCAAGGTCCTCAACTCGATCAACATCACCGACCACAAGACTCAGCTTCTTCTGAACGCTGGTCTCCAAATCTGGGGCTTCCTGTCAGCTGTCGTATTCGCCACCATGATTGACAAGTTTGGTCGACGCAGACTCTTCCTCGTTGGTATGTCGGGTATGGGTGTTTCATACATCATCTGGACAATCTGCTCTGCCCGCAACCAGCAGGAGAACTTTGAGCACATGGGCTACGCTGGTGCCGTTCTGGCCATGATCTTTGTCTTCTCTTTCTGGTATCACGCCTGTTCTCCCATTGGTGCCACTTATATCATGGAGGTCACCCCATATTCGCTTCGTGCCAAGGCTTCTATGCTGTACCAGCTCACTGGCAATTTGGCGGGTGTTTACAACGCCTTCGCCAACCCTGTTGCTATGGAGGCTATTGCTTGGAAGTACTACATTGTTTGGTGTGTTGCGATCGCTGTTCACTTGACTTTGATCTTCTTCTTCTTCCCCGAAACCAAGGGCTATTCTCTTGAGGAGGTGGCTGAGATCTTTGATGGACCTGATGCTCCTGTCGGGGCGAATGCGATTGGGCAGAAGAAGATGGATGACATGGCGATGCACAAGGAATGAGAGGCAAAGAACTTGAGGATTTGATATAGTAGTACAGGCATAAGGTAGAAAGGAAGTGAATTGACTATTACGAGCTACTACATTAGCCCAGTTACTACCATCGCCACAGTTATCGGAGTGATACTTAGATTGCCCAAGATCCAATAAGTCACGCAAGGAAAAGGTTACAAAAAGAAAAGTTCCACACACACAGACACTCCATCGTCTCTTGCCCAACCATACTAAGTTAGGAGTTACTATTACTTAGCCAAGCTAGCCGTAGTGGGATAGAAAAGTGCATTGTTGAGACAGCTCACAACAGCGTCGCCGCTGCCCTGAAGAACGCTCAAGCAGTCTTCCGCCGCTCCCTCTCCGAATGGTCCAAGGGCAGTGTCGCAAGCACCAAGGTTCAGTGCAAGTTGAACTGCATTCTGACCAGCCAAGCTGGAACAAGCTGCTGGGAGTGTCGAGATACACACCCCAGAGAGGGCATTGTTGAGACAATTAACGACAACCGAGCCGGACGTGAAGAGACCGATACCGGAGGTAGTGCAAGATGCCACGGTGCCTGTGTTGTAAGCGCCGAGTGCTGTTCTACACGCAGGAGCGGCTACAGCGATAGCCACGGAACCAGTCAAACTGCCGATGGACTCGCAAGCGTCAGGAAGTGTGAAGCAGGCCGGCGTAGGGGTTGGTGTAGGCGTGGGAGTGGACGTAGCCGTAGACTCAGCGCAGTATGGGATGCCGGTAACGGTACCTGTGCCGGATGTAATGCCAAAGGCAATCTCAAGACACTCAACGATGCTTGTACCTGTTGTAGAGCCAGTGATGTCACCAGTGGAGAGACATGTTGCAGCACTTCCAGCAGCAAAAGGACCGAGAGCAACAGCGCAAATGGCAACATCGGCGACAAGCTCAAGGCCATTGGTATTCGCCAGATCTGTACAAGACTCCGGCAGAGTTGTGATGCAACGCTCTTCCAAGGCATCAACGACACAGTTGAAGATACTCAAACCAGAAGAGCCAACGATGGGCGTAGTTGCGAGACAGGAGGCAACGTTACCAACGGCATAGGGCCCGAGGGCAGTGGTGCAGAGAGCGAGTACAGGGATAAGAGCTAGACCGTTGGTAGTCTCGAGTTCTGCGCAGGCAGCAGGGAGAGCCACGGTACAAGTAGCCGAAGTGTTTGGCGAGGGGATACACTCAGTTGCAGAGGAGGATGTCTGAGCCTCAGGAGTGGTTGGGCTTGCAGAGGTTGGGGCTTCGGTTGTGGCAGGTTCAGCAGACGTCACTGCGGCGGATGAGGTGGGCTCAGCGCTGGTCTCGGGAGCAGAGGAGGAGGACTCGGGGGTGGATGTCGCAGCATCGGCTGATGAGGTATCGGCTGCGCTGCTGGTAGGCCCAGTGTCGGTAGAAGATGTCTCGGCGGCAGAGGAAGCAGTAGAAGAGGTCTCGACAACGGCGGATGAAGTCTCAGCCTCTGAAGAGTTGGCTGGAGCATCACTGGAAGTCTCCACAGGAGCTTCAGAAGAGGTCTCAGCGGGAACGTCAGAGGAGGTCACGGGGGCATCCGAGGTAGCTGGCGATGACGACTCCTCAGCGGGTGAGGACGTGGTACTAGCGGCAGCATCAGAGCTGCTGGTCGGTTCGATGCCATCTGAAGAGGTGGAAGGGGCAGAGCCAGAGGAGCTGTTGACACCAGTGTCGCTGGATGTCTCCGAGGGGACATCGGAAGAGGTCTCGGGGGTATTCGATGCTGCGGGAGAAGAAGTGGCACCGGAGCCGTCGGACGTGCTGGTAGGCTCAGCACCGGATGAGGATGACTCAAGTACATCGGAGGAGGTTGCAGCAGCAGATGAACCAGCGTCGCTTGAGGTCTCCGCTGGTACACCGGCTGTAGTCGAAGACTCTTGAGCTGGGGCAGATGAGGACTCAGTGTCGGCCGACGAAGTTGGCGAAGCATCAGAAGTAGACGGAGCGCCGGCATCTGAAGAGCTACTGGCACCAGCGTCACTAGAAGTCTCAGTAGGGGCAGCTGATGTAGCCAGCGAAGACTCGCCGGCCGGTGCAGATGAGGATTCAGCCTCAGCAGTAGACGAGGCACCAGTGTCTGAGGAGCTACCAGCGCCAGCATCACTGGAGGTTTGCGCTGGGACATCCGATGTAGCAGAGGATCCATCAGATGGCGCAGAAGTAGAGCTGGCGAGGGAGTCACTGGTTGAGGCACCTGAGGAAGTCTCGGGAACATCAGAGGTAGCAGGGCCGGAAGAGGCACCGTCATCCGATGAAGTGTTTACACCAACATCACTGGAAGTCTCAGGGGCGCTGGAGGTAGCAGGTTCAGAAGAGACGCCAATGTCGGATGAAGTGTCCACGACAGGGCCACTGGAAGTCTCAGAGGCAGCACCCGATGTGGCCGCAGAGGACTCTCCAGCACCCGTAGAAGTACCAGGTGTCTCAGTGGGAATCGAGGAAGCGGCAGAAGAGGACTCGGGCGAAGCTGATGAAGCCCCGGAGGATTCACCAGCGGTAGCCGCAGTGCTAGACGTGTCCGAGCCAGCATCGGTTGTGGCAGAAGATCCACCGGAAATTGGCTCAGGTTCAGATGAAGAAGCCGCTGAAGACTCTCCACCGGCTCCAGAAGTGGCGGACGCTGAGGCACTCTCGGATCCAGAGCCCGAAGAGGTCTCTGAGGGAATGCCTGAGGTACCGGAAGACTCAGCAGCATCAGACGAAGACTCAGCAGGGGGAGCAGATGTGTTGGAGCTCTCAGAAGGAACACCAGAGCTAGAAGAAGCACCAGTGGTCTCGGAACCGGGACCGGAAGAGGTCTCTACGGGGATACCAGAAGACTCTCCCGTAGCAGAAGAAGACTCTTCTGGGTTGGCGGAGGTGTTCGAGCTCTCGGATGGAGTACCGGAAGTGGAAGAGCCATCAGATCCTGATGAAGTGTTCGAAGGCTCTGAACCAGAAGTCTCTGTTCCAGGCCCCGATGAGGTAGTAGCGGCACCTGAGTCAGAGGTTGAAGAAGCGCCGGTGGCAGCAGAGCTAGAACCAGTAGAGGTATCAGGGCCTGATGAAATGTCAGTGATCTCTTCAGAAGACAACGATGAACTAGAAATTCGTGTAATGAATCCTGATGAGGTGAAGGCAGGCTCGGTGGAAACTTCAGCCGGAGTGGTCTCTGAGCCTGAGCCGATGGAAGTCTCAGTGGCAATTCCGGTAGAGGCACCGGATCCAGTAGAGGAAGCCTCTGAGCCAGAACCAGTTGAGGCGGTCTCTACACCAGAGCCAGACGAGGACTCCGTTGCAAGTCCAGTAGAAGAACTTTCTGAACCGATAGAGGTACCGTCGGTAGAGACAGGGATACCAGTGCTGTCAGTCTCTGGTGCCGAAGCCGAAGAAGATGCACCTGGCCCAGAAGATGAGGTGGCACCAGTAGGCTCAGAGGTACCAGAGCTTCCAGATGAGGCTTCAGATCCCGCTGATGAAGTCTCCGAGCTGAGCTCCGATGAAGAAGCTCCGGAGGGAACTCCAGTTGAAGATCCTTCGGAACCACTAGAGACACTGGCGGTAGAGGCAGGGGCACCAGTGCTTGATCCCTCATCGACTGTCGAGGAAGCACCCGAGGTCTCTGGGCCAGTGCCAGATGAAGTAGTGCCAGTGGGGATTCCTGTCGAAGAGCCTTCAGAGCCATCAGACGTACCAGCTGTGGCACCAGTACTAGACTCCTCTCCAGCAGTTGAAGAAGCGCCTGATCCCGCTGAAGTAGTCGCAGATCCGGTGTCAGAGGATGTAAAACCACCAGAGGGAACACCGGTGGAAAATTCCCCAGAGCCGTCAATGCTTGTAGAGGCAGGGGCACCAGTATTGTCAGTCTCTGTAAACGGAGCAGAGGAACCACCAGTCGCCGCTGAAGATGTTCCAGCGCCAGAGCCAGATGATGTCTCACCGGTAGGAGCTCCCGTTGCAGATACATCAGAGGTGCTGCTTGTAGCGCCAGAGTTACCACCTGTTTCGGATGAAGTACCTGATCCGGCGCCAGAAGTCTCGGCTCCAGAAGACTCAGCACCAGAGCCAGAGGAGGTGGCGTCAGTGGGGACTCCTGTCGAAGATCCTTCGGGGTCAGAAGACGAAGCTGAGGGGACTTCAGTGGAGGATACTTCAAAGCCACCAGAAGTGGTGGTTGCAGAGCCTGACGCGCCGGTGTTAGCATTGGTTGCGGTATCTGAAGAAGACACTGATGCAATTGGTGATGTCTCTGAGCCGGACTGCGAGGATGAAGCTCCTGAAGGAAGTCCAGTATATGACCCTTCAAAACCACCAGATGTAGTGCTTGTAGATTCGGACCCACCAGTGTTACCACTAGTCTCCGACCCTAGAGTTGAAGAAGCACCCGATCCGTCTGAAGATGTTCCTGCGCCAGTGCCAGATGTGGAGACAGTGGGAAGTCCCGTTGAAGATACGCCAGAGCCATCAGAGGTGCCAGTTGACTCAGGGCCGACAGCGTTGCCATTGGACAAGGTATCTGAAGATGCACCAGAGACAGCTGAACTGGCATCCGGGCCAGTTCCAGAGGATGAAGCTCCTGAAGGAACCTCAGTGGAGGTGATTTCAGAGTCACCAGAACTGGTACTTCCAGAACCAGGACCGCCAGTGTTGCCACCAGTCTCTGTAGCGGGAACGGATGAGGTATCAGAACTCTGTTGTGACGCGGTGTCAGAGGTGCTTGAAGCGGCGTCAGAGCTTCCTGGGGCAGAGGGTGACTGACTACCAGCACTGGAGGTTGACTCGCTACCGGTGCCAGAGGTTGACAAAGTACCCGATGGAGAACCAGTAGACTCACCAAGGTCAGTGCTACCAGTATTGCCGTTGGTAAAGGAGCCGGAAGATTCCGAGCTCTCCTGGGATGCGGGACCAGAGGTACTGAAGGCAGACTCAGAGCCGCCAGTAACAGAAGCTGACAAATCACCTGATGAAACTCCAGTCGGAGATTCCATAGAGCCACTGGAAGTGTTGATCGCAGAACCAGAGTTGCCATCGGTCAAGGAATCAGAGGCAGAGGATTGGGAAGAAGAAACACCTGAACTTTGCTGGGAGGGGGAATCGGAAGTGCTTGAAGCGCCAGAGTCGGAGCTTCCGGGGAAAGACGTTGACTGACCTTGAGAACCATTAGAGGTTGATGAAACACCCGAGCCCTCGCTAGTTCCGGTGGCTCCAGGGGATAGAGTTGAAACAGGCGTGGGCTCGATCACGATCACGGTACCGACAGGGTCTGTTCCAGATGGTGACAGAGTGATACTTGTGCCAATGGGTCCACTACCTGTGATGGTGGTGTAGGGACCGGTGAAGGTTGAACCAGGTACTGAAGTTGACGGCTCGAGGATGATGACTGTGCCGATAGTATCTGTGCCTGATGGTGGAAGTGTCAACGTAGAGGTACCAGTAGCGGTACCTGTGTTGACGCCAGTGATAGTGGTAAAAGGCCCAGTGAAAGTCGAAGCAGGAGCTGAAGTCGAAGGTTCAAGAACAATGACAGTTCCGATGGTGTCAGTTCCTGTCGGGGGCAGAGTGATGGTAGATACCCCCGTGCCTGTGCCTGTGTTGATACCAGTGATCGTGGTGAAAGGACCTGTGAACGATGAAGCAGAGGCTGATGTTGAAGGCTCGAGCACGATGACGGTTCCAATGGTATCGGTTCCTGATGGTGGGAGAGTGACTGTTGAGGCCCCTGTGGCAGTACCTGGGCTGACACCAGTTATAGTGGTGAATGGACCAGTGAATGTTGACGCAGGTGCTGAGGTTGAAGGCTCTAACACAATAACTGTGCCGATGGTATCTGTTCCAGACGGCGGAAGCGTGATGGTCGACGCTCCAGTCGCAGTACCTGTGTTGACACCAGTGATGGTAGTGTAGGGTCCGGTGAAAAGAGGAGCTGAAGTTGAGGGTTCCAACACAATAACGGTGCCAATAGTGTCGGTTCCGGCGGGTGGTAAGGTGACGGTCTGGACTCCTGTAGCTGTACCTGTGTTCACTCCAGTGATAGTGGTAAATGGGCCTGTAAAGGTGGTTGGGGTAGCAGCTGTAGATGGTTCCAGTACAATCACTGTACCGATTGTATCTGTACCAGAAGGCGGCAGAGTGACGGTCTGGGCTCCCGTGGCTGTACCGGTGTTCACGCCTGTAATGGTAGTGAAAGGGCCGGTGAAAGCTGGAGATGAAGTCGAGGGTTCCAAGACAATGACGGTACCGACAGTATCCGTACCCGAGGGCGGGAGGGTCAATGTGGACGCACCAGTTGCCGTTCCAGTGTTCACACCGGTAATAGTAGTGAAGGGTCCAGTAAAGGTTGTTGGGACTGCAGAAGTGGAAGGCTCTAGGACGATGACTGTGCCGACACTATCTGTGCCACTAGGAGGGAGGGTCAATGTAGAAGCGCCAGTTGCTGTGCCAGTATTCACTCCAGTAATTGTTGTGAAAGGTCCAGTGAAGCTGCTCGCTGGGGCTGAAACAGAAGGCTCCAAGACAATTACGGTACCAGTAGGATCAGTGCCAGAGGGAGGCAAAGTCAGAGTGGACTTGCCAGTTGCAGTTCCCGTATTGACGCCCGTGATTGTTGTGAAGGGGCCAGTAAAGGTCGTGCGAGTGGAAGGCTCCAGCACAATGACTGTACCAATGGTGTCCGTGCCAGAAGGAGGTAGGGTAACAGTAGAAGCACCAGTTGCAGTTCCAGTGTTGACGCCCGTGATGGTAGTGAATGGTCCAGTGAAGGTTGTGCGAGTTGAGGGCTCGAGGACAATCACAGTGCCGACTGAGTCAGTGCCAGAGGGGGGAAGAGTCACGGTCGAGGCACCAGTTGCAGTCCCGGTGTTCACGCCGGTGATGGTGGTGAAAGGTCCCGTAAACGTCCTGGTTGTCGAGGGCTCTAACACGATCACTGTGCCGATAGTATCGGTACCAGAAGGAGGCAAGGTTACTGTGGAGGAACCGGTGCCAGTGTTGACGCCAGTAATGGTAGTGAAAGGTCCAGTAAATGTCTTGGTCGTTGACGGCTCAAGCACAATGACGGTACCAACCGAGTCAGTCCCAGAAGGTGGCAAGGTTACGGTAGAAGCGCCGGTGCCTGTGTTAACACCAGTAATTGTCGTGAAAGGCCCAGTAAAAGTCTTAGTGGTGGATGGTTCCAGCACAATGACAGTGCCAACTGTATCGGTGCCTGAGGGAGGAAGTGTGACTGTTGAGGAACCAGTACCAGTGTTGACACCGGTGATGGTAGTGAAGGGACCAGTGAAGGTTGTGGTGCTTGAAGGAGGACCAATCACGATAACAGTACCGCTTGGGTCGCCACCTGAAGGAGGAAGACTGACGGTGGTCGGGATGGGACCAGATCCTGTGATGGTGGTAAAAGGACCACTGAAAGTACTTGAAGGAACAGAAGAAGAAGGCTCAAGAATGACGACAGTTCCAGTCGAGTCGGTACCAGAGGGCGCCAACGTGAGAGTTGCTACACCATTGCCAGTGTTGATTCCGGTTATAGTGGTGAAGGGACCTGTGAAGCTAGAGGCAGGGGCAGTGACTGAAGGCTCGAGAATGACAACTGTGCCGGTTGGGTCAGAGCCAGATGGCGCAAGCGTAAGTGTTGCAGTCAGACTACCTGAGTTAACGCCTGTGATCGTAGTAAAAGGGCCAGTGAAAGTGCTTCGCGGTCCAGTCGTGCTAGGTTCAAGGACGATGACAGTACCGACGGAGCCGGTACCGGAAGGGGGAAGGGTAACAGTCGTTCCTGATGAGCCGGTGTTAACTCCAGTGATGGTTGTAAAGGGGCCGGTGAAGGTACTTGGCTTCGATGTCACACTGGGCTCGAGGATAATGACAGTGCCGGTAGGATCCGAGCCTGAGGGAGGGAGGGTAACAGTCGAAGCAGCGGTGCCAGAATTAACGCCAGTGATTGTGGTGAAGGGTCCTGTAAAGGTCGTCCTCTGCGCAGTCGTGCTTGGCTCAAGGACTATAACCGTGCCGACACTGTCTGTGCCCGAAGGGGGAAGTGTGACTGTAGTTCCGGCAGAACCAGTGTTGACTCCAGTGATAGTAGTGAAAGGGCCCGTGAAGGTGGTCTTCTGAGCACTTGTACTAGGCTCCAAGACGATAACAGTGCCGATGGAGCCTGTACCAGAGGGGGGGAGTGTCACGGTTGTACCAGTAGAGCCAGTGTTGATACCAGTAATGGTGGTAAATGGACCAGTGAAGGTCCCCTTCGAA
This sequence comes from Fusarium mangiferae, assembly GCF_900044065.1. Taxonomy (NCBI): domain Eukaryota; kingdom Fungi; phylum Ascomycota; class Sordariomycetes; order Hypocreales; family Nectriaceae; genus Fusarium; species Fusarium mangiferae. The sequence goes on from NW_024573921.1 coordinate 4,415,354, forward strand.
GTAACAGAGCTGGGGTTGGGGACACCAGAGCCTCCAGCCGTGGTATGCGCCGAGCCACCAGAGGAAGCATGTCCAGATCCAGAAGACGCCGTAGGTCCAATAACGATAACAGTGCCAGTGCCATCCGTGCCAGATGGTAGAATGGTGAGAGTCGTTGCTGGGAACTTACCTGAGTTGGTAGAAGAGGGCTTGGAACCAGAAGAAGTTGGATCAATCACAATGACAGTTCCAACACCACCAGTGCCAGAAGGTGGGAGTGTCAGAGTGGTAGCCTGAGATCCCGGACCAGCGCTCGTGATGGTTGTATATGGACCAGTGAAAGGCTTGCTCTGAGTACCAGTACCAGAGGGAACAACCACGATAACAGTTCCGCTGGGGTCATTGGCCGAGGGAGGAAGAGTCAGAGTGGTTGGGTGACTTCCAGCAGGTCCATTGTTTGTAATAGTCGTATACGGTCCGGTGAAGGCGGGATCTGTGCCACCAGAGCCACCTGATGGGTTGACTATGATAACGGTTCCGGTGTGATCATTGCCAGAGGGCGGTCGGGTGATCGTAGTGGGGTTCGATCCGGGGTTGTTACTAGTGATGGTCGTATAGGGACCAGTAAAATACGGTTCCGGGTTACTAAATGCAACTCATTAGAACCCGTCTCTTCCGAGATTCAGTCATCGGATAAACTTACCCAGTGATGTACCTAGTCGAAGTCTTGGTGATAGTGAATGCAGTGACCAAGGTAGTAGGAGCACCAGTGATAGGAATCGTAGTCCCATCAATAGTAAGGACTGTATTGCTAGTGAACACAGCACTTATACTGACGGGCTGAAGCCCAACGATAACCTCAGGCTGGACCTTGACGATAGAGACCCCATCAGGGCACTCTTCGGTAGGTCGAGCTTGGGTAGTCGAGCCCAGGAGCAGAAGCTCAGGGATGAAATGCCGAAGACGCATTGTCGAAACGAATGACACCCAAAACGATTGTTGTAACAAAGAGATGAAGAAAGAGAGTGATGTTGATGGATATCGAGACTTCTAACTGCAGAAGACTCTGATATTTATGGATAAGGTTCTGAGAAAGGGGGATGGAGAACATCACGAACGACTTCCCCAAAGCGAACATATCGCGAGAGTGGCATGTTCAAACTAAGGTTTGTCTTGTTGAGTTATTCTGTAAGCATCTGGGCCCGGGCGAAGACATACCGTCAGGAATGCAAAGATAGTAAACCTTTCAAGTGAAGTTATTTTCAGCTCACCTCGCTTAGAAGCTATCTCGAGAATAAATCAACCGTATTCGTTATTCTCTCGCTTCATAACGCCACCAAATTCCTCGAATGTCCTGATACTATCCTTTTCAAATATCCCTCTGTCTGCTTTAGGCATCGTAAGGTCTTGGGATGGTGCTGAGGGGGATCCTTTTGGTTGACTCGTTGGTAATGATTCGGAGGGTCTGAAGTATAAGTCATATTAACTCTGCCCTAGCTAAGACAAAGTCGTTACCCGCGGGATCTGGATATGGGTGAAAGTGGATATAACGGGGATGTGATAGGAGGGGAGGGACTTGAGGGAGCGATCCCCGTTGATGCGAAGGGCATTGCCGAGACAGACCTTCTACTTCCGGTTATGATTTTCAGCTGGTTATGCCCGTTGGCAGTTCCAATCATTGTCTAGAATAGACGAGGTGCAAACCCAATCCGGATAGTTGGTTCAGAAAGACATCAGATATCACGTCCTTCCTGCGGGCCTGGAAGTCGTGATGGTATCATTAACCCATGCAGGGGACATTCCAGCAAGTCTTGGAGATGTGATTAACTTTTCTTCTACTTTCGAGGGAGGGCTAGATCAAGACTGCAGGTGATCGCGTGCCGGATTTGTTGTGGTTGTTGTTGAGAGGGCTTCACCTGATACGTGATCATTGCGAAAGGCTAGAGACATGCCAACGTGAAAAACATAAATACTCCAACCATCTTTTCGAGGTGAAAAGTAGCAACGCACATATCACCGCTTCACTCGTTAATCATGTTGTTCACTCCGCTCATTCTTCTCTTCCCCGCAGTCAGTCATGCCTCTTGGCTTCCCGTCAGACTCCCCATCAGGCGAGGACAGCTTTCAAGCCCCGAAGACTGTACTGTAACAAGCACTCTTTCCCCTATCACTGTAACCAGTCTCCATCCTACCTCTACCTTTGGATCCCATGGCTCTGGCTCGGGAGGTTCCGATGGTTCTGGCCATGGTCAGATGACAGGCGGCGGCACTCTCATCTACACCACTGCCCTTCCAACCCTTGGCCCCAATGGTCCAGGTGTACATACTTATACCATCACCGCCCCCTGCGCCTCGTCTCACTGCCAGAGACCTCCCTCCACCGAGTGTCCTCCTGGTTTCACCACCACGGCCGTTATCTGTCACGTCTGTGGCGAGCACCCAGTCACAACCACTTTGACTCTCCCTATCGAGTCAGCCACAGCTGCTCAGGGGTCTCCCGGTGGGGCCGCCAAGGCTGGCTCTACTCTCACTGCGGTCTTCACGTCCGTTGTTCACAAAACCGTCGTGCCTGTTTCCCCCGCTGAGAGCGTGTATCCATGGATTTCCCGCGGTGGTCCTGAATTACCCGATGCTCAGAAACCGTCTCAGGGCTCTGGTGGTTCAGATGCCAAGCATGATGGTGCTGGAAAAGGCGACGAATTACCCGATGGCCCTAAGAACACCGGCGCTCCCGAATTGCCCGCTGGTGGAGGTGCGGACACTAGTTCTCACAGTTCCACTGTGGATGCACCTAACGGAGCCTCTACTGCAGCGGGTAATGAAGCCGGGCACGGAGACGGAGACGGAGATGAAACGGGATCCGAGTCGGCATCTCCTTCTGATGACGCTAGTCCATCGGCCGTCGTTGTTACTGGCCACGCGCCCGAAACTAAGGTGACCAAGTCTGTTGTCCTCAAAGCCGCCCTCTTTGCTGCTATGGTCTTGTATCCTCTCTACATCTAGTCAAAAGGGTAAATGATATCCGGAGGCATGTCGAGTCAGAATGTGGCGTTTCTCTTCTCATAATAATCGATCTATTGAGCTTTCAGAATTTTACAGTGCCCTTGTAATTCTGTATCTGAGACATGCATTGAACTGGCTGGGGGATCGATCTATTAGTTGTCCTTACTTAATACAATTCATCCACTTTGTTTTGTTGGCCAAACTCATTCTGAAGCCCCGCGATTGGTCCATTGTTTCAGCGGCTCAAGTCAATGTCTCGGCATCGGCTAGGCGACTCCATTTCGAGCCTCGTCCAGCTGAACAGGGGGTTTACAACGGCGCCAACGACGTGCTAGCCTCTTTTGTCACCTGTCAACTACAAGCTAACGGTTCAGTTGTCTCATTGATGACGACGTCAATATCAGCCACACTTTAATATTGTTGGTTGCCTCGTAAAATTGCAGCAATATTGTCAATACCAATATTTTATTCATCTGCAGTCGATAATTGACTCTTCATTTTCTCTTCCCTGAAGTATCACTCCATCATCTGGGCATCTCCGTTCTGTATTTCTCCCATCAATGCATCGTACCATGCATCAAGAGCCTCGTCAACATTGAATCCACCGCCATCCAAGAACTCATTCACTTGGTTGACATATGCTTCTACCCCATCGCCCATCGAGAACATTATATCATCGCTAGGATTAAAAATAAGTCCTTGTGACATTGTGCCAGGGGAAATGGTCGAGTTCATAGCCCCTGGACTAATGCTGGTGAAAATCGTCTTGGCGTAAACTTTGTTCCTCACAGCCTGGAACAAGTCTTTGTACTTTGTCAAATATGGAGCTCCCATATTAGTAATTCCTCTGTCAATCAGGTCTAGGCACATGGCAGTGTCGTTGAAGTGTCGATGTGGCCTCGGAGCATCATCTCCTGTCTGTGGTAGGGCCATCGCTTGCCTGCAGGATATGCATGTCAGTCACATTCCAGGCTTCAGCTCGTTTAGCTCGTTCAGCCTACCAGTCGCAGTAAAGAGCCGCTAGTCCGACAAGGACAATATCATGCAGCTGTCTAAAACATCGACAAATAGCAGAAATGCCATATTCGCCCTCGATTTTGGACCAGTGACTGATTGCAGTCGATGCAGCCTTGGAACAGTAGGACGCCATTTGGCGTGATGGCACCATGAATGTCGGCGATGGTCTGTGTAGCAGAAGCTGCAAAAGGCAGTACTCAATCTTCATCTCAGAGTACTCTCGAGATGGCTTCAGTCCCATTGCCTCCAATTGCTGCTCCCAGAGTTCAAGGTCTCTCCGTATTTGATCGGAGGTTGCACAAATCTGTTGGAATGTAGTATCCATAGCCGTGCCGCTCGGCCCTCTCGCTATGTAGATCGACTCAAGGATGCGACCACCAATTCTCCGCAATGTAATGATGTGACGAATAACCTCAACATTGTGCTTGTGGAGAACGGGGGCCATGGAACTCTCAAGTGGTGTCAGGGCATCGAAAGTGGCTGGATTGGGTAACATGGTGTGGACTGCGTGGTCCCGAATGGATAAGACTCGCCCTGTCAGGGTCGCAACTTGTCTAGTGTGCGAGGTCAGTCGAGTCAGAACTCTCGATTGGGCAAGACAACTAACCGCTCTAGGTTGTATGCACACCACCACGTCCTATTCCGGACTTCTAATTCTTCAGCTGTGAAACCCCAGTCTTTGTTGTGACGGTGGAGTCCTGCCTCTATGGCGGCCGACATGATGTACCGGCTGAGCTGCCAGAGGTCGTTATTGTGGCTGCTGTGAGACGAGTCTAGCATCCATATCGCCAGGAGCAGCACTGCTTGTATCCCGAAGAGGTCTCTTGGGTGGTCACTAAAGTTATTGAAGAAGCGCAATGCAGTCTGAAAGTATGCATTGGAGTCGTTGAGGTCCATCATTGCTGGAGACTGGGCATCCTTCGTGGTCAGTTGACAGCTTGCTAGCGCAAGGATAGCAAACACAGTGAACTTCTCATGGTCACTACACTGCCTGGGACTCTCATAGATACGCTGAAAGACTCTTCTCAAATGCGGAAGCTGTAAGAATGGCCACCAGATGTGTACCCTAGAGATGTAGATGTGGAGGAGAGCCCTTGCAATAGGTTGAGGTGGCAGTGCAGCAGTTGCTTCACACAGGGGCTGTTTAAAACCACTTGCCTGACTCTTGGAATCCCACGAGGGAACAAGATTAAGCTGCTTGAAGAAGATCCTCGCAAATGTCGATCCGGCCGCGCTGCCGACTGAAGCAGATCAAAGATCAGCAGGGTCTCCAATTGGTGATCATGATTGATCTTCACTTACCATACTTGCTACCTGAGTACAGATCTGATCCTCCCGTGGTGAGGAATCCCACCTCTTCAGCCTCCTTCTGCAGATCAGCACGGGGTTCCGGATTCACTTCCGAGGTTTCTGGCTCTGGCTCAGGAACGATCTCATTGGGTGTTGGGACCAGTCTGAGTCTTGCTTCGAGGTCATTGATCCTATCTTGAAGAGCTTTCACAACTGTGTACGGGTAAGAAACACAGTCTGTGATGTTGCATGCTTCATTCTGTCGTGCACATGCTGTACACTGCGGAACTCTGAGGTCGCACTTAGACTCGGTGTCAGCCGAGAGTCTCAAAGGAGCTTGCTATTGCCTGTAGATGAACTCACTTTAACCTTACGTGATCGACACCGACTGCACGCTTTCGAAACAGATGGTTGAAGAGTTGAAAGCATGGAACATTATTGCTTAGGGTAACGATATTCTTTTTCTTCCTGGTGAGCAAGGATAATAGCCAAGTCTAAATGTCTCGCACCCATCCGAAAACAGTGGGCCCATTATGGTTGACGCCATAACGGATCGGAATTATGCAACTACCGAGCCGAGCGGTATCTCGGCGTTATCCGATATCTGTTTATCGATAAGCTTGAGGAAGCACCTCGACTGCTTGATGTGAATCATTACACGTCCAGTTTGGAGTACGTGGTGGTTCACAAAGAATAATTCAGCGATGAAGTTCGAGTTATATGAAATTGGCTTTTTTACTATATGTTGTTTATTTACCTTGAATTATATCTCATAGTGAGCCCATCAACACGTTCATTCCAGAGCAAACATCGATATTTCAAAACAACATACAGGGTAGCCTCTTCTTGGACCGATCACGGGGCGCCCCACTGAAGTATGCCGCAACTTTGTATGTCTCTGGTTTCCGACGCGTGACCTTTGATCTCCTTCAAATCACTATGTGCAACGCCTTGTAAGTCATTGCGGCTATAAGGTTTCTATTTAACAAATAATCTACAAAGATCTACTAAAGGTGCTGTATCACAAAGTCATAAAAATGAACTCTCGAAATTAATACGCGAACATTCGCGTCTCATTAACCAGTTCACAATTGAGCAGGGTAAGATTGTACGTATTATCAACTTATGAATTAATTATAAGCAATCTATCTCGAGAAAAGCCCAGGCTCTTCTAGTAAGTGTAGCGGAAGTTGGGATTCTGCCAATCCGTCTTGTCACTCCTTTCCGCCTCCAGTCCAACATCAGTGTCGTCATGAGCCTTGCCATATTGCTTGTTGCGCCTCCTGTTCTCTATACCGCAAAGAACATAGTACGACAGACCAGTGGCAGCCATCAAGACAAATGCGAAAAGCATAGAACCGATGCCGAGGGCATACGTAGGTGCCTGTCTGTCGAGGAAGAACTGAGGTCCAACAATGTTGCCAACAGCTGGAAACCTTCAGTTAGTGGACGGAATCGACGTGATTAACAATGAGATGGGCACATACCGTAGACAATTGCGATAGAGATACCCATAAAACTCTTCTTTGTCGCACCAGCAGTATTCGAGGAAGAGAGACTGAGCAGAAAGACCCAAGGGACGTTGTAGAAGCCCATGAGATAGACACCTGCCAAAGACGCATCGCGTTGTGTCGCAACATCAAGAGAATGCACCATGACAGCTCCGACAAGACCCATCAGCGCACCAAAGATCCAGAAGATACACCTCAGATTGGGAATGAAGAACGCAACAGTGGTGAGAATAGCCTGACTGATCATCGCAACTGCTGCCTGAGGAGTGGCCATCAAAACAGTCTTGGTCTTACTGAAGCCATAGCCAGCGATGATCAGAGGGTTGAAGTTCGTGATGCCTGCGTTGGCGAGGGCATAGCCAAAGACGCCGAGCCAGATGCAGTAGCATTTGGGGTCGCGAAGAGCCTCCAAGATCTGAGCAGTTTGGAATTTCTGGATTTATGTAAGCCTCAGTTTATGTGATGGAACATAAATTCCTACGTACCTTCTTTGACTCGATACCGGTCTGATTGGGTGCTAGGCGGATCATTGCAAGCTTCTTCTCTTCTTCAGTGAAGAACCACGCCTTCGAGGGAGTATCTGGAAGACCGAAGAAGACGAGAGCTCCAGCCAGGATGGTGCAAGATCCATAGATGAGGAAGATGTACTACAATCTCTTATCAGCACAGAAGTATACCTTGAAATGATAGTCACTAACCTTCCAGGTGGATAGCGATCCATTGATCTGCCCAATGGCATAAGACAGAATGCCTCCAAACACGCCAGCAAAAGTATTATACCAAAACGCCGTTCTCAGAGGCTGCTCGTTCCTCAAATACCACATGGAGTTGATGATCATCATGCAAGGTAGTACAGCAGCCTCAAAAACACCGAGAAGGAATCTGATAGTCGCTAGTCCCGCGAAGTTATGGCAGAGCGCCATGAAGCATAGCGCAATACCCCATAGAGTGAGGCAGCTACCGACATACTTGCCGATGGGGATCTTTGTCATTAGCCACAGATTGGGGAACTCCATGGCGAGGTAACCGAAGTAGAAGATACTGCTTAGCCAGCTGTACTCTTGGGGCTTGAGGTGAGCATCTTCTTTGATACCGAAGATGGCGGCGTATCCGAGTGCGTTCTTGGATCCGTCAGCAGGCAATTGGTAGATTTTGAGTATCCAAGCATACCTTATCCAAGAAAGCAAGTGTCATAGACAGAACAGCAAGCGGCATAACGACCAGGTCTGTCTTGAGGAGGAGTCGCTTTGACTGAGCCTTGGTCAACTCAAGAACCTCATCCTGCTCGCGATCAGAAGCAACAGATTGAGCCATGTCCTTGGCCTGACCTTGCTCAGTCTTGGGGGTCTGCGACATGGTGGAAAAATATCGAAGAAATCCAAGTCTAGAGGCGAGATGGGAAGTCCCTCGACGATCTTTCGATGCTTCGCATGGTCGTCTTTATGAATTTCTCAAGTCAAATCTGCTACAAAGTTAGTCTACCACTTCCCCGGGTTCAGCGGGGGCCAATTTCGCTGCAACGGGGAGTTTATCGCTGTAGTTGTTAGGCTTCGGTGTACAACGAGACGCTCGGTCACCACCGAGCTCACTACTCGGACGCTACCGAGGGGACTTTACTGCTTTGAGGAGTTCTAGCCTATCACCCCGCCTTGTTATCTGGGGTTGGGGATGATAACGAGCGAACCAGATTGAATGCCGATGACGATTGGGGAGCCTTGCGATCACGTCAAGTTACAGTGGGTAGTTGGCCGATTTTGATAACGGAACCGCGAAATCGTCGTGAGATTGAGTGTCAGAGGACGAAAGACTTTGGATCAGGCGACTCTACTAAGTTTATTCCGAGTTAATGTCGAATAATTCTAAATTATCTCAAGTTGGACTCAGAATCTTATCACTCTATATAACTTCAAGGCTTTGCGTAGGCTCGAGCTCAGTGGCAGATGATCCAAGCCTTATCGGCTTATCACGCTTGCGCGAGTCATCTCGGTCACGACCGAATTTGCCGTCCGGTGGACACCGAGCTCACCTCCAGGGTCCGAAGCTCCAACATGAGCCTTATTAAAATTCTCGGAAATATAATATTTGACTGAATTGAACAATTCCATCTCAATATCACGAAATCGAAGCCCCATATACAGGATTCAATCGACAGCAAATATGACAAACACCAATCAGGGAAGCCATGGAGGCTCAACGCATAGCTCTGTGCCGAATGCGAAGAATGCTTCTATCAGAGTAAGTTGCTTCATTGAGTATGTGCATGATAGGTACTGACGGAGGTCAAGGTTGGAATTCGTGATGGTGTCACTGGCGACTTCAGTTTGGTACCTCGAGCAGAAGCTGTAGTCTCAGTATTTGACTCAAATTTTCTGATTGGCGATGGCATCTGGGTAAGTTCTGGTCTCCAACAAGCTACAAAATAATGACCAACACTAGTCAAGGAAGGTATCCGTGCAAACAAAGGCCGAGTTCAATTCGCCAAAGAACACATCAACCGCCTTTTCCAGTCAGCGAAAGCCATGTACATGGACCTTGGTCTATCCAAAGGAGATCTTCTTGACCTCATTCACAAGACCCTTGATGCGAATGACATGGGAGATGACGAGCACGTTCACATCAGACTCGTTGTCAGTCGCGGCCTGAAAGCTACTCCCTACCAAAACCCCAAGGTCAACATCGGCCTTCCTCTCATCGTCATCATCCCCGAGTCCAAGGCCGTTGATCCCAACTCCAAGTCAAGAGGATTGAGGCTCGCGACAACATGGGTGCGTCGCGGCCCGCCTGATGTCAAGGATGAGCAGTGGAATCACATCTCAAAAGCCACGGATGTTCAAGCTTGTATCCACGCTAACGTGATGAACGTCGACGAGGCTCTTATGCTGGACCTACGAGGCTTCGTCAAGACATGCAACTCCGTCAACTTCTTTATTGTACGGGGTGATGAAGTCTGGGCTCCTACGAAGGATAATCAGATGCAAGGAATTACCCGCCAAAAGACCATTGATGTTTGTCGAGCCAACGGCATTACTGTCAGAGAACTGGACTTTACTCTCACGGAGACGTACGGCGCCGATGAGGCTTTCTGTACGGGGACTTTCCCCTCACAAATCCATGTTACCGAGATCGATGGGCGAGTAATTGGTGATGGAAAGAGAGGAGTGGTTACAGAGAGGATACAGCACTTGTACTCGGAGCTTGTACGGAAAGACGTGGAGAGGTCCAGGGAGGAGATCAAGGCTGACGTGGTTAGTCCACGAGACTTGTCGTTCTTGAAGTCAAAACTATAACTGTAATGTTACTCGTTCGGTTAATATCAATCCTTGATGACTTCGAAAACAGTCTTTCCCAATCCGCCTTTTCCTTTATAGGTTTGATCGCAAGCCTCGCGAACGGCCTTGATATCTCTCATATCGACCTTCGCCCCGACAACGGGCTTGACCATTCCACTATCCACATAACCCGTAAGCGTATCCAAGTCCTCTCGATTCGGATCCAAGAAGTGATACATATAGGTCACTCCCCAGCGCCAAGCCCGCAGTCTACGTATCGCATCAGCTGCATCCAGAAACAGTCGCCCAGCGAATGGGATTCGAGGGTTATACGGTCGTCGCATCACACTAGAAGCTTGGAGGGTCGAGGCAGATGGAGTTGTTGAGATTGAGACGATCATGCCGGTTGAGGGAACCATGAGTGAGAGGAACTCCATGGATTGACCCGTTGTGTCGAAACAAAAGTCAACAGACTTGGGAGGAATGGCTTCGGAGACTTTCTGTTTGGTGTAGTCGATGACTGTGATACCGGTCAGCTAAGTGTCGGTGGCTGAGGTCATGACTCACCCTGATCCACCGTGCCTTCACCAAGAAGCTCTGGAACTTGAGGGATTTTGGAGGTCGAGACTGTGGTGATGACTTTGCCGGCGCGGAAGACATTCTTGGCCAACTGGCACGCGATGGCTCCCGTCCCGCTCACTGCAAGCAAAATTAGTATCTCGCTCGAAAAGACTTATGGTATGTAACTTACAGCCCGCAGGAATAAATACCGTCTTGCCCCCTAATGAGCCCTTGTATTGCCCGAGAACCTGTAATGCCGTGACTCCAGCCAGTGGCAATGATGTAGCATCGGCAAATGAGAGACTCTTAGGTTTCAAAGAGACATATTCGTCTGCACACTTGACATACTCGCTCCAAGCACCTGTTACATAATGTCAGTAGTCGGTTCTCGCTCTCACGAGCCATGTTATCACACCTCTCCCGACTTCTGGTAATCTTGTGTAGACTTCATCGCCAACTTTCAGTCTAGTCACACCGTTTCCAACTTCCACAACGACGCCGGCCGCGTCATATCCAATCTTATAGGGGAACCTTAACACCAGTGTTATCAGCCTGTGTCTTTTCACCCCCAATTGAAGCAACTTACTCTTCCTTTATGGCCATCTTGAAAACACCAGCGGCCTTCTTCACATCGACCGGATTGATACTTGCTGCATGGACTTTGATGAGGACATCATTGCCCCTAGTGATCGTTGGCTTCGGTACTGTTGAAAGTTCATAGCCACTGGGGCTGGTATAAGCCGGCGCTGTAACTGAGAGCATTTCTGTGTCCGTGGTGATTGATATTTGCTTTGGAAGGCGTGCGTAGTTATGCAACAAAGATATACTTTAAGTTAGTACAGCTCGGAGACATTTCACAGATACGCGATCCGAAAATTCCATTGTTATGTAGGTCAGCTATCGCCACTGATGATTGGTAAGGAAAGCTAACTGTTTTCGTTTACAGGCTAGGCCTCAGGCCTCGGCTGAATCCACTAGCCTAATTTCCGGGCCGGAATTGACAGCATGCTCCAACTCCGGTGGAGGAAATCTCGATTTGTGGCGCTAATGCTTGGGACAATTGATGAGCCGTCGGGCAGAATTAACCCCGCCAGTACCGATTCTGTCAAGAGCGCAAGAACGTAGGAGCTAGTATCTTCCAGTGAGGGCATGTGTGTTGAATAATTAAAAGAATCGTGTACCAGTATCGGGACTTGACCAATAACTCCTTTGAACGGTACACTTTTCTCCAAAGACATGCGTGGGCATATCAACAGGCATACACAAACGGAACATATTATGTCAAAGATAGATAATTACAGAATTTTCTTCACAAAGTCACCATAGCATTTAGAGCCATTTGAGAAAAGTGAAAAAAGGAAAGGAAAGAAAAAAACTCTAATAGAATATCTAGTCTATAAGCACATACCGCGAAACCCCGATCCCAATATTAAGACCTATCCCCGGGTATCATAAAACGCCTTTAAATCACAGTAGTTAACATCGACATCCAATGAACCAAGCAGAACGTCACCATGAGGAAGTCTATCTATGCCTTCTCGTCATGCCACCTCGAAATGCTTCCAATAACAATGTCCGGAACATGCTCGTCGCAGTGCTTGGCGTCAACGATGTCACTTCAGAGGTAGTCAGTGGGACTGATCATGGTGTTCAAAAACGAAAGTCTACTTACTAATGATCCGTTTTAGTCTGTCGCTTGCACTGGTTGTCGAGATAATCCAGCCTCTCCGTCCCTGTAGGATCATTGCCAAATCTGATGAACTGGAACATCAGTGCCGAAAACTTGTACCCATGACGATCAAGGAAGTCGATAGCCCGACTGATCAAAAGCTTGACATTGTCATCACCTGGCTCCCAGATTCCATCAGTGTAAATGTAAATACTTGTCGGTCTGAAGCGTCCAGATACCAAGACTCGGTTGAGAATGTCGTCCAGGCATTTATACATGTTGCATTTCCCCTTTACAGTCTTCATCTTCTTGATGGTCTTCTCGACCTTGCCGGAGCTGGTGCAAATTGCAGGCCTTTTAGTAGTTTCCGATGCAGCGAACACTTCCATACCGTTATCATCAGCAATCTTCGCCACGTAGCTGATGACCCTGGCTGTCCTCATAGCCTTGGGTTTATGTTCTTCCATAGAACCAAAGTTGTCCACGAGCATTATCTGAATGCCAAAGATCAGCAGAGGAAAATATATAATACTCCCAGATAGCCACTTACCTGATCTCGCCCTTTGGTTTCTGAAATTTTGCTGCGCGCTTCTTGCATTCCAGGAAGATCCATGATTTCAGCCCCCTTGTCTGCTTTCGCACCTAGTGGACCAGGAAAATGCAAAAGCCGGTCTTTCTGCTCCAGTAATTGATAAACCTGGTCCACAGTCACCGAGGTGCTTGTATTAGCGGTTTCATTCATCGGTACATTATGGTTCATCAGTGTTGATAATGGTTCTGGGGCCGGGGATTCGGTAGGAGGTTCATGCTGAGTTAGGGGCTTTGGCGCAACGCTCGTTTCTGAAATGGGGTTCCGTGTTTCCATTGGATACGACTGACGCACTGATCTGTCTGGCGCATGACTCGGCCTTGGTTCTGTTGTGAAAGGTAATGTTGCACGTTTCTGAGGGGGTGGCGTCGGGGTTGATATAGATGTGAGGATGGACGGTGAATGCCATCCATTGGTAAACGAACCAGGAGAAACAGGTGTTGCGTCTCCCGGACCATTCAGGACCATTTTAATCTTCTTATCAGCTCTTAGCTTCACCTGCATGGGGTTAAGTCGTTGAAGGGGATCTGTGAGCATGTACTCGATGATAAGCTGGCTTATATGAGGTGATATGTGGTCAGTTCCTCTTTTACCTTGAAGAACGTAGTCGTGAAATTTATCAACGGCAGTTAGCCTTGAGGTTCCATTATGGAAACAAGCGTCGTGTTTTGACGCTCTGAGATGTGGCTCGTTTGAGATCTCTTCTTGTCTTTTGAGGCGATAGTCTTCCCGACCGCTTTCACCCATGATGGACCAAATGAGAACATCACTGAAAACGGCACCCAGCGACCAGATGTCGCAGGCAGGCGATATCTCTATCCTGGCCCGGTCTTGCACACGATAGTTTGCATAAGTCTCGGGGGATGCTTTGTCACCATTAGTCTGTTACCAAGATAATGTCCTCGGAGGTCTTCTTACTATACATTCTGTTGCCCTTTTTACTGGTGATCAGGCTCTCTCCTGAGGAAAACGTCCTCCCGATCTTGGCCAAACCGAAGTCAGCTAGCTTGAAAACGACATCGAATTGTGAGCTTTTGTTTTCCTTAGGGAACACCAGGATGTTGCTGAGTTGAATATCTTGATGGACCCTGGACCGTGCATATTAATTATAAAAATCCCAAGCTTTGCGTGTGCGAGTAAGCTTACCCCAACAGAGACCAATGGGACGTCGGCCTACATATGTCATGAAGCGCATGGAGCGCATCGAACAAGTTCAGAAGACAGGACCAAAGTAAACAATACTCGTCTAGGGTGAAAGGAATATTCGTGCTTTCTAGGAAGTTGAGTAAAGATCCTCCCTCGGCATACTCAAGAACAATGATTGACTTCTCAATGTCATCGAATGAAAACGATGCGAAGTGTTTTGTGATATACCCCTCATTACGGGAGCGGAGAAGCTGATTGTATGCTTCTGCCTCAGCTTTGTAGAGGCGTTGTGCGCTTGCACCCTCGTATATCTTGAAGACGACTGTACCAGCCTAAGTACATAGTTAGTACAAGGGTGTAGATTGATGGTGCTGCAGGCGTGGACCCTGACCTTTGACAAAGGCAGTGTGCATTCAGACTGCATGTGTACTCGCCACAGAGTGGCAGCGCCAGAAGGACGAGCAGAGTCTGTGAGACAATCCTCATATGCTACAGGTAGAATGTGTTTGGAGTGCAGGGTACGCTTGTAGATGGTTTCATGCGTGAATGAGAGTGGGCAAAACTTCCATTGGTGCTCAAGAAAGTCCTTGGACCAAGTGCAGTTTGGGGGAAGCTCCTGTGCGCTAAATGGGAGGTGATGGTCGCTCAAGTTCCTGACATGTTGGCAGAACCAAGAAATCTGTGGCGTGTGACCAGTATACACCAGATTAGAGAAGATGTGGCGGAGGTTCTTCGTAATGTAAGTGGAGTTTTCTTGAATAGGCCGGTCGTGCGAGTCCAGAATGTCATCAACATTCGCCTGCGACCAGTAATCCTCCAAATCTGAACCGGGAACGTAGGCGACCGTTTCACCGTGCCCATTCACACCGTTGACTAGCTTCGACTCCACGTAAGTGCAGAACTTCTTCTGAGGCCCCGAATCCATGCTGAAATGGGGGCTTTGGGTACTGCTGGGATTTGAGTGGCCGGTTCACGGAGATGTCAATGCGAGACGCTGCGAAGGCGGGGATTATCGGTCGTGGTGCTGAGAGTATATATAATAGCTTACGGGGCACTAATCGATTGGGGAAGGCCCTCAAGGGCCAGACTGTCGATGGCAGGGTTGTAACAACGGTCGGATAAGGCAGAAAGGTCCACATCTGCCAGTTGTCAGAGCTCTACCACGCCTTACACACGGACCTGGGTGCCTGGTTGCCTGCACAGTGTTTCTCTACAGTAAATCTCGAGTGGCGGTGCCGGGAAAGCCTATCGATTTGTAAAGCGTCTAAGCCGCGCACGCAATTTGGTGATGCCAGAGCCTTGTCCCAGACTGGGCATCCTCCTCTCCAGGACGCTGGCTTCATGTCACCAAGCTCGATTCTCGATGTCAGATGTATCAGAGGTTCAGTCTTTCTGAACCTATAATTTCTCCAGTCTAAAATTACGTCAATTACGGTATTTATGAGCCCTGAGGCGTGTATAATCTATCACCTGTTCTTGATCGCAAAAAGCTCAAACAATTTGAACATTATCCTCCATCACTCCTTTCCTCGCTCGACTTGCCAGGAATTTAAACAAAACCACCCAGAGGACAAATGTGAGGAACATTAAAGGAAAACATATTGCAGCGAAAAGCTTGAAGGCTCCCGGATGGAAGCTGACAGCGCCTTGGACATCGCTCGCAGCCTGATTCACATCAATCAGTCCACTTTGGAAAAAGGCCTGAGAAGAGGGGGGATCTCTGTTAGCATTCCCCGATTGAGAGATTGGAGACGAGCTTACAGCCACAAATGTGCCAGGCAGAAAAGCAAGTGTGACACACGTTATAACGTGCATCGAGATCGTTTCTTGTTCTGTCTTGTATGCAATGCGCTCCATCTTGGCCGACTGGCTGTGAGAGCTTTCGGTGAAAATGTGGCTAACCTGAACGCTGCGATACTGCAGTATTCCCTCAAGCTAAGAGATGTTGGTAAGCAAGTCATATCATACGACGTCCAATTGGATTTACCAGTGTCTTTCCCTCCTGCAGCCAAGCCCGCAGTGATTCAATCTGTGTAACCCGAATTTCCAGGTTTTTCCTCACGCGCTCCACTCGCCGCACCAATGAAGCCACGCTCCGCACGCACTCTGCTTTCTGCGCTGGGGGGAAGTTGTCTCGGGCTGTCAGGTCTTGGTAGTGCTCAGAGATGTCTCGCAATGTCTGGCGGTTCAACAGCATCACTAAGCGAAAGTTCTCCAGCTGTTCACCGAGATAATGCAGAAGCTGCAGATCCTCCACAGAGAATGCCTCGAGTGCTTTGAGGCTCTTGAGACGCTTGGCCAGATTATCGTCGGTCTCGGACACTGGGGCCGCAGCGGTCTTGTGGGCCAGAGGGAGCAAGGGGGTCGCATGCGCTTTTGGCGACGGTTTGCCAAGGGCTGACTGCAGATACGATGTGAGTGGCTTTCCAATAGCTTCGTAAGGATTGAAACATGCAGGGCTCGGCGAAGTAGGCTTTTCCGGTGCGCCAAATGCTGTAGTATCATTTCTGCTGGTCAAGGCTTTCACAGCGGCAGGTAAATCAGGCTGCTGACCGACGGACGCTGTTTTTGCTTTTTGCAGAACAGCGCGTATCTTTTCCTCCAGGTCATTGATGCACTGTCGCCAGGACTCATCACACCACTCGATATGCACGAGATGTGTCATCAAAGTGGCAGCGAAAGACGATGCCAAGCCTTTTGCTAATGTCGGGTTGAACTTTAGGTCATGAGCGATCGATTCCTTGAGCCTATCTTGCATAATAGAATTGGCTTTAATGTTGAGCCAAAATGCTTTCCCAGTAATTAGGTCATACTTGTGGTGCACAGCCATTTGGCGAATCTTCCAGGCACTATGCTTTACATCCCACTCAACAGAGCGCAGGAGGTATTGCATAACGTGTTCCAGACCAGAGCGCCCCAGCTTGGGAATTTCGACGATGTCGCTTTGGGGAGAATCTAGGGTGTCGGAGCCATTGAAGCCTGTCATATGGTAGTCCAAAGGTTCCGGGTTCTGGCCGAAAGAAAACAGATGATCTAGGAAGCTGGCTGGAATTTGGTAGAAGGTCGATAAATAGCAGAAGCTATGATGTGAACAATTCAATGGAGATCGCGAATTCTTTGACTGAATGAAACTATCATGAATCAACATCAAATAATTGCGACTTTGTGCGCGTCAATCGACTTACATCATACAGTAATGAGGATCTTCACTGTTCTGTCCGAGATGCTTCTCGAGATCAGCTGGGCTAGCAATTGTCGTTTCCTTGCAACCTAAAGTGAATTATGAGATAATGCTATCAAAAGACGTTCTGAATCATAACCGACCGTATACAGAACCCTGAGGCTCGAGGAAATGGATCTTTTCCTGGCTGGCATCAAAGAGCGGCCTTTTTGGTTTATCAAGGCGCACGCGGTAATCATCAAGTACACTCCGTCTGTGGCACGGTTGTAGTAAGTGGCGGGGATACTTGGGCCAATTTTTACAGCAGTCGATCAACGTGTCGGAGGTATTCATGATTGATATGGTGATGTTGAGAGCAAATATTAGAACAAAGAATATATCTTGGATTGAATCAACACATAAATCTTCATGGAACTCAATTGCTATATATTTTTCCGGGTCAGGCTCATCGCGTTGTTCATCGCGTTGGTTGTGCCAGCCACATACACAATCTCAAACTGTACGGCCTTCGCGTCGCAGGCGACTGAGTTTACACGCATACGAGCGATTGCGCTACGGGTAGGTGTCTTTCCCCTGCAGTTTATTGATCGCTATGTCGTCTTCCTGTTGGGTGACAGTCAGCTCATAGCCCCGTATTTAGTCCCTGTGGAACTCACAACGGTCAAATTCTGACCATCGGGCAAATTGAACACAAGCCTGCCATTCTTACACTGCCATGTTTCAGCCGATACCCATTTCGTAAATCGATGAACAAATACGCTAACTTACTTGGACAGTAATTGTCTTGTCGTTAAATCTGTCTTGCAGCCAAGCCTCAAAAACGGCTGGTAGGAGGTCGTAATCAGGATAGCTGGTCTCGGGCATATCTGATCCGGCGACTTTGCGCGTGAGGCAGACTGAGCTTTGGTAATTGGCGAGGCAGAATGAGCGATTTTCACCCCATGACTCGCTTTAAATCACCGCGGCGGAGGCTTGGAGAGAAAACACAGGGCAATGCGGGGGGCAGAGCCTCAATTGGAAAGCTGAGGGTGACATTGAAAACTGGGCGTTTTTGGTGTTGGTGACATATGGGTGTCGATGCAAGACAGAAATGCTCATCACAGTATCACCTGCAGCATTGGCCAATTGAACGTCGACACAAGGCACCCCCTCACACGACTGATGCGCAATATTGCTTTCCGAGCGGTGAGGAATTATTGCCACAAGCATTGACGAGGATCTAGACTGTAGGAAAGATAAGAAAATGAGACCCTGATTTTGCGCACCACAATGGGTTTAGGTGTACTAGCCTGGGAAGGTCTTTACTGGATTTGTTTGGGCATTTGATCCTACCAAAACAAATAAGGGTTTTCAAGCGAACAACGAGACGTAGGGAGTATAGGGTATGCTGTGGCTTGAAATCGCAACGGGGGTTGGAGAGATGGCTGAGACAGGCGATTTTCAGCATTCAGCCGCACGAGATGGCAAATCACGCGTCTGAGGCAGCGCTGCCACGACGCATCGTGAAGTCTCAAAGAGCAGTGTGAAAATTCTGGCAGAGCTGAGTTTATGCTACGTCGAGTTCACAGCAAGTGATTCCAGCTGTATAAGTCGCTGTCCAACAGGGCCATGTCTCCTGTAGTTTGTGGAATGTCACTATGAGGGCCTAAAGAGAATAATTTTGTAAAAGTAGAAAAGTTTGTAATTTTAACAGTTTTGTACTATTATTAAATATAAGTTAAAGTTAGAAGTATTTTAATTTAATTATATTTTAATTTTATAAATAATATATAATTTAATAAAAACCTTTATTTTCTATTTTATTATTAACACTTTTAGAGTTAAAGTAATAATATCTTTTTAATTAATTAATATTAAAGTGTATTAAATATAATTAAGCTAACTTATATTAAACTCTAAAACTATAATAACTCTTAGATCTCTTAAATTGGCCTCTTCTTATAAAGGTAGAAAAGAGATGTTCTCTATGAACTGTTAAGGGAAAGCTGTCTACAGATAAGCTACTATGCATCTCTGCCGCGTTGTCTCGCCGATCCTGGATGTGTACTGCCGCGCAAGCATGCCATTGGCCACGCCGCTTTGATGCATAGCAGTAAGTCCATACATGTCGCCCGCGCGGGAGATATTAAATGTCTGAGAACTTTCGGCTCTTATCGTCAAAGCGTGGTATTGAGACATATTTTCTAGCAAAGTCAGATTTAGCCGTATTCGTGTATGGAAGATCCTAATTCCCATCATCCCTTGTTACATGAACATCCCTTTATGAAATGCTCGTATGGTTCTAAACTAGTTACTACCTACACACGCAATTGTCATTAGGAAGACCAAGATTTTTACCATATGATCCTTGTTCTTTTTGGCAAATTGAAGACAACATCAATAGAACAAATGCAACATTAATTATCCGGCCCTTACCCTTGCAAAAAGCCAGCTGCAGCGACAGTCATCCATTAGCCATAATCTGATCAAACCTAAAGTGTAGCTCAAACTCATACTATATTGGCACCTGCCATTCCAAGACCCTCAATAAAGTCTTTTTAAAAGAGGGATTATATTCATTGTGAAGATAATGCTGGCTCAAAATGGATACTGCACCCACACAGCACGATCAGCCCCGGGAATATATCTTGTCATCACAGCACCCCTCATAATCTAATACGACTGCGAGACTAGCGGTCGATGCGTCTCACCGGAAGAACTTGAGGCGTGATGCAAGCATGTCTCACAAGGGACGTGCGCAATACTCATCTTGCAGTCAACTCGCGTATTCTCGAGTGTCGGACAGACTGATTGCCCCAAGCACGACTATTCTCTTTTCATATAAAGATCCCACGATGTACGCATACTGATTGATCATTTGGCTCAGAACTCCTATCTACCGACCAAGTCAGCAGTACTGTCAACATACTATCCTTGCCTATGACACCTGCTGATCTCTGCTTCGCCTGAAGAAACATGCACGATAAGTACGACGTGGTTATCATCGGGGCTGGTCCCGCTGGGTAAGAGAAATCCTACCCAAGGAAAAATTAATATAAGGAAAGCTAATCACACGTGTGCTAATAGTCTCACCGCAGCAGCTTGGATGTCCGTTTCTGGGATCAAGACCCTCCTCGTCGACAAAAATTCTTCACCTCCAAAGTCGGGGCACGCAGATGGCATCGAATGTCGAACTTTTGAAGTGCTTGAAACGTTTGGTCTTGTGGATGCTGCGTGGAAAGAGTCAAACAAGACTGTTGAGATAGCATACTGGGTACGTTCTCACGTAAGATGCAAAATATGCAATGAAATCTAGGCCAGACAGTATGGCTATTTCCCCGTGGATCCATCGTTACAAGCCAAAACGTCTGCTAACGGAAGGCCTAGAACGACCAGGGTGGTTCAATTTGTCGAGTATTTACACGGCCGAATATGATCAATGGGGGTGAATACCATTCATCGTATGCTGAGTCAACGTTAGCCCAGGGTCGTGTTCAACAACTGTTTCTGGACTTTATCGAATCTCACAAAAATGTCACCGTCCTGAGACCTTACGAGCCACATAGCTTGAGATTTATCACCAGGGGAGGTAGTTCAGTGGATGACTATCCGATTCAACTGGAGATAGCTCGCTGCGGCGGTAAATACTCCAACAAGGACGAGGGACATGAGCCGATGCAAGGACCATTGAGCATTATCCAAGCTCGCTACTTGCTTGGTTGCGATGGGTCCCATAGCTGGGTCCGCAAACAATGCGATTTGAAGCTCGAAGGCGAAAGTGCGAACGAGCATTGGGGGGTGATTGACTGCATCCCTATTACCAATTTTCGTAGGGCATCATCAAACCGCAAGCCAGGCCCATAAGGCTAACACAAGAACAGCTGACGTCAGAAAGCGATGCGTTATACACTCTACCTCGGGAAGTGCCATGCTGATACCTCGAGAGCGCCGTATGGTCAGGTTTTATGTTCAATTATCGTCATCTTCCCGAGAACTAGACCAGAAGAAACAGACCAGCATTATCATAGACAAAGTTACTCAAATTCTCAAACCGTACTATTTCTCTTGCTCAATAATCGATTGGGCCAGTGTCTATTCAGTAAGTTTGTCTTATTTTCCTTGTTGTGTTCTTCAAAGCTGATATAAAGCATGTCGGGCAACGGCTTTGTCGGCAATACTCTTTCCGCGATCGCGTATTTCTTGCTGGCGATGCAGTTCATACGCACACACCAAAAGCCGGAAAAGGTATGAACACAAGTATGCAGGATGCTTTCAATATCGGATGGAAGATCTCTTCTGTAGTGCTCGGGTCTGCAACGCCTGCTATTCTTGAGACATATCAGCAAGAAAGGCTACCTGTGGGACAAGCACTTCTTGATTTCGACAAAAGGATTTACAGAATGGTGTCCCTCAAGCCAGATGATCAAGATTGCGAAGCCATGAAGCAAACAATCCAAGAAGAAAACTCGTCTGCTTCGGGCCTGGGGGTCATCTATCGACCAAATCTTCTCGTGCATGAGACTCAGATTAATGATCTAGATTCCGATCGGGCTCTAAGAGCAGGTTCCAGGTTCCCAGACATGATGGTCGTGAATCACAGTGATGGCCGCCCATGGCGCATGCACGAGGTCCTAAACAAAGCTGGTCGATGGAATTTACTCATTCTTGGCGGAAATGTGTCCAAAAAGAGTCAGATGGGCCGTGTCCACAAGATTGCGGAGAGCCTATCTCGATCTAGCTCTCTTGTGGGGAAGATCAATCGAGCATCGAGAGGCTGCGGTTTCTCCAGCATCGAGCTCACTCTCATCCACTGCGCATCGCGTGACATTGTTGAGTTGGATGATCTTCCGAGGATCTTCACGCCGAGTCAGGGTCCAATGGGAATCGACTATACGAAGATATTTGTGGACACGGCATCTCACACTGGACTTGGTGGTATGGTGTATCGGGACTTGGCCATCCCTAAAACGGGCTGCATCATGTTGATCCGACCGGATCAGCACGTTGCCTTTCGTGGTGGGCTGGAAAGTGTCTCAGAGATGGACCACTTTCTGGCAAAATTCTGGCTTTGTAACTAGACTTGCATAGGAGCTGAGGAGGGGGGATACGGAATCATCGAATGGTACCGACGATTCATAGTGATTGGTTTTGAAGCTTGGCATCCCTTCAACATGAGTGTTTCCTCTCTAAATTCCTACTAAATTCCGCAGCTGTTGTGTTTCCAGTCTAGTCCCTGGCAACGCCACATTATTGATGATCGATACATCACTAGCGAATGGCTTTTCCGTCGCCATTAGGATATTATCTGATAATCGGAAAGTTGTAGAGTACGGCAGTGAGACGCGGCAGGAGGCGTCTCAAGACGCAAGAGGCATGAGGGCTGCGACCCCCCGATGCATGTAACATAATATTAATAAAACTGATTCTTCCATGAACTGATAGTTCTACTCCATTAGGGGAGCTAGAGAAAGTTGGCATTGTACTTTTCTGCTCAGAAACCGCGACGTTGAAGCTTGATGTGCAGCCAGGGTCTCATTGCAACAAAAGGCTCCAAAGAAATCGGGCACCTTCACCAATCTGAGCACCACGTGCTTATTTACATAGAATAGTTATTGAGAGGGTGATAATCGAATAGCTGAGATATAGCAGGCGTCATCATCATCAAAATGGTTGAGATCAGACTTGACGGACGTTTGTTTACTGCAGCGCGGGAATTGCAACCAAGCTCTCAAAACTAGGGTGGCCTAAGTTAGACTCAAGGAATCTCCGTGACACAGATGAAGCGAAATCAGATGTTGATATCAAGGGTACATCAGTCCAGACTTCGCTTTTGGTAATAGGATCCTGTGACAACCGGAAGCCAAGAATGGATGTTACTTGTTTGGTAGTAAAGAGTATCATGCCTCAGTATTTTGCCCTACTTGCTACTCAGTTTCGGAAGACATCGGCAGACCCGATGATGATACACATGGCTGCAAGCCGAAAACACAGATAGCCATGACCGCATCACTTTTCTCCTCATGTTAGCTCAAAACATGGAGACGGCAATGACTTCCATTGAAATGGCAAGAAAGTCCATCCCTTGCATCACTTATTTACATTCATCTATGAGCGAGACTGTTAGAAATGAAGGGTGGATAGACGGAAAGGCGAAAGAGGCAGCTCAAACCGTGTTAACCAGTGACGATGTGTTACACAACTTAATTCGTGAAGCAAATAAATTACCGGTGAAGATGGAGTAATGTGAAAGTTGTACTTAAAGAGTAGACATCACGACCTTTCTTATAATTAACATCCATCAATGGTCCTCCGATGCGACACCAGGGCCGTTTATGATTTCAATGTCCCCAAATTAGGGACAGGGTTGAAGAGAAAAACTAATTCAGAGCAAAACGTCACTGCTAAGCTTAGACATCACGTAGTAACATACATCATCGCAAACATATTTATATCCATCGTACTGAACTGATCGCTTAGTCGTCTATATTGGATATTACATACGCCCATCTCTTGTTTCTTTCTTGACACCTATAAACAGAAATGACAATACTGCCATAACGCCCGACAGAAATGCAAAGACAATTCCTGTGCCTGTGTATCCAGCGTACTTCGTTAATGGAGCCCCGAGTATTGGCCCAGCTGCAAGCCCAAGGAAGAAGAAAGCCGAGTGAAAACCAAACAATTGTGCATAGGAGCCATTAGCCCCAAAGACGGTAGAGTTGGCCTTCTTACAGCTCTGCAAGACGCTGCTCGCCTCCACGAAGCTAGGCAAGAGAACTATTGATAGCCCGACCCCGTTCAGTAATAAAACGATGCTAAACAGTCCCGCCTTGGCATGCCCTGCCACAAATTCGTGAAAAGGTAAACCAAGGCCAGCAAGAGGAAATGCCAGAAACGTAAAACCAACAGTCGCCACTATCTTAGTCCCATATTTATCAACTGCCCATCCCACAAACCAACCACATAGCGAACAAGGGGCGACAAATGCCATAAATAGGAACCCGGTCTGAAGAGGTGAGAAATGCAGGGAACGGCTTGCCTCAGTAGGAATGGTGGCGTGAAGCATGCCAATAAACATTGCCGCGGTAGCTGATGACACCATGGCTATCAAGAACCTGGAGTGACGACAACAGTATAGGACAGGTATGGCTTGCACTAAAGGTCCAATATCGCCATCAGGTTCACCCGCTGTGTCATTAGCCTTTGGAAGCAGAGCTCGGTTTTCAGTAACATAGTCCCAGTTTTCTGGCTCGCATGTTCTAGAGGTGTTGTCTAGCGGAGTTTCATTTGTTTCGGTGCTCTTATCCTTGTTCGTTTCCATGACAAACAGCCGTAGGGCCAAGTCGATTGTTAACGCCCCTATAGAGACTATGAAGACTCCAAGCATGCCGGTGGCATTATATAAAGCGCCCCCGACGATGGGAGCTATGACCTGTGCGATCATGCCGAAGGAATTGATCTGGTTCGTGAGCCATATGCCTGACATCTATTATGGGAATATACGCACCGTCCCAAGGACCTTTCCCGTATTTTCTCCTCGGATACTTTCTTGAGCCATAGCGAACCCAACTGAACGTACTACTGCAGCTGATGTACCTTGAAGTAGTACTGAGAGGATCAAAACTGCCATAGATCGGCCAAGGCTGAAAAGAACAGTTCCTATAATCAATGGAAATAGGCCAATAAGGTATGGGAGTCGACGAGTACTGCATCTATCGGCAAGCCATCCCGACGGAATGGAGAATACAACGGTAGATGCTGCATATATGGCTAATAGTTTTGATGCCCATAATTGGGCGTGGGAGTTGGGAAGGTGAAATCGATCATGTAAGATGAAGGGAAGTACAGGCACTATAATGCCGTGAAGAAGGAGATCAGTGAAGAGGCCTATTGCCACAGAGCCTCTAATGAAGTTTGGACTTGATCTAAAGTTCAGTCGTGAGGGGCCATATTGAGATGCCATCGCGATGCGGAGGGTGCTAATGATGGTTTGTAAGTGGGAGTTTGTAGCTCTTCATTGTATAACTAGATTGTGCTTTTGAAATGGAAGAGGTTATGATCTCTATAATATTGCCATGATGACTAATATTTTTGTCCTAATTAATATTTGAATTGTGATCAGTACTAAGATCATGATCGATACTTGGATCGTGATCGATGTTTAGATCGCGATCGAGACTGAGATCGAGATCGCTACTTAGATCGTGATCGATACTCAGGTCTAAATGAACATTCTGATATACCTAAAGATCAAATTGAACACAGGAGTTGCTATCAATAAAGCAACAGCCCTTTCAGGGAAGTCTACGCTAGCAACGCTGTAAAAACCTTTGATCTTGTCATGATACCTTTAAGAAGTCTAATCAGATTGATAAGAGCAAGATTGAAGTCAAGGACATACATGCATATAAAGATTAATTGCCAGAATCAAGAAATAGATTGGTTGATTTAAGACAATTGAACTCATAGTTTCTCTGCATGTATGCATTGAGTGATACGCATGAGGCTTTTGATCTGCACCTGAACAAGAAGGGTTACGCAAAGGACTGTCCTGCCAAGATTCAGAGATAATACGATAGGAAAATACATTCAACTCTAGTAGAGACAGTCCAGATACTAGCCATCCATCCTTGCTCGCTATTCTTTGATGGCCTGAATTATAGTTTTGTCCTGAATAGCTACAAAGATCCGAGAAATACACGTCCCAATCGTTTCAGCAGCCTGCTTGTGTTCGCTCTGGTCTTTCAGAGGAGGGTGATCAGGTAGTCCCTTGTGAAAAGGAACCTGTAACTGGTTTCTGACAAAATTGTACAGTCTGACGGTGGACTTTGATAGATACAAATGAGTCGATTGCTTGATGAAGAAGGCATCTCGCACTGAGGTGTATTCAGATACTAGATCATTGCGTAGAACATTCTGCCAACCCTGAAGCCGTTGGAGAATGTGTGCAAGCTTTCCAGTCGAGAAGTCGAACTTGTCCATCAGATATGATACAATATCGGAAGAGACTTGCTGGCATCTTGTCTTTGGTTCGAGTGTATTGTTCTTCTGCCATGATGAACGGAAGGTTGTCCACAGAGAGGGGACAGCGGTTGATATCTCGTCACTATTGAGAGTCCCAGTGAAGAGATCTGTAAAATTCTTTCGCATCAACTTGCGAGCTTCTTGGAGAAAGTCTTCGTCACGCGCACGCAAATCCAGGGCTTGACATAGTGTGAATAGATGACTGGCGGACATCATAGCCAGTAGCTCCGTCGCTTTCTCGGTCATTCTTGTTGAGATCAGAGCAAGCGAGTTGACCGACTGATTGTTTCGGTCTGCTGTCTGAACATGGCTTGCGACGGAGTTTGCCAGGAAGGACAGTTCTGAATAGTATGCAGTCATGTTGATTTCGATACCTTTGCAGGTGAAGGAGACTGTAGGGTCATCTGCGGAAAGGTTTGGAGGCAAACCCTTGTTTAAGTCTGGGTTGACGAGCTCTCCAGACTGGCCGAACAAGATTCTTCCAAGCATAGTAATGGCAGTGCGTGACTTTTCCATCGCAGAGGTTATTGAAGCGGCCTGGAAATTGCCACCATGATGAACACAGTTGTTCGAAACGTCAATGAGTGGATTGTCCGTTGTCGAATTTAGTTCGACCGAAATCTGGGCCTCAGCTGAGCATAAATCTTCCAGCTGTGGACCAATCCATTGGGGTGCAGTTCGAAGCGCATAGCGATCCTGCGCCAAACCTTGAGAGTCGATATCGTCGGCACTGCAAAGCTTTGATCCACTCAAGAAATCTCTAATATTGCTTGCGACCTCATTTTGACCAGCATGGGGCCGTACTTCGGAAATAAACTGATGGAAATTGCTCCGCTTGCCAGATAAAGCCTCGACGGCCATAGAGGTAAGCAGCTGGCAGATGACGGCCAAGTCATGGCAATCGTTAATCACTAGAGCGGCGTATCCAGTGCTGACAGCTGTGCCATTCATGATAGCAAGGCCTTCTTTCGGCTCCAGAGCCACGGGCGGTAGAGCCAGGGTTTCTAGTGCCTGACAGGCGGGAACTATGTTCGAATGGCCCTGAGGACCGGGCACACGGGCATAAATGCCTTCGCTCCCCTCCAGAAGCCCTCCAAGATATGAGAGAGGGGATAAATCTCCAGAGGCAGATATGCTCCCGCGGGTTGGAATCAATGGCGTGATGCCCTGAGAGGTCATCATAGCCAGTGACTCTACTACTTCCTGCCTAATAGCAGAGTGGCCTCTCACAAGAGAGTTGCATCGCACAGCCGTCAGTGCTCGTACCACAGTTTCAGAAAGGCTTTGCGGATCGATAGTTTGCCCTGCCGAACCTGATACTGTCTCTGGTAGAATACCTGCTTGATGATGCTGGAAAAATGAATGTTGAAGTCTGCTGCTGGTTCTTGTTCGGGAGTCTGCATTTCCTCCGGGAGCCGTGTTTACACCTGTTGGTTGAATCATTAACTGCGTTCGATAAGGGGATGCGTTTATACAAACCATAAACGACATCGTGTTTGTAGAGGTTTTCGTTAAGAACATCGATGCTTTTGCTCATCCGTCCCGCAAGCTCATGCGATTTAGAAACCGTGAAAGGTAGCCCATATCTATCACAATCAGAGATACGATTTAATTATGGATGGAAATGTGCTGAGATTTACCTAGATATGGCGACCAATGCAGCAATTGAGAGCGACGTCCCGTCAAGCTCAAATTCTTTCTTGGCTGAGACGAGCTCATCGATAGTGGCCCAAACCTTCTGTTGCTTCGAAAGGTGCAGAGACATTTTTTTTGAAAGTTCTTACAAGTTAACAAAGTAAGATGGACAGTGGAACGTATCTTAAAATCCTTTTCTGGTAAGAGTACTTGGAGAGAAATCCGTGCCAGGCTTCAGAACCGACAGCATGGTGATACGAATGGTATTTGTATACACGCTACGTCATACTGTCCCGTTGCCAGTCTTATCGTACACTACATTATACACGAAACCATTCCAAGAATTGAGCCCGAATGATTCCCTTCTCAGCAACAAGAAGGTCGGTGAAGCACTCGAGTCTGCAGCCGACCACCAAGCAGATTGAATCAGAAGGATCTTGATCCATCAAAGCTTCATTGACCCTATCGGCGATTTACTCATTGCGAGGCAAACACGTCTGAGACAGCTAGGTGGCCAGAGTTCGACTCATGTACAAGGTTCGCTGTGACTCATTATCTGCCGGGCTGGCGATCTTAATCGCAAATCGAAGAACACTATAGAGCATCAATAAGATTATCTAAAACACTCCAGAGGTGTGTCACGATAGATTTCATTGTAAAAGCATCCTTCGTGTGTAGCATGGCTACTGGTCTACCACATACAGTGGTGTATTGGTGGAGTGGAGCAAGTCAACTGCCAAGCCGAGCCGTGCCCTACATCTGTCTTTGATACAAGACAGTGTTCTGTTCAACAACCTATCCTTGCAAATGATTTCATTTTCAGGCTGCTATGGTATTTCTCACCTCAACGACTCTTCATATCACAACCGTTCATGAGCTTCAAGAGACCTGCCAGTTCGCAAATCGAAGCATACGTCATATAGTCTGGCTTACGGCCGGTGGGAAAGCCAACTTTCTCCTGGGTAACTACTGCGTGGTAACTGCATGAATTGACCTCATATTCTCGGCTTGATACGTTGCTGGAGTGAAGTAGACTGAAGGAAGCACATGATGTTTCTAAATAGCGGTGTGCTGCACCTTTTGCAGTGGGTGTGAGTCAGCCAACTCATGCATGCTAGGACAGGATAGCAGAACAAGCTGTAAATGGCTCAGAAAATGAGGCCTGCAACCTATTGGTGAGCCATACTTATCGCAACATGCTGGAAAACTGCCGTACCGTTGCCTCTTTGTTTCTCCCTAACGCTTACAATTGGCTTACCCTACTGTCACTTGATGCATTTGTGAGATGATGCATGATACATTATGTGCCTAAGCGACGCCAGAAATATGATTCAACCGCTCCAGGAAGATACGATAGGACCGATCCTCACTAGAATTTGAGATGTCGCTGTTCCTTGATGCCATACATGTGACGAACAGTTTATTCAAAGGCATTACAAAGATATGACGTTGTCTCAGATTAAACCTAAGTTGAAAAGCCCGGGGGACAAAATGTTCATGTGCAAGATCTGATAAAGACTTACGTCTCAGAATGACGTAGTTATAAATTTGGATTTCTTTTCACTGTATCAGAAATAATAGAACATAATATAAATCCCTTCTACAGCTTTCCTTTCACACAGGCCATCTAGCAAGCTCTACAAAATCGCCATTTCACCATGCCTAAGACGACAGTTGCGCTTTTTGGGGCCAATGGAACACTTGGTAACCGGATTCTTCGTACATTAATTGCATATCCAGAACGGCCCTTCAAACTAGTTGCTTTCATTCGACCTGAGTCTTCTTTGAAGATTGATCATTGGGTCTCTAATTTGACCGTCTATGGGGTGGATCTCACTCTGATTGACGCAGATAGCCTCAGTTCGATGCTTGCAGGTGTTGATGTTGTCGTCAGTGCTGTGGGATCTGAGGTCTTGCCTTATCAGCACGTTATACAAGATGCTGCCGCAAAAGCTGGAGTTCGCAGATTCTATCCCAGCAGCTTTGGAATGCCTCAGGTTGTGCGTTTCGAGGCTCAAGACGTCAGCATGATCAATTCGGTATGCCTCCAATCCCCTCATTCTATCTTCAATCCGAGGGGGTCATTTCTAAGCTGCTTGAACCTTAAGCTAACATATTCACATTAGACCTGGGACCTTAAAATGAAGACTTTAGAGGCTGCTCTAAAACATCCTGCTATCTGTGAGGGGCGAATGACATACACTGTGATTAATAATAGTGAATGTTTTGATGCTGCTGGCGAGACAACTTTCTGTCCTTGGCTAGACCCCCAAGCAGAAGAATACAACATGATTGCCGTCGGGGACTCCGCAGCCAAGATGGATTATATATCAGATCTCGATGTGGCAGCTTATCTGGTCGAATCCATTCAACACCCCGAGGTGTCAGAAAATCAAATACTCTTCTTCCAGGGATATATAACAAACTTTGAGGAAGTTGCGCAACTGCTCAGAAAGCACAGTGGCAAAAAGGTCACAATCAACCTGCTTGATTGGCAATCAGCCGAGCGCATGATATGCAATCCTAGCTCGGCCCGGTCCACTTTTTCTGGTAAAAGTAAATTCTCTTTGGACTTCATTATCGCTCTACGACACGTCCAAGGCCAAGGTAGATTATGGATGCCAAAAGGCCAGACACACAATCACTTGTTTCCCAACATCAAGATTCACTCTGTTGACGAGCGCTTTTCTGAGCTACTTAAAAGTTCTTAGGGGGATACAGGGATGTAGTAATGGGATTGATGGGGAATGGACTTGGCTGTAAATGTCTCGTTGAAGTCTCAGCCATACTTCAATATTGTGGTATCTGTAGTATGCAGAAGGATGAATGATTGTATTATGATTCATCGTTTTCCGGTTGGCCTTTGGAAGTGAGGTAGATTAAACGTAAAGAGGGGGAAAACAGGTTTCAATCAACACAAGAAACAGCTCAAGGCCTAGTTATGGATGACAAATTAAGTATCCAGCACCAAACAATAGTAGAAGAAGACAAAGCTCAGAGAATAACAAGCAGAAGCCACAATGCGTGATAGGGTTGTGGTTTCACTTAATCGTTGGGGGACCTGTGCTCGGAAGCAGCTGTGGCATGCTTGATGAGATGTGTTCTAGGCTTCAACGCCTTTCAGAGGCACCAGAGTGGTTGACCTAGCTGATCACCTGAATACTCACAGAGTCCCGAATACATGGAGCTTTATTGGATAATTCTTTACGTCTCACTCTTCAAAAGTAGAAAGCAATATGGGGACCTTAAAATGTTCATATTGTAATCCTTAGGCGCTTCAGGCTTGGGGGATGTGCTTTAGCACTGATTGCCGACAGTGAAAGCCTAAAAAAAAAAAGATGCCACTGTTTTTGATGTTGCCATGCTTGGAGCAGATCGTCAGCGGATCTTTCTTCGGCTTCTTTGACCATGCCAAGCTCTGAACAGATACACTAGGTTTCCATGCGCTAAGAGCATTTAGACGCGCACCTAGGGCCTTCAGGCTGGAGCCATTGTGACAATGTCAGAGACTAAAAGAGATTATTTCGGGAGCATTGACAGCATTTCAATAGATGGATTGATGGTGTTTTTCTTGCTACATCCTCGTAGGCGCCCAAATAGTGTCCAGAGAGAAAAGAAGCCAAGCAGGGATGCGTGGACTGATTGTGACACGCACAGCAGAGGGTCACATAAGAGAGGGTTAAAAGAGCCTTTATTTCAATCCTAGGATGGGGGAAGAAGAGCTACTTATACCTAAGTAGAGCACCTGATCCCTGTTGGGGAAGCTAGACCAATCAGGGCTACCCCAGCTTTTGATACTGATGTTTAGCTTCTGGACGGTTGGGTCTCCACCAATCATACTCTGCCACGATGCTTATGTCAGGATCGAGAATCATTCTTTATTTCGACGCGATGGCGTTTGATCCTACAGACATAATATACTTAACTATCTTTCGTTTGTACCAAACGCCAAAGATACCTAATGATCTCATCTTTATCTAACATCTGCACATCAATATCTTCCACATCTACAAGCTCCTTTCCGCCATCTACGGCATCAAACCACGTATTCGCAATCATGCACAGCTCGTGTACGTACTGATGATCCAGTAACCGATGAAACATGTCCAAGTCCTCCCTGTTCTTCTCCTTTGCCAAGTCTAAATAAAAAGACTGGCTCACGTCGAAAGGACTGTCCCGGCAGGGCAAGAAAGCCAATAGTCCAGCGCCGTCGGTCAATCTGCCACAGACCATCTTCCATTTATCTCCGATCTGGGCTCGCTTCTGGATCGTGCTTTTTGTGCAACCACTGATTTCTGCGACCATGTCGAGAACGTCTTTTCTGATGTGTTGACGCTCACCTCTCAATAGGGCATAGCGGGTTGCAAACTGGAACAGGTTGTGTCGAGTCAGAATGGTGTAGTAGTTGCCCTTGTTTTCGTCTCCAGATATGAGTTTGACCCTCTCAGCTACTGACTTGATGATTTGCTGTTCTGTGTTGATACCATCTTGGAGAGAAACGATCGGCGTGCGCCTGAAGTCTTCTGGTTTCTGTTTTGAGACCTTGATGGCAGTGATGAACTGCTCAATGGCGTGCTTGCTCAAGACGGCCATCGCGAGACGATTCACTCGAGTACCTGGGTTTGTGTTATTGGAGAGTTCTGGTATCAGGACGAACTCGCCATCACGCTCTAGTTCTTTCATGGCGCGTCGCATGACATCGTTCGCTACCCCGTCCTCTTGGGCAGCGCCTCGGTCATCTGCCGTTCCATTCACTACCGTCTCTAGTCTCCTAGACACCATCCTGTCAACAGTTCCACGGTCATCTGTCACCCTATCCTCCGCCTTGTGTCGTCTGGTAAACTGTCTGGTCTGCCTGGCCGAAACAGCAGGCTCCCATGTTTGTATTTTCTTCCTCCTCCTTGCACTCCCGTGACCAATCATCAACTTCCTCTTCTGTGATCCATCCGGCCGAAAAGTATCATCTACCCAGTCAACATAAAATTCCTCCAGTCCATACAAACCACCAATGCCGCACAAAGAACAAACCTTGAGCCGCTCCTGCTCACTCTTGACCCTCGGCTGTACACCGGGCGGTAGGAAATTGGTTGCAATGGCTAGGGTTGGCGTAATGTTGAAGACTTGATGGTACTGATACTCCTGAGTGACCACCAGCTCACCCGGACCTTGGGTTATAATATCGTAGCCAATCCCAGCCTTCTGTAACTCCTCTGGGCTGAAGAAGATGTTCAAGTGTCGAACAAATTGATCACAACGGCATGTCTTGTTATGCATGGAGACCCAATTCTCAAACTTCTCTGTCTCATCTTTTCGAATCATGACCCATTTCTTGAGGCCAAAGAGAACTACGTTACAGGAGAGGAAACGGTCATCTTCCTTGTGCATCGCTGTAGCGGACCCCGCATCGCCAAAATGTGTGTATGTCTGGTTCGCGTGTGTGAGCACGTTTGCCATGCCTGCTAGTAACGGGCCGGAATGTAAAGGGGTATTCTTGTAGATGGGGTGGTCACAGTCTATGATGCCGGCGAAGTGACACACGGTTCTGGTCTTGCGAGAGGCCACTGCTTCATCTAGGGGGGTGTAGGGAAGCGAGCTGTCGAAATTGACGACGGGGAGCTCCGCAGCGTCACCTGAGGGAGGTTTGCTCTTAGTAACTTTCATGCCGCCCTCTGCTCGTGGTGTGATGAGATTGTACCGCACATCTGGGTGTTTCTCACGTTCCATGGCCTGGCGTATGCATTCTTTCCCAGTTTCCTCGCCGATAAAACTCAGTTTTGCTGGGTTCTTGAACTCAGGGCTCTGTAACAGCCTGTGGAGAGTCTCGGGCATCTTCTCGCCCATGTCGTCTCGAGTAAGAACAAAACGTCCCTCTGACAGTTTGAGTGCTGAAACAGATTTGTTTTCCTCTAGCCTGAAGGTTTGAGATGATTTAGAGACCTCCACTTGATCTTGCTCCGGATCCTCGGTCGACGATGTAGTTTGAAGATTGGCTATGGGTAGCGGCATGGGAATGGTTATGGGGTCGCATACTGCATCAATGACACTGCGGTCGTGAGAGTGTTTGAATATATGCTGGATGTATTTTGCAACCTGCGCGAAAGTTTCGGATACTTCTAAGCGTTCCTGCGGGGTTGCCTTTGACGTTGCCAGGGTTAGCAACGCGTCGAGAGTTATGCTTAAGTTTTTGGCAGCGATGCAGTTTGGTTCGCAGTTAGGAGCTTCAATAACATGCATGATTGTAACCTACTATTTGCAAAAAGCTGGGGTATGATGAGAAACCAGACCGAGGAAACTACGCATATGTAACAACCTGCATCGACACTATCACGCTGTCCCGCTGGTCGTCGCCTTTGAAAATGCCACATCAAAGTATTCCCGCCGAATAATAACAGAGTTGTTGACTAAGCTGCTTCTCTTCAATTCCTAGTGTGATTTCGACTGACCATGCCCTTACAGAGTTCGATACAAATACGTGCGGGCGGGAACGGGAATGTAGATCCCAGGCGGCTAGTGTGCGGGCCGGCGCTAGTACGTTGATGCTTGAAGGCGTTGAAATCTCTCATCCGTGCATTCAATACCCTTTGCGACGTGCTTACAAAGCTGAACATTTGTACATAATGATTCTTTAGTCAGTCTTTTGGACGTCAGATCAAGCAAGGTATATAAAACGCGGTAGGCCCATCCCTACCTATACCGAACATGGCAAGACCTTTTCTTGTGGAATTGTTTTTCGTGGGGTAGCCTACGCACAACCCCACGCATGGAAGTATGTAACCAGGTTGCAATGAATGACCGACCAAAGAGAATATTTTACCACAACATCACGTGCGTTTCCCCTAGGCGCTTATGGAGAGTTAATTTGTTGAAGTGATCGCTTGTATGTATATACGGTATCCTCGCTCTTCAGGTATACTGAAGTCTTGATCAACTACCCCCCAAACGGCACGGCACGGCAGAGCACGGCACGGCACAGCACGTCCCGTGTCTCATGCTCCTTTCACACAAGCTACCAGGCAAAGAACCGGGTCTAATGCTCCGAATACTGAGACTTTGACTTTTGATAAGCACTTAGTCGTATACTGCAACCTGTGCATCCCCCAAAACCCCACAGCACCCCACCGCAACCCACGGCAGCACATCTGTATGTGAATGGTCACTTGGGAGAGGCAACCATCAGTGGGAATCGCCATTTCACGCATTCCTTGACTAAAGTGGTCGTTAGGGCGGATCATGTTCAGCGTCCACCATACATCAACACGCTCCGACCACAATGCGACCTGTCCTAGTTAGATGGAGGCCAGAATCTGTGACCGTAAACCATTTACCATGTACCGTTTGTAGCAAACACACCGCCTTTCCTCCTTTATTAACGTGTTGGGGGACGGCTGTGAAGTCAGGCAATCTCGGCAGATACAAGAACTCGACTTGAGCATCTACACTTCCATCTGTCTTATCACATTTATTCTTGGCAGCTGTCCTGGCCATCTTTACCATCATCAACACCTGATCTTGAAACCATAGTCATGATTAGCAAACTGTACAAGCCTGAAGAGGAAGTCTGCGTAAGTATCCCTACTAGGCTTAACTACATTTTCTTATGAAAGACAACGCAGTATGGCGACGGTCGCGAACAGCAGCTTTTAGACTTTGTCAAAAGCCATCCTCGCTTCAATCTGATGGAGAATAATCCAAGCGAGGTGCTATCTGCTATAGACGAGTTTGGTCACCAGGAGAACTTCCTCATGAACGTAGGAAAGAACAAAGGTGCCATAGTCTCTAATATCATCGCGGAGAAGTCCCCAGCGCTCATGGTGGAGCTGGGGGGCTATATCGGCTACTCTGCCATACTCTTTGGTGATGCACTGAGGAAGGCAGGCGGCCAGAAGTACATAAGCCTCGAGATTAATGAGACGTTTGCTTCTGTGGCATCCTCTTTAATTTCGATCGCTGGCTTGAATGACATTGTTGAGGTCAGGGTTGGCCCATGCGTCGCTTCGTTGCAGAGGATTCGACAAGAAAATGTGAATCTCCAGATCGACTTGCTTTTCCTTGATCATCAGAAATCGGCGTATGTTACCGACCTGATGCTCTGTGAAGAGCTTTCCCTGATTCGTTCCGGTTCTATAGTTGTGGCCGACAATGTCATATCTCCAGGAGCGCCATTCTACCTTGATTATATCCGAGGTTCCCGGCAAGAGAAGGAACGGCTACGTGGTCAGTTGGCCAAGGAAGATGAGCGATTGTTACGCCTTGGGAACTGCAGTCTAAAGTACACCTCTAGACTTCATAAAGGCTTTGAGCCGACTGGAGAACCTGTGAGTGGGCTGTTCGCTCTGTTCTTATTTTCCATCTTATCACCGTCAGCCCTACTCATCTATCGTTCTTAAGACGTCCCAGATTTGCTATACTAATATCTTTATGCTCCCAGGATGGTGTTGAAGAGTCAGTCTGCGCTTAGGCTCTAGACAGCTTATCGAAGTTTCCTCCTTACCCTAGGTAAATGAGGAAAATGATGTAACGCAGCTCTAGGGATGACCTAGGTAGCATACAGTCAAATCATTTGATCTCTCTGTCTAAATACTCTTTGATTATCATCAATTTAATTTGCAAACTTCTGTTCTATCTGAAAACTCAATCATTTCGTTTCTCTTTACATTTCTTCACAAGCATATATTGAATGAGGATAATAGAAGTTGGAGGCACGATGAAAGCGAATTCACGTTAAGGGTCGTTGCTGGAGGACGCTTATGATCTTCCTGTCATTCAATACGGTTTTCTTTTCCAGAAGAATGATGAGAGCAACCATTATATATAGCTAAATGGTTGGCTATTGTGCCTGTGAGTTCTTTGCTTCTTCTTGAAGGGAAAAATATAGTTTTCTTTCTGCAAAAAGCCCCTCAAACGTCCAAATTGAAACTACAAGCCTACTATATTATTTCAGCTGCCGAAAAACAACGAGGGAGTAAAGGAAAGAAAAACGTGGACCAAGAGCTGGTTCGCACGTAGAGCACTACAAAATGCCCTAGTTACGTTCAAAATTGATTTCGTTTATCTTGCTTGCTAATTCACCAACCCCTTTCCTGAACTTACGCATACCTGAGAGATGACTTCACCAATGTAATTGATCAGCTTTCCTGCCTCAGCCACATAGTCATCAAAATCCGGTTCTGTGTGTTTTGTCTCGTAGATCTGGGCGTGGCAGACTCTAATTCGACGCTCGTGACCAACTTTTCGTCTGGTGGTATGGCCTGCGGTACGATGATGAGAGTTTGTTTCAAACGTGTCTTGGATGGGGGGTACAGTTGGTGACTCCTAGAATAGATGGCACAACAAAGCTGACGCGTTTATCTCAAGGTTGATTTTAAGACAGTCACTATGACATGGTCAGGAGTGGGCCAGTGCTACATTGGCTTGCGAGACATCCAGGCCAGAGAGACAGAATTGCGCCATCTGGATTAAGCGAGATAGATCGTGATCCTCTTCACCGCAAAGTACCGGCCCGGTGTAAGACTAGATCATGATACTTCATTCAAGCATCCTGAGAACCTAGCTGGAATATCATATCCACCGGCTTGAACAAGCAAGGCATGCAGTACGAGTCACTTTCTTTCCATTCTCATGACTGGCGTAGCGAGGATGCCTGGCTCGCTCTGCATATCCTGATGCGCTTTGAATCAGCAGATGCATGGAGGATGTGTAAAACCAAGATAATCCCTATTATCTTCCGATCGGTATAACGTTAGCACCTGATCTATGACTCGATTCAACTGATATCCATCGTGTGACGCACATCACTACCCAATGCACAATGTTTGGCTCGCGATAATTTAAGCACAAAAC
Organism: Fusarium mangiferae; assembly: GCF_900044065.1. Taxonomy (NCBI): domain Eukaryota; kingdom Fungi; phylum Ascomycota; class Sordariomycetes; order Hypocreales; family Nectriaceae; genus Fusarium; species Fusarium mangiferae. The sequence continues at coordinate 4,453,047 of NW_024573921.1, forward strand.
CTTTCACATAATCCTTCCCCTGTAACTCACGCTTCATTCTTGAGTAATCATGCGTCATCTTTCAGACGTAGTCGAAGCGTTAGCTCACCAAACAGCAGATAGGTGCTGGGTGAGGATAATGCAAACCTCTGAAGAACACCAAGGATTTTGCGATGTTACCTGGTCGAGTCTACAAAGAGCCGTTATAAGTTTCTCTACTTTCATGAAAAATGAGACTACAGATGCCAATGGTCGCTCGACCTTGGGTTATCTCGCCACCAGCGATGTCCGTTGCGCTGCTGCCATTATTGCTGCGATCAGAACAGGCACTCGGGTCAGTGTCACATACCTTGACAATGAAAGGGAACCATAGTATAGTTAGCTGACTCTGGTGAAAAATAGCTCTTGATTCTATCGTCTAGAAACTCGGCCGATGTCAACCAAGGGCTACTTGATACAACTACATGCAGGCATCTATTGTACGGCTCAGGATATGAGCAACAAGCCAGCGAGCTTTCAGGGCAGCTACCGGGGCTTCAATGTCACAAATTGAAAGACTACCAAGACTACTTTGAGACTGTTGGCCATGATATGCAGGATGATTCGTCACATGAGTTTGAGAGTGATGAAACAGCCCTGATTCTTCATTCAAGTGGTACAACTGGTCGGCCCAAACCTATTGAAATCACATACGGCGCACTGGCTCAGATGGACGGGACTGAAGAAATGCCTAGTCCGGATGGTCGAGAGAACAAATACAGCGACATGTTCTCGAATGACACATTAGTCACGACTCTTCCCTTCTCCCATGTGATGGGGCTCACGACGCTTGCCCGTTCTATCTACTCCCAAGGACCACTGGTCCTTTTACCACAAGGAAAGCCCCCTACAGCTCACGACATGATGACGGCAATCCGCCAGTCCGGAGCATTATTAGCAATCTTCGTACCATCTATGCTTCAGGAAGTCTGCGACATGTCTGGGGGGCTGGATACTCTCTCGTCCTTGAAAGGCGTTTGGTACGGTGGTGGACCACTCAATCACGCCTGCGGAGACAAAGTCTCCCAAGTTACCAAGCTCCTCTGTGGCTACGGATCTACCGAGATGATGACGGTGTTTACGCTCACTCCGCTTCATGATGAGGACTGGGAGTACCTTGAGTGGCACCCCGAGGCAGGAGTAGTCATGGAAGAGGTGACAGAAACGGTCTTCGAAATGGTCATAGAAAGGAAATCAGACTGGAGATGGCAGCCTGTGTTCTACAATTATCCAAATTTGTCCAACTGGCGATCGAAGGACCTATTCGAGAGGCATCCATCAAACGGGGAATTATGGCGCTATGTTGGCAGAGCTGATGACCTGATTGTACTCAGCAACGGGGAAAAGATAAATCCAGAGAGGATCGAAACAGGCATCAAGCAGCATTCCATCGTCACAGACGCCTTCGTCTTCGGTTCTGGCAGGTTCAACCTGGGAATCCTTCTCGAGCTCAGTGAAAGCCAGACTAAACCAGAGAGCATCCAAGAACGCATCGATGAAGTTTGGCCGACTCTGAGCGAGGTCAACGACGGCATGCCGGGTCATGCCAAGGTCTTAAGATCCATGATACTTCTTTCTCTCCCTGACAAACCGTTCGCACGAAGTCCGAAAGGCTCAGTCAATCGCCAAGCCACCTTAGAGCTTTATAAGAGCGAGATTGAGGACTTATACGAGGGCAAAGAAAACCTCCCTGATCGCAAAATCTCTCCACCAGATACGAAGGTTTCATCTCGACGCTTGACAAATGAGATCGTTCAATCAGTTAAAACGGTTCTGAGCCACCAAGAAGACCCTTCTATTGATCAGGATCTGTTCGAACTTGGCTTGGATTCATTAATGGCCTTGGAGCTGGCCGACAAGATTCAGGAATCGTTTGCTAAGATTGGCAGTACATCTCACGAATGTACTGCCGAAAGCCTTTACAGATTCCCCACTATCAGGAAACTTGTTGATAACCTATCACAACCCGCACCATCCGATGATACCTCCTCTCATCAGGAAAGTGGTATGAAGGCTTCGAGGGAGGAGAATATGTCTCGCTTAATACACAAGTACACAGCAGTGCTTGGACTAAGCCGTGCAGCACCTTCTGAAAACAAGTTGACAGTTGTCTTGACGGGTTCAACTGGACATCTTGGGTCCTACATTCTCTCCTCATTGCTCGACAGAAAGGACATTGGCACTATTTACTGTCTTAACCGATCAGCAGACGCCGAGACTAAACAGAAGAAACGCTTCCAGAGCATGGGTGTCGAATTTCATGATTCATTCAATGATACCATTGAATTTATTCACTGTGATTTCAATCATAATGATCTTGGCATCTCTGGCGACAAGTTTGACGAAATTCGGACAAGCATGACGCAATTTATTCATTGTGCGTGGCCAGTCGATTTCAACAAGTCACTCGAAACTTTTGAGAAAACTGCAATCAAGGGAATGGCAAATTGCATATCATTTGTTTCCGAGGCTGAGAAAAAGCCCGCATTTATATTCATCTCTTCGATTGCTAGTGTTGGTAACTGGAGCGTGATTCATGCCGGCCAAAACCAAGATCCATGTGTTGTGCCCGAATTGTGCATCACAGACAATAGCGCCCCCCTGCACCAAGGTTATGGAGAGTCTAAGCACGTCGCAAGCTGTATCTTGGCCAACGCTGTGGAGAAGCTAGGTATACGAGCCGCCATCGTACGTGTTGGTCAGCTCTGTGGGCCACGCAGCATAGAAGGGAGGTGGAACGATTCTGGTAGGGCTTCACCTATGTACTCGCTTGAATTAATTGCTAACACATTTTTGCCTGCAGAATGGGTTCCTGCCTTGATAAAATCTTCAATTACGCTGGGAAAGCTTCCTCGTTCGTTGGGGAACCACTCCGTTGACTGGGTACCTATCGATACGGCTGCTTCCACTATTGTGGATATATTAATGTCATTGAACTATTCGCGTGCCTCGAATGCTACTAGCAGAGAAGGCGTGTCATTGTCATGCTACAACTTGGTAAACCCTCACATCGCTGACTGGGGTGATCTTATCCCTGCTGTCCAAGAGTACTACAAAAGCTTTGGCAATACCAATACTAATTTGGAAATTGTCGATCTTGGAGACTGGATTCAAGATTTGGAAAACAAAGGTGGCGCCTCTAGTCAGGTACACTCGTTACCCGCGATCAAGTTACTGCAGCTTTTCAAAGACCTCGATAAGCATACAGAAGCTTCCCTTCGGTTCTCTCTAGAAAACACATCTCGGTCTTCTGCAGTATTCAAGAAGTTGGGGCAAATCAGCAAGCAGGATATGGTAAAATGGCTCGCGGCTTGGAAGTTCATGGATTGAGGAGCATGCAGTACAAGAAACATTCATTACGATCTGAAATTCTAGCTATCATTTCCATGCAATTGTATCAAGAAACGTTTCAAATACCTGGGCACTATGGTTAGTCTGTGGAATAGTTGTTCTTTTACACTCGAATTGGCTTAATGGTGAGTCCTAATGGCCTGGCCAACTGGTGTGTTTTCATTGCTATTCCGGTTTTATCTATGAGGTCATGTTACTATCGCTTCGACCATTCGAATTTCTTGAATGAATCTCAAAACATCCTTTCCACCTAAGCTAGCTGATAAATAGTGGCAGAACCTTCGATCCGGTTCGATTGTTTTAGTCATTGGACGCTCCGGCGCGGCACAGCATGGCATTGATATGAAAACTGCATGTGATAACAAGACGAGGGACTGACACCCCATGACGCCACCGAATGCGCCATCGTACCGCAGTGGAGATTGATGGCCGTCGTGGTTTTGGCCGCTACATAAACTGTTCTTCATTCGCTTATTTTGCAAATATCAATTTTGGCACAGCCAAGCATAATACGTATTGAGTGGTTATGTGAGCTGATCTTATTATCACTAGAGTTGTTCGCAGGTTATATTAACACGACTACCATCACAAACATACGGTATCTAAACTTGATTGTGGTGTGCACAACAACGCTTTTGCTTCCTCTTCTCGGACACGAAACTGAGAAGACGAATGAAATTGGAACTACTGAAATATTTGCGTGAGATCACAAACCCCGAAGCCGAACCTGACGTAATGATGCCCAGGGTGAGCATGAGAGCATTCAGGTTGAGAATGGCATTCAGATTCGTTTCGTTCCAATGGGGCTTAGCCTTGTCGATGAAAATAAAAAGCTATTCCTCCGCGTATATAATAAGGAGTGACAGTAACAGTGTAAACAGACTCGATACCACCGAGAGCAAAAATATGAAAGCCACCGAGCGTATTTCGCAATCATGTATGCGTGGGATCCAAGAGTCCGGCATTTGTGGATTTGTAGGCTGATTAGCGAGTAGGCTTTGTATAAGCTCGTGAATAGGTGTTGGTAGAACGCCTGGATATTCTGCCGCTGTTAACCGTATCAAAAGACTTCGGAGTCTGTGTTCTCTGATCATATTGAGGACAAACCCAGCTGCTGGTAAGCTAAAAGCTCCTCCAAGACATCTGGAAGTGTACATCAGCGAGGTTGTCGGCGCTTGTATATCTACCGGAATAGCTCCTAACAGCTTGACCAGGCTTATAGTTGTGACGCCACCGAATCCAAACCCCCATATGAAAGTGAACAAAAGCTGATGAAACCTGACGAAACCTGGATGAGTAGAAAGAGATATTCCAAAAGGTCCCATGCACATAATTACCGATGAACCCAGTAATAGATGCGAACTTTTGTGTCGGGATAGGAGCGCTCCTGTAAGTAGGGATCCTACTGCAGCGCCTATAGTCAGAGGGCTTAAGCACCAGCCCACAACTTCCAAAGTGACATCCTCCTGAAGAGACATGAGTATCGGTAAGTAAAATTCGCCAATGAAATAACTGAATAGTGATAAAAAGTTCATCAAACAGATGTAACCAATGGTTGGGGGATTAGTAAGTAGCTTGAGGGGTAGTAAGGGCCTGTCAGCCACAAAGATACTGTGATAAATAAAACCTGAAAGGCTGATGCAGGATATAGTAAACCCAAATGCATTTGCCATGAAATTCAGATTTGAGTTACCAAAGTCAAGTTGCTGAGCGGATGCCAATAACAATCCCAACCCTATGCATAGGAGTGTTGCTCCTACTATGTCCAAGCTCCCCTGGCCCAAACTTGTCCTTGGAAGAAGTGGACAGTCCTCGCTATCGGTTCTTAGTAAGCTCTCATTGTCGGGACTTCTGCGCCCGCCCTGGTCATGGTCATTCGGCTCTGGTATAAGTACCGCTCCGATCATGAGAAGAAAGGCAGGGGCGATAAGAGTCAGAAACGATCCTCTCCAGGACCAGTAATAGGCCGTAAGCCCACCAAATATGCCCCCAAGTGAATATCCAGATGCAAATGTGATGTTGTTGATACCTTGCCAGAGTCCCCTCCTCTCTTTTGGGGTTATATCTGTTAAAATGATAGTAGGCATAATAGTGCAGGCGCCCCCTCCGGCCCCAGATAGAAATCGGCCAGCCACGAGCACTTTAAATGATCTTGCAGTGCCACAGATAATATTCCCCAATAAAAGAGTTATACATCCAATCAATAAGCAGGTCCTGCGTGTATATATATCAGAGAACTGGCCACATAGAGGCTGGACCAAGGCAGTTGCGATAAGATAACTGGCACCTAGCCACGCGATGACAGAGGAAGCTCCCAGGTCGTCCATGATTACACGCGTGAGAGTCGCCACGATAGTTCCATCTATAGATAAAATCACAAGATTAATTAGAAACATGGATCTAGCTTACACAAGTTAAAAGATTAGGGTCCACTAACCAAATGCCCCAACTAGGTTTGCTAGAAGGAGAATGCTCAGAATGAGAACAAACCGAGATCTACTCAATCGAAAAGCCTGATATGCAGGCGCAGTAGGAGCAGCATTATGTGCATTGGCTCTGCCACAACATGACTCAGAGTCGGGCATAATGCGTCTGCGTCGGGGTGAATCAGGGCTTCTGGGAGTAAAGTGATAATGACTGATCAAGAGTGTTGTCAAGTTGTTGACTGTTTCGCCAAGGTTCTACCAGATAGAGAGATGCAAGAACAATTTATTAGTTAGCTTGCAAAGCCACTATGTAAAGATATTACGAAAAGGATATGTTTATATACGTGCGTGAGTGGCATACGTTGATGGGAAGAGGGACTCCGTGCGGTTAGAATGAGAGCGGTGAGGAATTGCAGCCGTCTGGATTGTCTCATTCTAGGCTGAGATAAGGACCTTGATCGGCGTGTATGAAACATCTCAATTGTATGAGCGGTGAGAATCTGTTCCTTTTGCAGTGGTTTTGTAATTTACGGCATGTCAGTAATGGTCATCGTGGCGCAGAAGCGTCAAGTTACCGTAGGCACGACTGCTTTTGCCAGTTGTGCAACTCAAAGAGGAACAAAGAGGCAGCGGCAGCGAAAATGGCTCACTGGCCCTGAGAAGCATGACCCACCTTTATGATGGAGGCTTCAATCCAAATCCTGTGTATTTTTATTCTTCTCCCTTGCTGATATGCAAGTCTCAGCCGGCTTTATAAGTTACTCATACCGCTATTCAGAACATAGACTTTTTCTTCTAGCTTATCAGCTTTAGTAACCCCCCTGCAGGATTTACAAGATTTAGTTTATTTCAGTGCAGTGAAAGACAAGGCTAGTCTCTTTTCAATGCTAGTCCATTTTACCGGCCTCATTACAAGTCCAAGACAGTCTACAGAAAGGGCAACTTATACTAGGGAACAAGCATCGACATGACTTCTTACTTACTCTTTTCTTTTCTTTCGGAATTGCATTATTAATAAACTTACTTAAACGATTAAACTTTTTCCAAAATTGGTAAACAGCAGGTTTTATGAGAGTACTGTTACTATACACTAGTTACCCGTGATTAGCTGGACCGTAGCATTCTCCGCCGGTTGGTCGTCAAGACTTTTATGCGTAGCCAGACCTAAATATACAGCAAGCAGGCTAAACTAGATAGAGAATAAACGTAAGATCCAGAAGGACGCTATGCGGTAGTTGCGAGGAGGCTCGATACGATAATATGGGTTATACATTCACTCGCTGGGTGGACAAAGATCTGAACCGAGGTAAACAGCGCAGATAATATCGCCATTACCAAAAGTGAAGCTAAGTAATGTCATCAAGAAGGGTGGAGTTCCAGCCTTAGTTATTACAGTACTTTCCGTCGAGTAAGTAAGACCAGGTAGCATGTAGAGGGGATTCAAAGCAACGGTTATTAAGAATCGGCAGGAATCAGGGCATAAGCTAAAACTTATATTTTTGTAACCCTTAGGACTAGACACCACTTTCTAGCGATAAGCATGTATCTCACATAAGTGAAATATTGACATGTATACCCAAAACCCTGAATTATCTTAGTAAAGAATAATTCCCTTGGTGGGACATTGTAGCATCTCAGAATGAAGGCATGGACAGAGGCCCAGTTTGTAGCCAATGTCAATCCCTCGTATAACCATGCGCAAAAACCCTCCTTTGACTACTTTATGGCCTGAAAACTCCACTGAAGACTTATATAACGATTAGGGACTACTCGGGGATAAACGGCGTTGAGACTAACATAGCCCATTCCCACTTGGTTAAAGGCCAGGCACAAGGATGGCTGAGTGGGAAGATCTGATATCCCTCTTTCGTCTCGGCTTCCCTTATGATTTCAAGGCCTCAATAATAGGCACCACATATGCCTGTAGTTTGATACGCGTCTAAAGATTGTAATGGCGATTGAAATTACCTTTTTCGTATGAAAATCGTAGGTGAACCTATTTTGTCCCGTTTCACCTCGATGCCTGTATCTTATTAGCTGTAGACCTTTCAAAGCTGGCCGTTTGATGTGAACTTATGCTTGCACATGGCGCCCAAGATGCTCTACTAATCAAAGAACTTAATTGTATCTAAAGTAATCACATTCATTCATAACCTAATGAATAATGTTTTATTAGCTAGCAGAAGATACAGGTTGGTCTGCAATCAATCTTAGGTGGACTAGCTAGGAAGATACTGTAGTTCCTTCTACAGGATCCTCCATCTTCTCAAGGTCTTCCCTAGATGCAGAGACTTCATCTGGCAGATGAACCTGGGGTCCCGTAGCAGTAAGTAGTGAGTAGTTATGTATGTTGTGAGAGCTTAGGGCGACTATAGGCTTTTTTTTTCTATTGCGACAGTTCAACTGGCTAACATGTTATAATACTACGTTGCATCGACTTTCAACATGCTCCACAAGCGCAAGGATTGCACGCCGATAAGCAGCTGATCCAGTCCGTACCATTGGGCTGCTGCGGTGTCTTCCATCTCACCTCTTCGCCTAGTATATGCTTCAGCCCAGCACATATCTCTGCATCCCTACAATGTGGAGTCACGTCAATAAACTGCGGGAGTCTCGGTGAAGTTGCCTGCTAATACCTGTTTTGTGCTGGTCGCAAGTTACCCTTGCGACTTCAACAATGAAGTTCAGACGGCTTCAAGAAACCTTAATCGTGTAGTCCGTCATACTAAGAGGCCTGGAAAAGTTGTCGCTCTGACGCGTCTAGAGCGAGGCGATAGTTTTCGAGTACGTTGCTCCGCTGGTCAGACCGCAACAAATTACTCGGGTACGTAGACCACTGCTCGCAACTTCGCTTCGGCAGCTGGTACGGGTCCATCTTGAGTATTCCAGCTGACCATTCTTATGGATCGCGTAGTAGTGGATCGGTCGGTTGAATGTGTCTAGCTATTCCCGTAATTGTGGATGAGAACACTTTGAGGTCGGGAAATCCGCCACGGCCATACGTTACCCCGAGAAAACATGAGTACGTAGTATGACAAAACGGCAACTCCGCCTCTATCACAATATTACATGGGTCCAAAGCCAGTCGCGAAGCGATACAGGGTCTATTTTGCTAACGTGGCCCATCAGAGCCACTGAGAGTGCTTTTGTGTCGGTCTGGACCCGTGACCCTGGTGGCCATGGAGAAAGGAAATAGCTAGTCACAGTGAGGTGTAAGCTAGGCCCGCATTATTCTGTCACTCTGGATATGGCGGTAGATCCTCAATGTGATTGGATCGAACGAGTTCACAAGGCAGACTACGAAAACAAGGCAAATATGAGCTTTCAGCCGCACAAGGCTTGCAAATAGCGCGGTCGAGGCGCTGCTGGAATGCAGACCTTGACAAGTTTTTGAAGCGAAAGTCGCATATTTGGAGGAGCACATCCGTTCGAAATAGACGGTAGACTTTCTGAGCTGTCGCTACACATCATCAAGCCCAAGTCCCATCTGAAAGCCTTGTAGAGCCGGCAGGCTAGACTACTTGGCGCTAAAGTGCTCGCTGGAACCGCAATGTCGACGTCGGACCGGACACCTCTATTCCCACAGGTTCCCGCCTACGTCGAAGATCCTAACCATGGTGTGTTCTCTCTTAAACAGTAAACGTTCATTACTGAGCCTAAGCAGGCACGGAGCTGCAAGACGTCGCAAGGCATGACACATTACTGTCTCCCACTGGCAATGCATCCAACTCTCAAGTCCACGTGCCCATTCCTTCAGACCTTGCGGAAGCCGCTGGCCTCAATCTCGATTCAACTGCTGAGGAGAATGTCTATGAGATGGCCCATCTGACCTGTAAGCACTCTAACTCCACAGGTTCTTCGTGGTTCATGTTGTTGATTAACCTGCTTTGTAGATACACCCATATCGACTGATCCCCAGGAGTTCAACGAAAAACACCATCTGCGTCCCAAGCAATTCACGTACCCTCGCCAGACAGAAATTCTAGTCGGCATCACGGTTTACAGTGAGCCGAAGCACCTCCTTCGGCGTACATTGCAGAGTATCGTTCAGAATCTATGGTATTTAAATATCCGCCCCGAGTCAAGGATTTGGGGAAAGGGTTCTTGGACTAAAGTCGTGGTTTGCATTCTCATCGACGGTATCGAGTCCGTTGATCCTGGAGTTCTCGACGTTCTGACGAGTATTGGGCTGTACCAAAATGGACTGTGCAGAAAAACGACCGAGCAGGGAGAGGAAGTCACGGGACACCTTGTAAGTCTTATTTGCCGTGTACGTAGCCGATGGATATCTAATCTTCGCGAAGTTTGAGTTTACATCTCAACTAGCAACGCATCTCGGCTGCGAGACATATACAGACGGTGACGGGAAAACCTCCAATATGAAGTTTCCGGTACAACTAATGCTGCTTATGAAGGCTTCGAACTGCGGCAAGCTTAACTCATACCGATGGCTGTACAATGGATTCGCTGAAGTTTTGAACCCAAATATCACGGTGCACCTCGACGTTGGTACAAAGCTTGGCAAGCGGGCACTCTTCAAGCTGTGGAAGGAATTCGATCTGGAGCCTATGCTTGCAGCAGCTTGTGGCGAGATCTCGTGTTCTATGGGCGGGAACTGGCTGAATATTCTCAATCCTATTGTCGCGGCGCAGAACTTTGAGTACAAGGTTGGATTCCAGCTTGATAGGACCTTCGAATCAGCAACAGGCTTTCTGTCCCTCCTGCCTGGGGCGTGCTCGGCTTATAGGTTTGTGCAACAACATCGGTTGTTGTGAGGCGATGCTGACGTACAATCACTGTATAGATACGTGGGTAGTGCTGGTAAACCCCTTGAAGATATGCTTCTTGGCGACCCAACATGGATCCAAGGCCATAATCGCGATCGCCCATCCCTATCCCCCGTCAACCTTAATCGCCATCTTGCAGACGACAGGGTCATTTGCTTCAGGATCATTAGCAAGCCAAACACGCACTGGCTCTTAAAATATGTTCCAGTCACCGCCACTACTGACATCCCCATGACGACAACAGACTTCATCAACCAAAGGCGGCGATGGCTCAATGGAGCGTTTTTCTCGACTATTTATGTCTTGAAGAGATGTGGACACTTGTGGAGGTCAGATCACTCACGAATGCGCAAGTTGGCCTTTTTCATCCCTCTCCTTCATAGTGTTCTGGCTCTTGTGCTGGCTTGGTTCTCCTTGGCAGCATTTCTCCTCTCGACATTCACCATCAATAGCATCTCGGGCGATCCTCCAAAGGGTGCGCCAACGGGCGGATTCCCATTCGGCAAAGCCACGCCGATCGTTAATGCCGTTATCCAAATTGTTTACCTCGCGACGGTCCTGTTCCAGTTCATACTCGCTCTCGGAAGTCGTCCAAGGAATCACCGAATTAGCTACATCATCTCATTCGCCATTTTCGGACTCATCCAGGCTTACCTGATAATGAATCTGATCTATCTGGTCAAACGTGTCGCTGACTACAAGGCCGATGATACTGGATCTAGTAACTACGCCTATATCGGAGACTTCTATGCCGACATTGGGCAAGGCACCATCATCGTCGCTGCATTCTCCGTTTTCGGCGTCTATATTCTCAGCGCTCTTCTGGCACTTGATCCTTGGCACCTTCTTACGTCTTTTGCACAATTTCTGTTTATATCATCATCTTATGTCAACATTCTCAATATCTACGCTTTCAGCAACACACATGATGTCAGCTGGGGGAGAAAAGGTCGCCATGAAGACACTGAAGCTGGCCAGAGACAAGAAGGTCCAAGACCAGCCACCATTGAGAGACGATTCACCTTCTCTGATCAAGACCCTAATATCCGATCTGCGGAGGCACAGCGGGACGAGACGCCCGAAGCTAGAAATGCCGAGTATCAACAGGCGCTTTCTCGATTGGCCGCTGGAGACGAAACGACAAATCGGGAGAAGAAGCGCCCCCAGGTTCTCGCAGTAGCAGACGCCATGATGGAGTTCCGAACAATTCTACTCGCGTCATACATTTTCTCAAACATTTTTGTTTGTCTTATCGTCTTGAACGACAGTCTGAAGATACTGTGGTGGCTCGGAGATTCATACTGGCACAAAATCTGGTTCTTTCGTATCTGGTTATGGGCGAACTCGATCAGCTTTTTGATCAGGTTCGTAGGTTGTTTGTGGTATCATGTTATGCGGGTATTCAATGGATTCTTTCGCGGCACTTTCATGTGACATGAGGTTCTGAAAAGCAGTGGTCTAGTTTAACAATGAAGTGGTTAATTAACCCTTCCTAGAAATAAAGTAGTTCATTGATCGTGTACTTTAATTATTTCGATATTTCATGGAAATACAGGGTGAAGTTTGACCTAGAGCACACGCCAAAGCATCCACCCCGGCTATACATATCCTTGCTCAGGCCCATACACAGACAAGCGAACGGCTCTCATTGGCATGCTCGCATTTTGAAACACGTTAACCCCCAAAAAGGTCAAGCCTACCCGTCGATCCCAACTCTCTTAAATATTACATAGCGACCTGAGCAAGGATGATATTCCTACCAGCGCCGAACCCGCCGAAAAACCTCAAGCGAAAACCGCATTCCTTAAAAGCAGGCCCAGAATCCTTCGACGCGTCTAAACACCACTTTTATTGGCGTCCTCGTTTAACAAATCTCCGTCGTGCTTACGCCAAGCATCATCAGCTCGAAAAAAACATGCGACAAGCGCATTGCAAGGTAAAAACAGGCTGTCTGACATGCAAGTAAGCAGAATCAAGTCTCTGAAACACTAGTGCCCGCCTCTAACGGGATCTTGTTCTAGAATTCGAAGAGTCAAATGCGATGAGAAAAAGCCCGCTTGTCATCGCTGCACAAGCACTGGTCGGAAATGCGACGGCTACGCGCTTATGCAGAAGATCAACCCACGAGATTTGGCGCATGGCCGGATGCTTTTGCCGCGTGTCTCTACCATCGATCCGCAAGCCTTGCTCCCAGTCGAGGAACGGAGGGCGCTTGGGTATTTTCACAGTGTCATTTCGCCGCGTTTGTCGAGCGCTAGGGATGGCTACTTCTGGACCCATCTTGTGATGCAGCTCAGCGAGTCAGAGGCCGTCGTGAAACATACCATCTTATCGATAAGCTCGTTGTTTGAATCGTCGGAGGGGAAGAGTGTGGCGCCAAACACGGAGAGATTCGCTCTGCAGCACTATACAAAGGCCATTCAGCGTCTCAAGACGATTCACAGTGAACCTCTTGTGTTGCTCGTTTGCATCTTGTTCATCTGTGTGGAGTACTTGCTAGCAAATAACAAGATTGCACTGCAACATTGCCAACATGGCCTCGCAATCATGGAAAAGTGCAGCAATCCTTGGGCTCGACGGTACTTAATGCCTGTCTTTAGACGCATGACCGCTGTGCCCATGCTTTTTGGCCCGGAGGACATTGAGAGCGAGAGCATGCCGGCTTTGACTTATATGATTCCAACCAAATTTTATTGCATGGAAGACGCGCAATACATGATGGACGATATCTTTAACCGAGTGGTACGACTTTGCCACATGAGACATCGCGGCGTCGTTTTCGACATGACAGAAGAGTACAACACCGTCGGCGCTCATCTTCAGACCTGGCAAACGCTATTCGAAAAGCTCGAAGTCGATACCACCTCTTTACTATACCAAGCTCAGGAGAGGTCACTCTTTATGCGTCTCAAACTTTCTTACCTCGAGTTAAGTGCCGACTTCCGATATGAAGAGCACATGGGGACATTTCGCCAGGTGCTGCAACTAGCGAGCTGGCAGAGTGAACGGTCCTCCAAACAGTCCAGCTTCGAACTTGCATATACTCCAATGCTCTTCTTTACAATAATGAAGTGCCCTGATTTGAGTATTCGGCTTCCTGCGCTGCGGTTGATGAAGAAATTGGGCTCACCGACAGAGGGCATTTGCGAGAACCTTCAGATGCTTACGACGAGTCGGGAGATAATTCAGCAGGAACATGGAGTGGAGATAGTTGATATTGAAAGTTAATAGAGTAATGGAGTATTTAATAGATAATCAGACCATACAACTTGAGGCCACGCTGGTAGCTATTACTGGACTAAATACGAAGCACAGACGTTGCTATGAACTTCGGCACTTGTAACCGTTGAGTTGAGTTAGACTTTCGAGACATGACCAGTAATATGAATACATCAAAACTCAATATCTCGTTCCCGAGACCACACGCATAACTGTCAAGCCTTATAAGGTTCAACGGTCCCGCTGTCATCTTAGAGCGATACGACGTTAGAAAAGCTATTTAATTCCCATTTGTCACCATTCTTTTCTCTACATAGCATCACTTCACACCCATTCATTCTTTTCTTTAGCTCACCTCAAGTCTCTCATTCAATATGAAGTTCTTCACTCTTACCATTCTCGCCATGGTCTCAGGCGCCCTGGCAGTGCCCGTCGCTGCCCCGAATGGCGGGACCATTAACTACTCAGGCTTGAAGGGCGGTGCAAACCCGCACGCTGGTCCTTATATACCAGACCGTCCTTGCCTGCCTAGCCATCAATGCTGTGGAAAGAACTGAGATCGCAGCGGCGCATTACGAGTACGTTTATAGGAAGAGTTTGTGACATTCCTGATGCTAATGGAAGTAGCTAGACCAATGAACAGATGGCGGTAGATATAGCAGAAACTACGCAGACGCCACATGCAAAAGATTCTTATCATGCCGTGGCAGGAGGCGTAGCAAAGTTTGTTCAGTTCTTGTCCATTTCTAGGTGTGACTACCATTCTTCTATACTACTTATGCATAAACACTCAATAGACTTTTTATTACACAAGGTCGCCTATAGATTGATGTCTTTCGACGAATGACTGCCACAGCTGTATATCTTGACGCAGAAGAAACGGCTCATGGTAATGATGTAGGAAGCAGGAAACGTATATCAGCAGTCTGGACCATCCAATTGCTGAAATGTTCTTGACGCTGTTAAATCATCGAATTTTGCTCGATATCTGCCTAGACTCCTCTGACTTTGTTTGCTCCTACTCGCAAAGTGATGAACATATATCCTACCCCACGATGTTTGCTGCATCATGCCCAAAAGCCTCAAGACTAGTGGCGGACCGATTAACCGATCGCGGAGATCCCGCCATGGGAGCCACTAGGTAACAAGATCTAAACCCCTCTCATCCGGAAACAATCCATTGCGCCCTGTCTTTCATAAGACGGCTAGTCGTCAGCTCCAGACTGTTCTGGTGCGCTAAGAAATACACTATTGGACGGGAGCGGGGAAGATTCCCAGGTAGTCGGGATAGCGCCTGCGAGGAACTAAAACTAGCCAGTCACAGCTGAAAATACGCTATGGATGTTTCAAATACTGATCGATAGCGTAAACCTTTTATACACGCTATCTAAGATCTTGGGAACAGATCGTTCTCTTTCGGAAGGCATTGGTGGATGCCATACATCGCTCAGTCGTTTATGGTACCCCGACGCGCTAATATCGTCCAGATCGGTTCACTCGGCATATAATTGATACATGTAGACTCTGTGGCTGGCTACAAATGCTGGATTGAGCGTAAGGATCCAGCTGGTCATCCCGTCCCATGATCTCCGGCCCATGCAGCCATGCCCCCTCAATCCTCATTAAAATCCGACTTTACAAACAACCGGCCCGTCTCCGTATGATGAACCTGCACATTATCCAACTCCAAAACATTAAAGTCAATCAGACAGCTCCTCGTCTCAAGACCTTTCGGCGTAGGAGAGCGTACATCGTAATCTCCAACAGCGAGGTAGAAACGATTCAGCGGCTGGATCTGATACTCAGCCCCAGGCGCGGGTCTGAACGTAGCAAATGGTCCGAAGTAGCGCGATAGCTTCTTGAACAGCGAGACACCGACGACAAAGTCCCCTAGCGGTGTTAGTCTTAGCGCAGGGGATGAGTGAGGGGTTGGGATCTAGACTTGCCTGCACGTGCTTGACTATGCGTAAACTCGCTGCTGGTCCGAATACAGAAACATCCCTCATGGCCAGAAGGCACGATATCAGGCCTGTTCGCAAAGTTGGGCGTTCCCCTCTTGATGACTAGCTCTAGCGTAGTACCCGCTACCAACGTCTGGTCATCCGCCTTGTGCCCAACCTCAACAGGTCTCGAATCCAGAACTTCGACTGTAGTCTCGACTGTGGACTCACCACCGTAGCTTGTGCCGCAGACGGCGTAGAAGGGAGACTTGGGGAGCGTAAAGTACGCTTGGCCAGAGGCACTAGCTACGCCGCGCAGGACTAGGATGATGTTGTTGCTGATCACGGGTATGCCTGGTGTGATCTTTGGCGTGTCGGCGAACAGGGCGTAGCTCTGAGTGCTGCCGGTGGAGTTTGTGATTGTGATGTTGCGTGGCTTGTCATTCGTCGACCATGACGAAGAGGGAGCCACGTGCATGTCTAGGAGAGGTCTTTTCATATTGAGGGGATTGCTGTAGATGGAAAGAGTAGATTGTGTGATGCGAGAGGAAATTGACCAAAGTTGACTAAATGAGGGGTTAGACCGTAGTTTATACGAAGTTGATAGTCTGGTCACTAGCTCAAGGGATATGCAGTTTTCAGCTTCGCGCTTAGAGTGTTTGCCCTCCACTTTCGGCATGGTGAGCCAATGGTGCGAACTAGCTTGCAGTTGCTGCGCCAGCCTCCCATGAAATATTGCATCCAGAACTAGATTCATCATTGCATCTCAAAGTGAGACCATCAAAGACGTCAATGAGCGACAGGAAATTAGTATATAAAGGTCTCGATCAATCGTCAACATGTATCTTCCAAAACTCAGCATCTCCCTCAGTATTCCTTCCTATTTAATTATATACGCACAGTTCGGACTCTTCTTGATACCCCATTAGCACCGCCAAAATGGTCAACAAGTTCACTATCGTCATCAACAACAGATCGGGAAGTTCCCAGAACTACACCCTCTTCACAGAAAAGCCCGAGGTCACCGGTATCTCCAAGTCTAGCATCTGGACCAATGCCTACCAAACTGCCGATGGCACACCTGATGGTGCCACCGCCGAGTTTGAGTTGTGGAAGAACTACTACGCCATAGTTGGCAAGTGGAAGGGCGGTGCAAAGGATGGTGCCAAGGCGTTCGTCTCCCAAGCTCAGCCTGTCACCCTGGGCTCTACGGCTGGCGACGGTAGTCTGGTTTCTGGAACTACTCTCAGCATCTCTGTTGCCAATGGAAATGCGTCTATTGATAGAGCTGCCAACAACGACACTGCCCGTTCCGGTGCTTTCGAAGTTGATACTAAGAACGACTTTACCCTTGAGATCGCCACTGAGAGTAAGTCAACCATCAAAACCTAATGGTACTGGTACTTACTAAATGACAATAGATAATATCTTTGTTGGTGTCGCCAGTTCTCCTGACGGTAACGACCGCGTAGCAACCGCTACATTCAGGCCTGAGCCTGGCAATCAGTACCAGGTCCAGCCCTCTAATGTCTTCTACGTCGCTACTGGTCCCAGCTTCCAGACTGGACAGCTCCTGGATCCCGCCAAGCTTGGAAGGCAGCCAATTAAGATTGACTTTAATGTTCGCTCACCTGTTGTCACTATTAACCATACCCCTGATGGCCAGCTTGTCATCGCCAAGTAGGAAAGTGCTTGGAGAGGAGCGAGGACAGTTGGACAGGATGAAGTTCTAAACTTGAGCTCATAGAGATTAACAATCTGATATTAATAAAGTCTATAACACTGCCTGGAAAGAAACTGTGCTTCTTGCTCTTGCACCTCATATACTTCAAAGACAGAATCACGCCCATAAGCTACACTATGCCGAAATTTGAAGGCTGTTCAAATCGAGCTTCGCATCTCAGCGACCTTTGCCACCCCAGAAATAGATATACTGCCAATGATATCGAACACAGCCACCGTAGAGCTGAACTCCTTGTTGATCCAATTCCTCAACTCAACCGCCATCAGCGAGTCTACTCCGTACGACGAGAGTGGCTTACTTGGCTCAACGTCATCAGGCGAGATGGACATGGCCCGCGCAAGCTTGGCGGCTATGGCTCGTATGACAACTTGTTGCCGCTCTCTAGCATCTGAGGACTTTTGGAATACATCTCTCGCATTCTCGGCGTGGTCAACAGCTTGGGTTGGTGTATTGTTGTTGCCTGCTAAGAATGAGAATGCGCTGAGAAGAGGTCGTTCGAGAAGAGCTGGAGGTTTCTGGCCTTCACTAAGGATATCTGCGGGTGTTCGCAGACCAAAAAGGATTTGTCCCTCAGACAACGGCGGTAACTCGATCGGATTATTCGGGTCGCAACATAAAGTCAGTAGTGCAAGCAATTCCTTGTCATCGATGGGCTGCATGTCATTCGACGTCTGTCTTTGACGCTGATACGCCTCTTTCTCAGCAATGATGCCAATGTTGCTCATCCATCCGACGTCGAGAGACAATGTATTTTGACCATGCGCCCTCCGATATTTGGCTAGTGCATCTTGATACGCGCAGCCGCCTGCATAATTTGCACTAGCTATCTGACCAACGACGCCGGCAAGGGAGGAGAGAAGAATGAAGAAGTCTAGATCTTTGGGAAGAAGCTGGTGCAAGTTCTTAGAGGTGTTGATCTTGGAGCGTATGGTTAGTTGCCACTGCTGGAATGTCATGTTGCTCTGGAATATGGCATCTTGCAGAACCATCGCGGCGTTGATGCAGCCCTTGATTAGGGGCATGGTGCGGGAACATTCCTCCAGCATGACTTCAACGTCCTTTCGGATGGATACATCGCACTTGGGAGCAACGATATTAATTCCGCGGGATGCCAGCTCGGCTACCAACTGTGCAGCTGCTTCAGATCTTGCACCGGATCGAGAAGGGACAATCAGATGTCTAGCTCCCCTGTCAGCCATCCATCTGATAATGGCTCGACCGAGACCTCCAGATCCACCAGCTACTAAGTAGGTGGAATCGCCATCAAATTTCCATGGGCGACGGTCTTAAACAAATTGCTGTAAAGTTTTGAGTTAGCTAATAGTGCAGCAACCAGGCTGTGATTGACCTACCGGAACTATATCCCCTTGTTCTGCGGTTACTATCACACGCTCGATGGTATCCTCTTGCAGTGTCTTGAAACCGCCTTTGATGTCGGATACCTTGTAGACTGGTAATTGCTGGGGCGGTTGGATTTTATCTTCAGCTAGGAGCTGCATCATTGTTTTTGCCAGTTGGCTCAAGACCTTGGGCTTCAGACGCATAATATCAATGGAAGAGAAGGTGAGATTTCTTGACATGATCTCTGCAGCCATGTTAGAAGCCACTGGCTGGTTGCTACCACCAAGGCTGACAATGTGTCCCCCATCGGCCATGCAAGAGAGTGGTGTGCGTAAACTGTCCCGAGAAAAGTCGAGTAGCACATCAACACCTTCTCCTTGGGTGACTCTCATCACATCTTGAGCAAGATATAGGGAATTGCTGTCAAAGATATTATCTGCGCTCAGGCCCATTGTTTTAATGAGTAGTTGCTTCTCAGCCACTGTTGACACAGTAGCAAACACTTGAGCACCCCGTGTCTGGGTGAGCTTGACTGCAATCTGGCCTGCACTGCTTGCAGCTGAGTGAATCAAGACCTTTTCGTTGTCTTGTACGCGTGCAACATTGAGAACTGAATGACAGGCAGTCAATGCGGGAATTGTGAGCGAAGCAGCATCTTTAAAGCTGAGCGTTTCGGGAATCTTGAAGACGCTTGTTTCGTTTGCGCGAGGATATTTCCTCATGCATCCAGCAGAGACCATAGCCACACGATCCCCTAGTCGAATGGTAGTGCTGCAGTTCTTCCCAATACGGGTGACGAGGCCAACGCAATCACTGCCGAATTCCTCGGTTCGCTTTTCAGGGTGGCCAAGGGCAATGCCAAGCTCGTGAGAGGTTAGACTCCAGGCCGTCGCTTCGATCTCGACATCATGAGGACCGAGTCCCTCCGCAAAAGATTTATCTTCGACTAACTGAAGTGACTCGAGTGATCCTGGCTGGCTAATACCAAGTTTCAGCGCTGGCCCTTCACCCCAAGGCTTCTGTTGTAGCTGCTTCGAAACAAAGGATCGTAGTGCCGTATCAGTTCTGATATCTCGAACCGCGCGGCCTGTGGTGATGACACCATCTCGAACAATGTACTCGACTTCGTTTGACGGCGTTTCAGTATCAAATGCTGTCTTGTAGACCTCTGAGATGATTTCTGCCTGTGAAGCTTGATCCATCTCACTACCCATTGCTAGGGTGACGATGTGAGTTTCAGGCTGCTCGGCGCGGATGGAACGGAAGAAGCCCTGAGCGACACTATACTCTGTACATTCCGGGTCGCTGATGCTGGCTGAGGAGACCCAGAGAAGGTTCGAGACTTTTCGGATCAAGTCCTGAAGACAGCTGAACTGTTCTTCCGAGAGAGCTGAGAGGAGAGGCTTTTTGTGAGCTTCGGCGATGCAGATGACAATATCATGACTTGTCAAATTGGTCAACCCCTCCTGAACTGGACCCAGTGAGAATGGAACAGCGTCTGCACGGGTCTCTATTGTTGGATCAACTCGTGCGTGAACCTGTTCTACAAGCTCTTTTTCCTTTGTTGACGCCTCGTCACGGATGACCATGACTAGACGGCCTTTTGTTACCTTTTGCTCAACCGCCTGTTCAACTTCACTGGCGGTGGTGACGATAACACTCATAATATGACACTGATCATCTTGATGGTCTCGAATCACCAAGTCATTTCCTGAGAAACCATTGTCCTTGAGGCACTTATCCCAAAGGTGCTCTGGTATAGCAGCAGAATGCGATCTCCATTCCTCACGAGCAACCCACCAGCCTGGTACGAGTCCAGCCATGAAGTTAGTAGCAATGTCATCAGGATTGATAACCTCGAGGAGGATGAGACGACCACCTGGCTTTAAAGCTTTGCGAACATTGCGTATAGTGGCTTCCAGGTATGTGGTAGCATGAAGAACACTGGCCGCGATGACCAAGTCATATGACCCAGGCTCAAAACCCTGACTATCGATGCTGCGGTCTAGATCGAGTGTCTTGAAAGTGATGCGGCCTTGGGACTTGAGCTCTGGCCATCTCTGACTTGCAGTCTCAAAGAAAGCGGGCGATATGTCGGTGTACGTATACTCTGAAAACGCCAATCCTCCAGTTCGCTTCTCACGTTCTTGTAGAGCTGATATGACATGTCCAGTCATACCACCTGTTCCAGCACCGACTTCTAGAACTCTCATAGCTGGGTTCTCGTGTGACGCCAAGTCAAGTAGATAATTGAGCTGACCATCAGCGCAGAGGTTTCGGAAGAGATCTGAGTAAAAGATGTCGGCCTGGTCAGATTCAAATACCACCTGCAGAAGATCAAGCTCCCCAGAGAGAATCTCAGGTAGCTTTCGTGCGCACGTTGTGTATAACTTCCATGCCGGGAGGACAGAGTCAACTTCAGCCAGGCGAGCCTCGAGCTCCTCATCACTGATCTTTATTGCCTCCTCGTGATGTTCGGCTGATAGCTTGCTAACGTGGTGTTCCATCCACTCAAGGTGGCGTTGCAAATCTGCCGGAACTCTATGGTCGTCAATGCACTTCAGCACACGAGCAGCTACGATCTCTAGTGCATGACAAAGCTTCGAGTGATTCTCCAGGACTGCCCTATCGTCTTTCGGCACAGCATTAGCGGCGCATAATCGTGTAAGTTGGTCTGGGCCAAGCATGCTGAACTGTGGCTTCCACTCAATTGAATAAACCAGCCTTTTCTCCTTTTGGGTTATTCCACCCGAGACAGCAGATGTAACTGCACGCTCGATGCAGCAAAGGACTTCTCCGTCCTCGGCTAAAGCTACGACCTTGCCCTGCTCCCCGTAACCGTGGGAGGTCGGAGTCGCGCTGCACATCCACTGAACTGAAGGTGTCTTCCATGCTTTGGAGGAGAACCATGAATTTTCGAGTCTGATGGGGACATTGGCTGCGGGTTGTTGGCCTGAGCCGGCTCGGAGAACTTGGAAGGCTTGGTCCAGGACTGCTGGGTGGACTAGGCTCTTGATGTTGAACTTTGACTGTGACAGATCAACGCGTGCAACGGCTGAGGTTTTACAGTCCCACTTGATGTTGCGCATCAGCTGGAACCAATCGCCATACTGCAGTCCAGCCTCTGCCGCATCATGGTAGAAGACGCGAGAGTCGATGGGTGAAGTACACATCTCAACTAATTTCTGATACTGACCCCGTATGTGCTCGTGGCTCACTCGTCGCTTCTCGTGCCTATTTGTATCCTGATATTCGACCGAAATGTTCGCAGTGAAGCACTCGACCCACTCATTGCGCGAGTAAGTGAAGATGGTGACATCGAACTTTGGAGCACGTTGTTTGTCGGCAATTCGGAGGCGGACCTGGGTCTCGAGACGATCTTCCCAAGTTTCTGGCATAATCATGGGGTTCATAAACTCAGCTCTCTCAATGTTATACCCAAAGACAGCACGGTCAGATGGAATCATCTCTTGAGCGGCCTCAATAGCCATGAGGAGCATGCCAGATGCTGGAAACAGGACAGTATCACTAATCTATGATCTACGTTAGTAGTGCCACAGCATCTATATCATAAAAAGTCACCTTGTGATCTCCAGTCCAGGGAGATGAGTCAGTGCTCCAAAAGTTCCTCCACCGAGGCTCTAGTGGGTTCCAGTCAGAAACTCTCACCCCCAGCAGCTCACCCTTGACAGCCTCCCGCAGCCTAAAGTCTCTGCTTAGGCGTGACTCAGCCCAGTATCGCTGTGATCTGTCGAACGGATACTTGGGACAGTCAACTAGAAACCTCTCCTTCATACTTTGTCGATTGGCTGCCGGGATGGAAACGGGGTAGCCTTGGCAGAATAGTTGACCGGCGAGTTCGAGGGTAGTCTGAGCTGCTGTGTGGGATCGATGCAATGCGTACTTATATCTTACTCCCTTTGCCGCACCGGCCATCCCATCAAGCGTGTCTTTCACGGGCCTTCGAAGGGCTGGGTGAGGGCCAATCTCAATCAAGTCAGTAATGTTAGGCAAGCCAACTTTGCGTGCTGAGTTCTTGTTTGCAATGACCTGCACTACTTCGGCGAATCGAACAGGTGATAGCATATTGTCAACCCAGTATTGACCAGTCGCTAGTGTATCTGAAGAAATACTTTTGCTGGTGACAGACGACATCATTGGGATGGTAGTTCCATCCGTTCTCATGGTAAGTCCTTCGAGTGCAGCAAGATACTCGCTCGCGATGGCTTTCATAGACGGTGAGTGATATGCAACTCCCGTCTTGAGCTTCTGCGCGAAGATCCCATCTTGATCAGAATGAGACTTGATCTTGTCAATGGTCTCTTCTGGCCCCGAGAGAGTGACATTCAGAGGACTGTTGATGCATGCCACGTTGGCTGTAGTGACACCTATCTTCTCCAAATACTCCGAGACGTGATGCGGTGCCTGGTTGATAGACAGCATGGCGCCTGGAGATGATGTGTTGGCCTCTCTTAGCTTTCCAGCCAAGAGACCGCGGAAGTAGGACACTGTACAAGCAGATTCTAGAGACAGCCCGCCGGATGCATATCTAGGACGACTTAGTACAGTCATTCGCACTCCAGAGTATTGATGATACGTACGCTGCAGCGATCTCACCCGAAGAATGACCAATCACCACCATGGGGGTGATACCGAAGCTAGCGAGCAGGTCGACCAAGGCAATCTGCACAGCGGTTGTAAGCGGCTGGCTATACTCCGGCATGTTGATGTTGTCGCCACAGCTGAGCTCGTCTGATCATATCCGTCAGCAAGCATATACGATGTCATTCATAGGATGTACTTACCAAATAGGTTCCAAGAGCACCCAAAGCTGGAGTAAATCTCGCTGATCTTCTCTAGAGTCTCTCGGTAGACAGTATACCGTTCCAGACCCAGGCCCATGTTTACGTACTGCGCGCCTTGACCTGTAAACACAAAGGCCAGGCCATGGTCCTCCGAGCTTCTAATAGGCTTCGAAGTTGACAATACTTGGTTCGTTGATCCGTCAACTACAGCAGAAGCTCTCCAAAGCATGTTACTCCGGCGTGTACCGAGAGTAGATGCTAAAGAGTCAAGCTTCTTGCTGTTCCCTGATACCTTCTCGTTGTAAAAGGTGTCATAAGCTTCGATAGTGCGCTTGGCTGCCTTTTCGTCGGCAGCAGTCCATACTAGAAGCTTGTGATGTCCGACGTCTGAGTGACCGTTGGAGACACCGTTGGTCCCATTGGTGCCGTTGGCCCCATTGGTATGAGCTGCGCCATGTCCGCTGGTGATAGTTGAGCCGTTGGTTACAGGCCTTGGGACGAGGGCTGTGTTATGGATACCGCTGAGGCCGCGATTCTGCAAGTAGTGAAGTGCATCGTCGAGGACAATATGCGAGTTTGAACCTCCGAAGCCGAATGAATTGAGAGATACTCGACGGAGGCCTTCAGCAGGCCACTCGATGCTTTTCGTTGGCACCTAACACAGTTTCAGTTAACAGGGAGCATACTATCTATACATTCTGTACTTACGGTGACGTTGTATGAGTCCGCGTTCAGGGCTGGATTCATCTTTTGAAGAAGCGCATTTGGAGGGATGACTCCTTTCTCAAGTATTACTAGCAGTGTCAGTTCAGGTACTTTTGGCCTTGAAACGTAGATAGGTAATATTACAGATGCATTTGACTAGACTTGCAAGTGCACTGGCTCCTTCAAGATGTCCTATATTTGCCTTCACTGAACCGCTGTCCGTGCCATTAGTCAACGCTCTTCTCCCGCTGAGAGAGACGACTTACACGTAGAGTGGTTCCAGGTGAGAGCGATGGTCTTGAAAGCACCGCCCGATGGCTTTGACCTCGATTGGATCACCGACAGGTGTGCCCGTGCCTTGATTCCATCGTCAGCTCATCATTTAGACGGGCTACGATGTTACTCACCGTGGGCTTCAATGTATCGGGTTTCGCTCATCGACAAACCTGCTTGTTTGTAAACATGGCGAATCAGCTCCTCCTGAGATTGAGGGCTTGGCTGTGTGAGAATCGGGGTATGGCCATCCTGGTTCGAGCCAATCGATCGGATCACAGCTCGAATCATATCACCATTCTCAATCGCAGCTTGCACAGGCTTCAGAATAACGGCAATAACTCCTTCACCTCGTGCATACCCGTTGGCCCGTTCATCAAAGCTGTAACAAACGCCATCAGGTGAGAGAAAACCTTGGTTAGCCAGAACCTGGAAGATGCTTGGATCAAGAAGAAGGTTTGCACCAGCCACGACAGCCTGTAAAAATTAGTCAATCATTAGGTGGAGGTAGGCTATGACTTACGCATGAAGCATCGCCGCTCTTCAGAGCTTTGCAGGCCATATCGACAGCCGACAAGCTACTAGAACAAGCAGTGTTGACGTGAATGCTTGGCCCACGAAGGTCAAAGTACCAACTGACACGATTCGGAATAATACACGAGACAGTACTTCCAGTCGCAGCCGTTCGCTCCAAGTTATCTGGGTCCACGGCGGTCATTCTACTGTAGTCCTCTAGCATAGAGGCCGAGAAGACGGCAGTGCGAGAGCCCTTGAGACTGTCGACTGGGAGACCCGCTATAAGGCATACAGTTAGTACTCCTTCGTTATGAACGGGTTTAGGTGTTCCACCATTCTCGAAAGCGTGGTAAGTAGCTTCCAGCGTCCAGCGCTGCATCGGATCCATCGCCGAAGCTTCTTTGGCCGTGAGTGAGAAGAAGGGGGCGTCGAAGGCGGCGACATCGTCGTTGATGAAGTGCCCTCCTTTTCCATTCCACTGCAGCAGTATCAGATAGGAACCAGGTGCTTGATAAGAACTACAACCTTCTGATGCTTGTTGTTGGCAAATGAATCTATCTTGACACGACTCTCAGGCCAGTCAGTCATCAAGTTTTGGCGATTCTCGAGAACATCCCAAAAGGCATCATCATCTTCGACACCTTGAGGGAGCTTGAACGAGTATCCAATAATTGCAATGTCACTCATCTTGTCGTCGATACCTTGGTAATTGGAAATCATTCAGGAGGATCAAATTTACAGTCAATTCTAGTACTATACTACGACAAGATTCATACTACTATACTTTAGGACCAAGGACGTCACTCTCATCGGCCAACTACTTTACTGGTATCCTATCGAGGTATGTGGTCGTTCGATAATACAGACCTTAGTAACCTTGTCTCTCCACTATAGTTCCTCCGAGGCATTTTGCATAACGGATAAATATTCCTATCTTGTAGTAGTCTTTAAAGCTACTGCACAAGAATCCTTCGAAAAACAGGCCTTGACCTCAGAGAATGAATTCTGAGTTGAGCTAATGCATTAATAAACTTTGATGTGGAAGAGGCCCAGTTCGACCTGCATATGTGTATACAACAGAAATAGGCTTGATTAACGAAAACACCAGTCAACACGTAAGGTGTCTAGCATTAATGCCCCTCGAGTTGGCTATTCCAGGTTAGCTTTCGGGGGCTAAAACAAGGCGACGCGGGCCGGCACGCCTTGAAATAGTCGAAACATAAGCTTGAAGTTAATAGATCTTGCTCCATACTGTCAGCTTTCAAGGGCCACTCTAGAACTTGTCCGTCTGCCACGTCGCTTGCTGTAGGTAACCCTCTTTGAAAGGTCTTGTACCGTTGATAGCCAATGTCCGAAAGTCCGTAGCTTACCCTGTAATGATCCATCTGCCGAAAAACCACGCCGCAGTCCTGAAACTTGCAATCGCTGATCTGTCGGGTAAATTGTGCTAAATCCTCCGAGGCGAGCGACGGGAGAGGAAGCTAGGAAAACTTCCGGGAAATCCCAACCCCTGAAGAGATCAGCACTCATCCCTGCCCATCACCCTACCATTCGTATTATCCCCTGCTTGGTGGAGACAATTGATGAGACTTTGCTCCTAGCGAGGACTAACATCATATCATCACTGGTTTGCATTACGAATTCATTTCTCATCTCCTTGTCAAGGTTGATTTCTCGTTCTTGGTCGAATAGGGATTTTTAGACGACGATCAGACGTATCCTGCGTCTCGGTATGCGCGATGTAACATGAAATGGCCTCATTCTATGTCATCAGTTCTTGTGCTGTATTCATGAACAGCAAGCATAATTCTTGAAGGATACTCATTAATGCTGAAAGGGAGAAGTGTTCCTCTTTAATTATTCATCCTCGGTATCTGGAGGCTTAAGATATATTTATTTCTAGATGATACAAAATGTTACACCAACTGCAGCATATTACAGAGTAACAATGCCACCAAATCGACCCTTTTTATATAGCTCATGCAACATCGGCCAACATTCATGCGCTATACACCCCAGGCCTTTTGAGAAGCCGGAAACGCAGCATGACCTTCCGAATCGCTTGTCGAGCGATTATCCTGCATGATCTTGATCTGCGTCGTCCGAGTAATACCCTGCCCGTTATTGGCATTGTCCCGCAGATACTCCGTCGACTCAGATCCTTTGAGTGTTCCCAAAGGCACACCATCCTCATCTAGCTTGTAATAAGACTTGGGGCCTGTAGACGAAAGCTGTGAGCCCTTTGTTCCACTTTTGCCATATCGGTCTGCAGTATTGGGGTTCGTGGGAGCGGTGCTTATGCCAAATGCACGCTTGATGTTGCGGATGACTCCGGTTTCTTTGAGAATCTTGGGGATACATGGGACGCAGACGATGAAGAAGCCGCAGGTCATTTCGGCGGTGGCCCAGAAGACTAGAGGGGCGAGGGCGTATAAAGCATCGGCCGCTTTGCCATACTTAACTGTGACAGCCAATCTGAAGGCAGCTGACACGCAGGCTCTGCATTTCCGTGTTAGTGGCTGTATCATGAGCTCGAAAAGTGCACTTACAGTAGACCAAGTCCAAAGATTACAGATACACCCATCCTCTTCCTCCAAGACATCTTTAGCTTCCAGATAACCTGCTGGGGTAGCAAGAAGATGGCAATATCGCAGCACAAGTGGATCGTAGCAGATGCGACCTGAAGTTTATGCAAGTCCCAGCACTTGGCACCAGGAATTCTAAAGTCCCAGATGGCTTCATGCGGGTTGCACTGCATATTCAGAGCAACGACAATAGCGGTGTTGGACGTAGCTTGGACGAACCCAATGATCATGCACCCCCACCAGAAGATGCTCTTTGTTCTTGTGCCTTTCGGCACGAAGAGGCGACACCATTCAACGAGGATAGCGATTTTGAGAAATGGGAGGACGAAGGAGTAGCAGACTCCAAAGATGAGAACCCACTGATATATGTTAGCCTTTGTGGTTGTGCAGTTTAGGTAGAGGGATACTCACGTAGTTTGTGGGAATTACATCCTTGAGGCGGACATTCCATTGATGCACGAAATATCCAGGCGTATCCACCATCTTGAACGTCGCGTAGGCAGCACCCCAGTAATTGCCCTTGGTTCTGTTAGAGATCATGTAAAGCACTGTCAAAGGATCAAACATACATATGCCAAGGTCGTGAGAACTTCAAACTCCGTTAGCCATGACTCGGGAAGGATCAGGCGCCCTACTCACTCTCTTCAGTCTGAAACTTCTTCAGCAGATAAACCCGCCCGTAAGCTCTCAGAAGGAAGCATATCGTGGTAATAACCGCACAGAGGATCAGAACAGTATAAGCCAGACCATTCTGATTTGGAGGATCGCTCAGATTCGACACCTCGCCCTTTGGAGGCGCAAGGGCCGGTCCGTCCAGATCAATGGTAGCCATGATGAAAGCACAGGACAATAACAAGGTCTCTTGATCTTCAGGCACAAGACGTCCAGGAACAAGCTGACTTTTAACGATCCTACGGAAAGACTTTGATGCCCCATGTTAAGGAGAGTTCGGTATGTACCAAACGTGGCGAGCCTGAACCCCGGTATTTCGGGTCCGGGAGGCGAAACAGTAATTGCTTTTGGACGTGATGCTATAGCAAGTAACTACCTATTTACAAGGTCATTTATTACTCAAAGGGCTTGTCGGTGCAAGCCGTAATTGAGTTATTGATTGAAACATCCGTTTGCGTTAATGTCCCTGTCTGTGTTCTCCTGGCGATCATATCCAAGACTAGCTACCAGTTTCCGAAATCCTGGCTCATCGGAATCTGGTAGCATTGGCTGCAGCGGGTTAGACATTGAAAGTTCCGGGGGCTCGTGGTGGCAGCTTGTGATAATTTTCTCACAAGTTTGCTCGGGACGTTGGTGCCGCCTTTGAAAAGCCTGGTTATGACCCTGTCTAGGCTGAGAATGAACTCCATATGGTGGAACCTCGGCTACAAGCTCATGCCATTTCTTGGTCAAACGAGCAATTAAGTTTATGATCTGTTCCTGGCTAGACTTGGCCCAAACCACGCGGGGTTTAACTACTCTAGAGAGTCACTGGCGTCGATTGGAGGAACCCAAGTGAAGCTATGAGTGACTAGCAGCCATATAGCAGTAAAATGATCCTTTTGTGAGTGCAAAACGAGAGATTGTCTAAGATGCGACTCAGACTGGAAAACGGCACCCGGAAGGATTTAGGTACTCCACCCACCATGAGAAAAGAACGCAAGCAGGGGTGAACCAACAACATGTGATCAGTCACTGCAATTTGAATCCTTCAAGAAAACGCTTCGAACCTGTTCCAGCAGGGCAGATCCTTAACAAATCTAAACAGATGCATATACGCTGACTGCCCGGTTATCGGAAATGTTACACCCGTCTGCGGGCCAAGACAGCTGTTCCCAAATATCGGCCCCCCCATCATCTCATTCCACTCACTGCCATAAATATGTTAAAGAGACTTTATTGCTTCCTTATAGTATCCAAGCTAAGGCTCTTGACGTCTGATCTCTTGCATAGTAGACGGCGCGGACTTTTTATTAGCTCCCGTCAACGTCCCGATCCAGAATTTAAAGTTCCTTGACCCCTGGTTCCCTGTTGGTTGCATGAACTTGGCTGACTTGGCATTGTTGGTAACATCTTCATCAGAAATCTGCAGATGATCGGCACTTCATATCCTTGGATAATGGTCGGAGAACCAGCTCCCTGGTTTCCGTAACGCTGCCTCGGTTCAAGAGCCTTGGCTGCATAGAAGGATCAGGCCACATCCTCATGTACCGTGCTGGTCGTTCTCAAGACTATTGTTTCAACTTTTTCGTCGATTCTATGCAGCCAAAAACTCAGTTCCTTTCTTTCGTATAGCAAGCCCCTCACTGTTAATGCTGATACCTTCTTAGGAAAACCAACTAAGAAGAAAGTGGCCACACAATCATACTGCCAAGAACCCACTTTCGGCTACCAGGCTCATAAATCCAGCTCAATCTCACACCCATACTCTTCCCCATCACACATACTTTCACACACACATCTCACCATATCCACCAAGCGCCCCACGCCATGCCCAAGCAACACGTCTACCATCTTCACCCACTTGGCTGGGAAAACGACCCGGAAGAGGAACGCTTCAAGGTCACCACGCTCGACTACCTCACCGTCTGCAGCTACAACAACTACGCCCTCTTCTTCAAGCTAGAGGACTCGGAGAAAGAGAGAGCCGCTGAGATCCTCAAGGCTGGGCTGGAGAGGACGTTGGCGCAGGCGAGACACTACTGTGGGACCATTGAGAAGGATCCTGGCGGTGGTCACTCGTTTACCAAGAAGAGGGATAGTACTGTGAGGTTCTTTGTGCAGTGGCTTGACGTACCCGAGGATGCGGATAAGTATCCTTCGTTTGAGGATCTGGAGAAGACGAACTTTAGTGCTGTGACGCTTGGGGATCTTGAGCAATGGAGTGTACCACCCATGACATATAGTGAGAAGCCTGAAGCACACCCCGACAACAGCCCTGTCGTGTCAGCTTTCAAGGCCAACTTCATCCGCGGTGGTCTTGTCTTCAACATTCATCATCACCACTATACCAACGATGTGATGGGCTGGGCAGGCTTCGTTCATCAGCTAGCTGAGAACTGCTACGCTGATGTGAACGGCACCAAGCACCCAAGCTGGGATCCTCTCAACCTCGATGTATCGCGCCTCATCAAGCAAGAACCCCCAGAAGACCAAAAGATAGATGGCCCAGCTCCCCCAGAGCGCCATCCCGCTCATCAAGTCGGCATGTCTCTGCTCTTCCATCTCCCCAAGAGCAAAGCAGCCGAACTCAAAACCAAGGCCACTCCCACCGACGGAACGTGGATCTCGACATACGACGCTTTCTCAGCCTTCATTTGGCGTAACCTCACGCGTATTCGAGCGCCCGTCTTCAACCCCGATCCGAGCTCGACTTTATACTGGTGTGAGGCGATTGATATGAGACGACGAATGCACAGTCCAAAGGTGCCAACGCGCATCCAGCATAATGTTATGTTCGCTGTGACGTCTCCCACTGCGCCTGTTACACAACCAACTGTCGCGCAGATAATGTCAGAGTGGTCGCTGTCAGAGTTGGCATCGTACATCCGTCGCTTGACCAACAGCGTCACACAAGAGAACCTTGACAAGACACTTGAAATGGTGGCTAACATTCGCGACAAGACGTCGCTAAATACCCGAGTCGATGCACAGCCCCCGCTGTCTATTCTACAGACTGATCATCGCGATGCAAACATCGCTTCGGCAGACTTTGGCTTCGCGAAGCCAGCCACATACCGTCACCTACTCGATCGCATCACTGAGGGTGTTATCATTGTGTACCCACCTCGCGACCCATCACCTGAGTCAGATGAGGGATGCGAGCTTGCCATCTTCTATGAGAAGAGGCTTGCTCAGGATTTGATCAATGATCGTGAATGGAGTGAGTATTTTGAGTATAGAGGCGTTGATGCTGAGGATGCCTCTGAAGCCAAAAAGGCAAATGGCACAAACGGAGTGAATGGCTCTTCATAGATGTAGTAGATATATCTAGTCGTCTTGAATGAATTGATTAAACACTCAATACCTTCCAGTAAAGTCTTTCCATTCTCAAGCTCTCCATGAACCAGTCATCCCCAACTTTCCTCCATGTCTCGTGATAATGCCCACCGCCTGTTCCATGAACACCGCCTTCATGTCCCTTTGTCCCAGCATGATACGTAACAGCCCAGATGGCTTTGATCTCATCAGGTGCAATCTGCTCCATCTCCGCTGGCCCGACAATATGAATCGTCTGCATCGTCTTGAACTCATTCTCGAAGAACGCCACCCAATCTTTTGTAGATGACCACGAGTACTCAACTTCTCCCTTCATGATCACACTGCCGTCTTGATTGTGAAAGAGAAATGTCGCGTTGGGCAGCATGATGCTATCGAAGCGGTCCCATTGATTGGAGTCAGCGAAGCGACAGTATTGCACCTTCTTGCGCTGGATAATCGTAGCAGCTTCGGGGATGACCGCCATTTCGACAAAGTAGAGTTTGTTGTGGTTTGCTTACAAGATCTTAGTGAGCAGGCGTTGTTTGTGTGCGATCTCGATTGAGTGTATGCCTACCAAATGGGAATTCCTGTATAAGAAGGGTGTAACAAATAAGGTTGAAGTCCAAAAAGGCTTGACTATCATCTTAAAAGCCATCTTATAGTGGCATTAATTACATAATGACAAGGAAAAGCAACCCTACAAGGATTTACCACCAGTGAGAACAGGCATTGTAATTATCAGCCTTTTGCAAAAGGGAAACCAAGTTGATAAGCGCCAAGACGATAGCTACACTATTCATACAATTAGGAGTCTTAACTGATCGCATTGCACACGAGCTGTCTTCCTAGATAAGGCCGTGCCGATGTCCTGGCTGCAATAAAGCCTTGTCATGAGTGGGAGAACTTAGTTCTAAGACTTGGCCTTAAACCTTTATGGTAGCAACTACATACGAGCCTAATTTTCAATGATTGTCCAAAGTTTATGTTCAGTGTACTCCCCCTGCTCGAGCTTCTGAATCCCTACGTTTCTTGTCCTTTTTTTCCCACTTGAGCAAGGCTATCCAGGATTCGGATCCAGATCGATGATACCAAAGCTGCAGCTCAGAGAATATCCATGGCGATACACAGAGCAACGTGAAAAGCTCGGCAATAACTAATAGCAAGATTAGCATTAAGGCCCTTCTTCTTAGCATCTGCTATTGACTTACGACTTGCAAGAAACACCTGCACCCATCCCCATGAAACTTCCCCTTCGCCATTGTGTGGGAAATCTTTGGTCGGAATAGCCATGAAAGCGGACGTGAATGACACAGGGGTCTGGAAGGCGAATCAGTACGAGCTTCCCAGTTCCAAAGGCGGGGAAAAGAACTAAAGCCGGACTTACAAAGAAAACAGTAATTATCGTGAAGATCAGCAGGAGCTGACTTTGCCGTTCGCCTTCTCTTGCCCGTGAATCAGCAGTTCTCGTGAGACTTTGAGTATCCCGCACAGCCATAAGACTGCCCTGCTTCTGCTTCAAATCTAGTAGGCTTTTGATCTAATTACGCAGTATTAACGGTGGGAATCGTGTCTCATACATAGCATGTATCTTACCGATTCCTCTACTGAAAATGCATTTTTTATCAGAGAGTTGACCTTTGATAGCTGTGACTTGACATTGTCGATGGCGTTTTCCAGTTCTGCCCACTCATCGTGCAGTATGTCTCGATCTCGTTGTAATTTCTCCTCATTGTCATTCATACTTTCCTCTTCATCCTTCATTGCTTCCTCGATGCCATTGATTCTCTCCTCAATGGCTAGTATTCTCTGATCTGCGTATTCTTTGATGGACATCCATTGACCGTCAAGGACCCCACAAATCATTGTCAATTCATGTCTGACGTCCTTAATCTGCAGAAGGTCACCGGATTCTTTCGTTATATCGCAAACTTCCCGCTGGATACGTTTCATTGCTTCTTCTCTTCTTTTGAGGATGTCTTGGTTCTCTTTTAGATCCTGACCCGATAGGTCTGTCAAACGCTTCTGCCAATCGTAAAAGTCTCTATAATTTTGGGCTTCTCGACTTGCCTGCACCGTATTTGTTAGATTTAGGCTGACTGGTTGTGAAGTTCATACCAATTTCGCGATTGTTTGCTCAAATATTCGCAACGGACTTTCGTCCAATCCGGCGTTTGTCGGCTCATTAATAAATTGAGTAATGCAGCTCAATATGTGGGAAACTGTTAAACCTAAAGACCGAGGGGGGTTACTCCCCGTAGCTTGGAACATTTTTTCCCGAAGCTCTGTTCCGTCTCGATGCCGACGATCGGTAGAGGCTGTAAGGAGAGTCTCTTATTGTCTGGTTAATTTGATCCGAGGCAGCGGGTTACTCCATTCGAGAAGTTCAGAACTTACTGTCATCAACTTTCCATATCCATATCTGCTTCACCATAATAAGCTTGCTTCTTTTGTATTGGCCTATTGCCCCTCTTTCACTGCTCCTCCGCAAATAACCTCCATGCACTGACTGTTCCGAAGTAGTGAAATGTTTGACGACCACTTGATCTTTATCTCGTTCTTCTGACCTCCCAAGAGAGAGATTATAGGATTGGTCAAGTGTAAGGGGTGTATGTAGCCTGTCCACTGGCCAACTAAATCTTGAGTAGCTAGCCCTCAATCTGTCCATGATGGAATATGTTTTGTTGCAGTCTTTGGAGTCAGAGCAGCCATCTACCACTCTCTCCAGGTTATGCAAACAGTAGAGGTTCTCTGCGTCAAGATACGGGACCTGATTGAGGCTTCAGTATACGAATTTGTAGGTGATCTTGATTAGCTTACCACCAGAGAGAATATTTCGTTGTGAGATCCAGGCTGGGGATGAAAGCATGGCTTTCGAGAGTGTGAACCTGCAATAGGTCCTCTAACTTCATTGAATGATCCAGAAATAAATCTTTGAACAGCGTGATAGTACTCTTTCAAGACGGTTTTCTCGGTATACGTAAGCTTGTAGATTGCATCCTACCATCTAGTTAGAATGCCAATACAAACCTAGACTCAGTATACGAACCTCAACCCAGTCTTTCTTGGAGTCGTTAGCACTCAGACCTATGTAATCGTGACCGGGATGTGATTGTGAACATACCAGGTTTGCCGGCAAATGAACCCATACCCAATTTATCCTTGACATGCTGTCATAAACGTCCTCTCTGTGTTGGCGAATAATTCTGTTGAGGTCGTTTCGTGAACTGATGAGTAGATCTGCAACAGGCATCTCGAAGTATGAGCTCTTGCAACTTGAGTTTCGAAACTCACCCCTGAGTTTTATCAATTCATCATCCACTGTTAGTTCACCACCTGCAACCTCCTCAGTTTGTTGACTATACGAGGTTGTACTTAGCATGATAAGTATTCGTTGGAGATAGCATATCTCATCAGGCTGATACTTTTTGGGCCTCCTAAGCTCTTGAGACACGAGCTCTGCGGCTGTTAGATGACCACGTTTTCTTCTCATCTTCGTATCGGCCCCATGCCGCACTAAAAAGCCTATTATCTTGATATGATCTTGACTTAGACGTGGAGACTGTGCCCGAGCATCATCAAGATAATATCGATGCTGTAGTCCTTTTTGGACAGCCACATGCAGGACTGTATCTCCTCCATAGGTCACAATTGCATTGACATTAGCCCCGTTTGCCACCAGAAACTCAACAGCGCTAAAATGGCCAAAATAAACAGCCTCGTGGAGAGCCGTATACCCAAGACGATCGCGTCTGTTGAGCTTCACATTGTTCTGGAATAGTTGTTCAAGTTTCTCTATACTCCCCTCCGCTGCTGCGTTGAGAAGGGAGATGAAGGGCTCTTCCAGCTGCGCAGTTGGCGATGCACCAGCCTTCAATAACATCAAGGCTCTGTCATACCATTGTGGCATCGACACAGCAATGTCCAGAGCAGTCTCGCCGCTTTGGTCCAATTGATCAATGTCACTATGGCGCTAGAATCAAGCACATTCCGTCAGTATTAGTCATTATTATAAGATGGCAGCCTTACTTCAGCGAACTGGAATAGCTGGATTTCGAATTCCGAGTCACTTTTACCCCTAACAGCTGCATGAAGTGACTTCTCGGTTTTGACATCTGGTGAGCTTGTATCAATGACCTTCAGATCCACAGCGAGCTTTTCGTGTTCGTGCTCGAGTACCACGACAATAACAAACTCACGATTGGAGTTAAGCGCATTCTCAAGTCGTGAGTAGAGACTTTGGTTCTGAAGAATCTTGACCCCTGGGTATTCACCTTCGTTCTCACCACTGATAACTGCCATTCCATGTTCCAACCGCAAAACTCGATATTGCTTGAAGACAGGGCCCAGCATAGACTGAACAGCAATGCGAGGCGCAGGACTCCAGATAAAAGAATATCCTGTGTAAAGTCGCCTATCGAAAAGATCACAACCTTCATAAAAGTATTGACCGGTCTTCGAGGACGTCATTATTTTAATAATTGAGCATGGGCGGCCTTGAAGAATGATGTAGTCGCCTAAACGGATGTGGTGGCAAGGTACTTTAACAGTTAGCGAGCCTAGGTCAAGACCATCTTCTGCTTGATCTTTTTCAGACGACTCAGCAACTTTCGATGTGGGGTATTCAGCTGCCAGCTCAGGCAGAGTTGGATCTGTATCGTCATTTTGGGCTATATTAGCGAATTAGCGTTTTGCCAGACCCATCATTAGATGCCCATACCATGTTCTTTTCCTTTATTCCTCGAGTCCATCTCGATATATATGTCCATATATTAACGTCCTGTCGGATACTTCAGCTAGTCCTTGATCTTTGCCGACTTTTCAGCAAAAGTTCCGTGAGCAGGAGGGGAACTTGAGAGAAGAAAGGTTGGGTGGAAGCAACATGATCTGATGAGTTTCCTAAGCGCCAGCCTCGTTGGGCTTCAATGTGGTGAGACATGCATGATGCATCCGACTAACCACATAGAGTTAGTCAATTTAGGTTGCTAATAATATCTCTATTCGCGATTATCTGGGTCACTTCGCGTTAATTCGGCATTCTTTGTATTCTCAAGCGCATGGCGCTGGCCGATCCCCTTAGCTCCTACATTTAAACTTGGACAGTGGTTACATGAACTCTTCATTATGAACTACAGTGGATCTAGCAGTTAGAACTTCCAGATATCTATTTCGTCATCTCCCCCAGATGCTTTTCGAACTCCTTTAATGCCCCCATTTTGTCCTTTTGGCGTGCCGCCTCATCGCTCCTCTCAACAGCATCCCTCCCCTCAATCTTCCTCGCCTCCATAATACTCTTCCCCGTCTTCCTCTTCACAAGCGCTCTCGCACTCATGTACGCCCCCTGACTCGGCAAAGCAAACAACCCAAGCGCCCCAGAACCCACCTTCGTCCCAAGATTCAACAACCCAATACCAACACCTTTTGCAGCACCCGCAGCGCCTTCTTTCTTCGCTCCCCGCACAGGCTCCATGACGATACCGCCTATCCCCTCCACCATACCGTGCGCAAAGTTCTTCCCGGCTGCTATGCCGCCTGACTTCCAATCTGTGACGGCACCGGGGTCGTATGCCTTGCCGCCGTAGAGCTTGGGGGCGTTGCGCATTCCTTCTGTTACTGCGTAGGGGAGGTCGAGAAGCATGCCTTTGGAGTAGTGCTTGAAGAAGCCACCGACACCCGACGCTGAGCCCTTGACGGCTGCTAGTGCACCATGTTGGGGGTCTTTGTCTTTGGTGGCTGTTGGTGCTGAGGACAGATCTATGCCTGCTGGCCGGCCGAAGACATCCTCCTCCGATGGGCGTTTCGAGTTGTTCCCCGATTGATCTCGACTTGCTGATCTGCTACCACTTGGAGTCACTGGCCGCAGTGCTTGGATGGGCTTGACGACGATGTCAGAGGCTGATGTAACCATTCCAACACTAGTCGTGGCGAGCGTCGCAAGTGTTGCAGTCAACGGATCCCAGCGACGGTTCTCAATATGAACTGGTTGTGGTTGGTAACTAGGAAAAGGTCAGCAAACTCTCACCGTGCCTGTCGCCTTGTAACTTACGCTTTGAGGTTATTCCAAGACACTTTCTCATCCTCGACTAATATCTCAGCAGCTATCTTGGACAGCTTTATCTTCTTCCCCTTTTTATCGTACATCCATGCTGCAGAATGATTGGGTAGAAGGTCGCATCGCATAGCGTTGAGAGGTAGGTTCGCATGGAAGGATGCCACGGCGCGCCTGACACCAGCTTCACTTGACATCTTATCGGCGATTTGTCGTGCAGCTGCTGAAGCCTCGGGTGTCGAACAGAAGAGGATGGCTTCGGCGAGGTTACTGCTGTTCAGGGCCTTGAAAGGAATGGGAGCTGGACCTGCACCACCAGCGTGGACCATGTTTCCCCAAAACGGTTGACTAATCACCACGGTCAGCATAAGCCGTAAGCTTAGGAAGACGGCGACTTACTCTCCAAAAAAGGGCACAATCGTAGTGGGTTTCGCGTTGAGAAGCCCGCAAGCTGTGGTGCCGGCTCCTCCATGATGTATCACTGCAGTGACGTGCTGAAATAGCCATTCGTGCGGACAATCTCCCAGAAAGAAAACTTGATCGTCACCCGGTGAATCACCTCCAAGCTTACTCCATCCTCTAGAAACAATTGCCCGTGTCCCTGTCGCACGAACAGCGTCCAGAATTGTCGATGTCAACTTGTCGGGGTCGTCGATTACGATACTGCCAAAGCCGATGTATATCGGTGGCGGACCGCTTGACAAGAACTGCTGCAAAGCTGGCTCAGGTTGATATTTTGGCGCATCGCGGAAGAAGAAGCCGCAGACATCTATCATGGATATTGTCAGCGAGTGGTTAGTAAGGGCGGGGATAGAGACATACCAATGTTCTCGGGCCAGTCGGCTGGCTTGGGCACCAAAGCTGGAGACCAGCAGTATGTGACTGGAACCCCCAAGGTCTCCGTCAAGCAAGGCCCTTCACTGAAGGGAATCGCTTCTAAATCTATGGTGTCTCTCCACGCATTGATGATATCGCCGAGTCTATCTGCAATCAGCAAACTGGCATCATTGGGCAATGCATCAAAACTCACCCTTGCCAAGTCATCCACTCAACCAACGAATAAGACACATAATTCGCAGCCGTCGCCGACATTTCGCTCCCATTGGCCTTCAGATTCGCAAGTGGGTGACAGAACTCTCTCGTACTCGTCCATGGCATCGTGAACATCAGATGTAACGGGATGCCGAGGGCTTGCGCGCAATGAATATGCGCAAAGCTAGGCGGATTTGCAATGATGGCATCTGCAACGAAAGGTCGCCCTGTGAGTTCATCAGGCTCGATGCAGGAACTCCAGCACTTGTGCAGCATTTCGTCCACCATTTTGCGCTTCCGCTGGATTTCGCCTCCGCGTAGTGTCTTCATGCTAGGGAAGAGACCAGGGTTTTTGACCATGTAGGCCATCAGCCTTTACAAAGACGTTAGCTGCGTCGATAAATGGTTCTGGGGGACTTACTCAGCGGGATCACCGCCGATGGAAAAGAACTCAAGACCTGACTCCCTCACGAATTTGTCGAATTGGCCGTGTGTCGCAAGTCG
Organism: Fusarium mangiferae; assembly: GCF_900044065.1. Taxonomy (NCBI): domain Eukaryota; kingdom Fungi; phylum Ascomycota; class Sordariomycetes; order Hypocreales; family Nectriaceae; genus Fusarium; species Fusarium mangiferae. The sequence continues at coordinate 4,492,311 of NW_024573921.1, forward strand.
CACCCGATGACCATGGCGCTGCAATTCTGTACCTAGCGCGACGAACGGCTGAACATCGCCTCGACTACCAACGACCTGAATGACGATATTTAGGCGAATGCTCTTTTCGCTTGTCTCGGTGTACGCAGGAGGTTGATTCTGTCCATAAGAAATGGGAGGTTTTCCCGTTGGAACCAGTTTCGAGAGTCGCCGCGCTATTCTCGAACTGAGGTCAATATCAATTCGTCCATCTTCACGACCAGTCGTCGTGGCTTCTAATTCCGCTAGTGCTTGGTAGGGCGGAAGCTCATCTGGTAGTTGGGCACTATGCTCGCCATTTGCTGGGAGCTCGAAATATCTCGTCTGCCGGTTAGATTGGTCGTCATCTGGTGTTGGAGACATATCGGCTCAAGTCAATCAAGGATGAGGAGATTTGGAAGTAATGAAGAATATTCTCAGCTGTCGGGCGGCGAGACGCCATGTTATAAGAAATCCGACCGCGAAACATAGCAGCTAATTGACTGGTTGCGAAAAACGGAATGGCCGAGACGACGCTATCGCCAAATACGCGTATCACAAGAAACACTCGTACACGAAAATCCGACTCATGACTCCAACGAAGTCTCAGGACCATCATCAAGACAAAATTCTCGGGTAAAATGGTGATTTCAGGAAAAGTTAATTTACGAGAAATATTGAAATTAATTCTCCGATCGGATATACATGCGTGTTTCGATCAATCGGAAGAGAATCCCATTGATCAGTGTCGAGTTACGTGAGCCAAGCTGCCCAAGCCTTATGAGGCAGTGCGTGTGAATGGCGGGTACAATGTGGAGACAGTGAATACGCGTATCAAGAATGTCGGTGCTGAGCCGCCTTTGACTCGGCTCCCGCTTCACGCTAGACCCCTTTAGTTATGGCTTCTTATGTAGGACTCACAACACTTTTTACTGGTATGTCCGAAAACATTTTCCAGCTAAGTTTAGGGTATGTTAATAATTACAACCTTCACTTCAGTCTCTTCCATATAGGTAAATTTAAAATTATTAGCAAGAGATTATTGAGGACTATTTCTATAATCAAAACGTAGCATTTTATAATAGAGTTATATCTAAAAGTTTCGACACAAAAGCGATGCAAGCTAAAAGCCATAGCTGTTGACTGTAATATACGGAAGGGCTCGAGCATGAAAGCGCTCATCAACCTATTAACTAAGTCATTCAATACAGTCTTTGATTTTGCGTAAAGTATGGTCTAGGGTTCTCTACATCATTTTTTGTCTATCGTGTATCTCAAAGTCTCATTTTTCTCATAACACTTTTCTTTCCATCGCCCACATCACCCACTAAACAAGGCCTAGAATGGACCTTTGTGTGCCCTCAACGAGTCAACAGCACCAACCAAACAAGTAGCTCAGTTCATCAATGGAGTCATCCATCCAGACTGAGCGCCTTACTTCTCACCATGGCCACGCCGGACGCCATTGCGCTTGAAGTACTTGTGATCCTTCCAAGCAATAACAGCCGCCCAAAAATTGATGATTCTGCGAAGTGTCAGCCAGTTCCTTATGAGTCTGAGGTAAAGCAACTTACGTAACGATCAACGCTACCAGTCCAACCAAGATACCAATTGCACAGTTCGCACCGATGCATACTTTAGTAGCCATATTGAAAGCCAAGCCCATCACGACCGCCCAGAAGACGATGTCCATGGTGTTCAGAATCGCGTTTGCCTTGAGGCTTCCGAATCTTTTGAACTTGTCTATCTTTTGCGTGAGGTATTCGTAGGCAAGGAAAGCATAAGTTTTGAGACTCTGCGAAAACGTGAGATTAGTTCATGATGTGCTGACAGGAGACCGAAGGTAGCCCACCATTGTTATGGCCATGATGTCGGATCTTGTCATCGGGATGCCAGATGGTTTTGTTGCAACCTTGGCGATACCGAGAATGAAGGCAATAGTAACAGTTACGACCTGAAGGATGAAGACTTTGTTCTTCCAGCTATGCTCAAAGAAGCGGCTGTCGAAAAAGTCTCTGATACCCATGTTGTCGGTTGTTCGATTTGGAGGTGGAGATTGAATGGCAGAGTGCGCGCGGCGGAAGGCGGAAGCAAAATGTCGAAAGAAGATGAAAGAGATAAGAATGAACACGGTTGTATCAAGAGACAAGGTTGAAAGTGAACTGAGATGTTTGATCAAGATCTCTAGGATCTGATGTTATATATAGGTTGATCGATGTTGTGATATGGGCAAAGCTCTATACGCGTATATGATCTTGGCGTTTTGGGGTGAGCCGTACGCGGAGAATCGTAGATCTGATCGCAGATAAGCTCAGCCATGGGGATCAGCTGGAATGGCGTATCTGAGTCAATTGCGAAAAATATTTTCCCTAAGAGAAATTTGCGCACTATGACCTGTCCTTGGGGAGAATTAATCACCATTGCTTGGCGGCGACTGAGGCCGACCTGAGCAGTGGTGCCAATGGGACCTCTAATCAGTTGACTTTCGCTAATCTCTCTGCAAGTTACTCCGTAGTAGCCTCTTTTATCCATTCCCAGTCCAAACAGGTTCTGTAGTTATAAATCTGTAAAATTTGGATATATATAGTTTTGTGTTGGTGATGGCAGGGCTGTGAAACAGAGATCTACAGTCTTGGCAGGGAAGACAGCCTGTCATTGGTTGCGCAACCGCCAACAGAACAGCACTGATGGCCTGATGCCTACCAATGCGCATGAGGGGAAGAGTCATCGCTTGGAATCTACAGATAAAGTCGACTACGCCACACAGAATCTGACATCGTGTACCATAGTGCATAGCTATTTCTTCAAGTCCACTCATTTCAATATTGACTTCTCACCATTTGATCAACAATCATCAACGCCTCAGCTGTTCATTTCCACCAATTATTCTCAAGAATGACCCCCATGGCCATGAGATTAATCGCACTGTTGGTCCTCGCGACTCAATCTCTCTCCCAAACAGTCGATATATTCCGCAAAATTCCAGGCGACGTCGACCAATGCATCCGACCGTGTCTCTTCCGCCCCAACAACGCAAACGCTGACGTCGGCAGCGCTCTAAACTGCGGCGCGCCATACCGGGAAAAATGCTACTGCGCGACCGACAGCGACAAAGCAAAAGCCGTGAGCAAACACATCGACAGCTGCGCACAGGCTAGCTGCTCAAGTGGACAAGAGTCGCAGGATGCTGAGACTATGAGGCATTACTACGCTTCTTACTGTATGGAGAATGGATACTCGGCAGAGGCAATGGAGGAATGGTATACAGGTACCGAGGCTCATGTCACGGGAACAGGTACGGCTACTGTGAAAGACATGTGGGGATGGAGTACAAAGACAAGCCACAGAGCGCAATTGTTTCCAGACGCGACAGGAAGAAACGGTGACAATGACAACGATAATGGCGGTTCATCTTTGACAAGGGTGAAGTTACTGTCCATGGGGATTCCAGTAGTCGTGGCTCTTTCTCAGAGGGTTTAGAGCTCAAGGATTTCTCTAGAAGATATTATTTTAGTTATCGGTCTGCAACTTATATTTACTGTTTATAATAAATAAAACAAGACATAAATACTATAAAGGTATAAATCAATAAGAATAATATAATAGATTAAAGTAAGAGTTCTAATCTGCTTATATGGGTTAAATATAATTAATAAGACCAGAAGTTGAATTAAACTTGACAAGCAGCCATGCTTTCAAGTGCAGAATAGAAGTCAGCCAAATCCGGCTTTTTGTCTCCCGCAGGAATGCACAAAGCAAGCATCCTCATGAATCCAACCCCGAGTCGAAATCCTGCGAATCCTTCAGTTATATATCGATCATACATCCACTGTGAGAGTGAAGCAACATCAGCCAATGTTACGCCACTGCTATTGCTGACATCAACGCGCTTCTTGACAATCTTCCTGAGGGGCGCCCATTCTGCAATCTCTATCAGGACGCAGCCGAGAGAATATGCATCCATGTAGCGTTCGAAGCTGTCCGAAGGCTCTCCGAGAGCCTTGGGGTGTCGATAAATGTCCCGTGAGAGATCCTCGGATGGCTGTTCGCTGATTTCGGTCGGCGAACCTTGTCGCGCGAACGAGAAACCGCAGAGATATGGTCGACCTAGGCGGTCAATTGACGGGCTAGAGGTCGGAGAGACGAGGAGAATGTTTTCAGATCGCACGTCTTTATGGAGCCAGCCGGCTGTGTGGAAGCTTAGGAGCGTCTGGCACACCTGGGCAGCTAAACGAAGTCGCATGCCAACATCTGGCAGTGGTCCGCTGGATTTTGACAATACACTGAGCAGGGAAAGCGGCTTCTCGGTGCCAGGAGGGAAACTGAAGACCAACCGGAAGCCCCCCTGCTCTTCGGTGTATCCCAGACAAGGGAATGTCTGGAAAGATGGCGTGGGAGGCTGCGAGAGTAGACGCACGAGGGCTTCAACACGTGGTTTAAGCTTTCCTTTCAGTCTTGGCTGCACATGCTTCTCTTCTATCAGCACGGTGTCTCCCTTGTACAGGGCAGATCCAATGGTTGATGTCATCATATGAATGCCTGATAGCTGGGAAGGGTCCAGAACCGATAGGAGTTCTGCTGGTGGTACACGGCTGGCCCCATCATCGGAGTGCGCTTGTTGCTGGGTATCACCTCTATGTGATGTGAGCAAAATATGCTGTGCCTTCAGGCCCGCCGAGGCAGCGAGGGAGTTTCCAACACCAGCATCTGTGAATGAGTCGTGAAGAGATTTCTGGAGATACTGAAGACCCTTGATATCTTGACTCGTTTGAATCGCGAGTTGCAGCGTCTGGTTGACTGCGCGAGACGTCTGGATTCGGTGAGGAATGTCCAAGAGAGACCAAAGCCCATCGACAAGACCGGTCACATCCTGCACCAGCTCAGCATACTTTTTCTTGTCGACAGCGGCCCAATAAAGACGCCGTGGGAGCCGATTCGCCGTGTTAAGTGTAGATGCGCGCTTGAGGATGCCCTGGCGAATCTCGGGTGACACAACAGTCGAAAGGATCGACGAAGCCGGGTTATCCGAGACGAGCGCCGGTTCGGAAGGGACCAAGTTATCAGAGTCATTAGGCGGAGACACGAGTTCCAACTTGTAACGCTTTTTCAAAGCGTCCGTTGAGGAGAGAAGCTGCTCTAGCTGGAACAAAATGAGAGCGGCAGGATGCTTGTGTATCTCTAGTGATCCATCGTCTCTGGGAGGGTTGAGGCCGATTGCCCTAGCCCATTCAATGAGTCGATGCTCTTGAAGCACGAGCTTTGTTCGTTCGATGGCTGCATCCTTTCCGATATTTCGAGCATCGGATATCAAGGTGAAGCCTCTAACGCAGTTGGCAAAGAGGTCGAAAGAGAGCGACACTACAGCTAGAGCTGTTCCGGGGTCCATGATAGATGCTCAATAGAGGTATTTCCCCTATAAATATTGGTTAAAAAGTTTGAGTCTCGGTTGATCGCCCAAGGGGTTTGTGTCGGATAGGCGTGTGATGCTGGATGAGGCCTAATCAGCCTAACAGGATCCTAGTCTACCTGAGGCTTATGCAAGTGCAATTATCCGATATTAAGATCTCCGAACACTGTTAAACTGGCGCCTCCGACCTTTTAGGCTCTTTCCAGCCGTCCATGATCATATATCCCTTCGCTAAAATAAAGTTAACTCATCTGACCACGGAGTGACTTATTTTTAGCCCACTCCTCCACTTTTTGGTCCACTCCACTTGGTGTCTTTCGCAATAGTCCTCCAGTCGTCCTAACAATATCGTCAATGGCAAAACAGGCTGAGGCAGGCCGTAGCACCTCAGCCGCAAATGCGTAATTACATAATGAATAACTATGTGTTTACCAGCAACATAGGACCCTTGAAAGAAGCTAAGGCGATGGAACCATGCATTTAAGGTTCCCCGCCTGGTCAGAAACCGGACCAACATTCCTCCTTCACGCCTCGAGCTAAGCAGCTTGGACCTCTATCTTCTAATCACTAATTCTCTCAAACGAAATGGATTCCTCATCAGGAAGAAATCTGACGTCTTTTAGGGACGAAACCTCCGATCCTACGACCTTCAAACCATATGATCCTTCAACCCTAGACGATGCGCGCTTCATCCCGAACGCCCTGGACTTTGCATACCGAGCGTTCTTGGCCGACAATGTCGTGACATTATCGGTCCCTCCAGTATTTTCAAATGCGCAAGCCGTGGACAGCGCTTCATACGCCGGCCGGGGCGCAAGCTTCACCGTGTATCGACGTCGCATTCCGCCCCAGAAGCCTCTCACGTCGCGTACAAACATGGATGGCCTCTTGATCGAGATCAGAGATAAACGCAAGCTGCCGGAGGTAGTCGCCTACAAAGTGGCTGTTATCGAGTTTTCAGATAAAGGTGAAGCCACCCAAGCGTCCCGGCACGCCATAGACGCGGCAATCATGGAGCTCTATCTCTCGACGCACCGCCCGATCTTGCAACACCCCAACTTAGTTGACTTTCTCGGACTGGCATGGGGCGCAAACCCGTTTAATTCTTCGCAGAAACTACCAGTTCTCATGGTGGAGTTTGCGGAATATGGGAGCCTCTGGCAGCTGCAACAAAGAGAGTATCTCGGTGTAGAGACTCGGCGCAAGCTCTGCCTTGATGTCTGCAGAGGTCTTCATATGCTTCATTCATGCGGTATCGTTCATGGTGACATTAAGGCGCAGAATGTCTTGATATTCGCAGACGCGGAACACAAGTACAGAGCAAAAGTGAATGACTTCGGCTACTCCCAGGTAATCAACACTGAAAGGAGCAGCCTCTTACTAGGAGGAACCCGGCCGTGGAAAGCCCCCGAGGCGAAGAAAGCAGTCAAGGCATCAGACGCAAAGTACACCGACATATACTCATTGTCCCTCTTCATCTGGTGTACATTCGCACATGGTCAAAACATTTTCAAACTCCTCGTGGACCCATCCAAGCAAGGCGAAGATTTCTACGCGGAAGCGGAGAAGTTGAAGGAGACTGGAGGACTAGCTGCCCAGGCAGATATTTCTGTATGCTACTTGAAAGCCATTAGGGCCACTACCTATGGCGACAGCGGCCAGTTCCTCCAACGCCTCCAGTCTCTCCAGCAGCAATTGCAGCAGAACAACGCGCAGACCCACCACCCAGCAGTTGGCATTGACGACATTGAAAAGATTCTGTGTTCCATTCCACCCATGTTTTTCCAAGCGTTGGAGCCACTGAAGGAACAGCTGATCGCAATTGTTCAACGTTCGGGCTTATACGATGCGATGAAAAGAGCTGTAACAATAGGATTATCGAATGAGCCACACCAAAGAGACCTCGAACAAATCATGGTCGCCCTGGGCCACATTGGTTCGTTTACTCAGGATAGGTACTCATATTACCAACTGGCGATACATGATAAGAAACTAACCGAAACAGTGCGGAGCCGAATCAAGTGTTGAAATCGAACCTGAATGTAGGTCACAATAGCCTTGCTCGTCGAATTCATAGAAAGCTCATCTCGCATAGCAACACTATTTCACGTGGCGCCACTGGACGGGGATGGACCCTTCTGTTCAGAGGTACCTGACAACAACATACATCCAAAGAGGCGAGGGTGAGGCTGAGAAAGGTATGATAAACCCACCGGAGGCTTTCCTCCTCACAGCTCTCTACATCAACGGATACGGTGTAGACAAGGATACATCACAAGCATTGCGATGGCTCTTTAATGCTTGGGGAGCGAAACATCCACTGGCGTCAGCATATGGATACCGAATCGCGCATGCCATCGGGCGCACGCCTGATAACCCAGACAGCGTAATTGAAACCCTGGAACTAATGGCCCTGCGTGGTTCAAGAACTGCCCTCGAAGATCTCGCCATGATCTCCAAGGAAACATACGAGAAAACAAAGAAAACCATTCGTGACGTCCTCGCAGGCACAGGCGCGAATTTCTTTTTCAAGACGGAAATGCTTCACGGATTTGCTCACAATATGTGGATCAGAACCTTTGGAAACATTCCCATCTTGCTTGAGAACTTTTCTCAGTTCGATTCCATCGCTGACTACACAGCCAACAAGAGAGGTGACCGCATTCTTCATGTGGCCGCAAGTTGCGGTCAAACGGAAGCCATCGGGGCTCTCCTGAACCACTTTCCCTCACTTGAAGTTAATCAGCTCAACGATCAAGGCGAGACGCCGCTTCTGTGTGCTTGCCGCGCAGGCCATCATGACACGGTCTTGTGGCTCACTTCCAATGGAGCAACCGCGTCGGTGGCACGGAATGGAGAGTCTCCGCTTCACTGGCTGATATCATTTGATGATCAAGAGATCGAAAGCGTTGGCCCAGCGCTGATCCAAGCCGGCGCGGATGTAAATGCTAAGACTACCACGTTCATCGCGTACCAAGGCGCGTTTCCGGCATCGCTAGATATTGATCGGCTCCCGGAGGGTCATCCAATCGGATGGGGTGAGTGTTTTCTGTCTATATCCATCCTCATGCCTTTCACAAACTACATGATCTAGACTTGGGGTGCATTAGAGGGACTGATGTGTGACCTAGCGACTCACTGTGACCGTCCCAAAATTGTCAGATTCTTGCTATCCCACACCGCCGATCCGAGGACGTGCAATACATCGTGGCCTGGAGCAAGAAGTGCGTTAGAAATTGCAGCATCGCAGCTTCGTTCAGAATGCTTGGAGTTAATGATCCATGCCATCGAGCAATTCAACCTCGAACAAGGGGCAGACAAACACGGGGGCTTCTTGGTGACAAGCCTCCTTCAGCAGGCTGTTTACGGCAGCAGCCTATTCGACATGATCCTCTACCATGGTCCGAGATACCAACAGGCGATGGAATCAACATTCCAGTGTCTATTGCCAAGGACCAGCAGGGTTGCCTCTCCCAACGGCTACGGCGGCTTCAACCAAACGCTTCTCTACTTGGCCATCTCACTAGCCCGAGACGAATTGGTTGAATATCTCCTCAAGCACGGAGCTGATGTCATGAAAGCTGGAGAAAACTACGATGAAGAAGTGCTTCAATCCCAAGACGTTGGTGCGTTCAAAACGGCTGACATTAACCGCGCTTGCGGCGTTGATCTGCGAACGCCGCTCCTGGAGGCAGTTCGATGGAATCGTCCCACGATGGTCAACCTTCTCCTTGAGCATGGGGCACACGCCACAGAAGCCTCTAAGAATCCCTTCAGTGGACAAGCTTCAACGTGGACCGCTCTCCATGTACTGGCGTACGCAGGACAAAACGATACGCGACTCGTCGAACCCCTTCTCGACTACGGCGCGCCTCTTGATTGCTTGCCGGGCGAGTTAGGCAGAACCGAGTCCCCGCTACTCGTGGCCGTGCAGAACGACCAATTTAAACTCGCTGAATGCTTCATATCGCATGGCGCTGATATCAACTCGACCAGCCTGAGCAGCGGCCACCTGAGCTTCACAAACCCCACAACTATCTTGGGCCATGTCATCGCCTCCAACGCGCGAAATTCAATCGCACGTCTCCGCTACCTCCTTGGCAGCGCACACTTTTTGAATTTCATCGTCGAGCCAACCCGGCAGTGGACGGCGCTCCACCGCGCTGCAGCCGCTCACATCGACGCCGAGTTCCGCGGGACGGGTGCAACCGAGGCGGCTGAGCTGGACTGGACCGACATCGATTGGAGTGCAAACCGCGAGATTATGAATGAGCTACTATCGAAGTTTCATGATCCGAAACAGCTTGATGCTGTTGAGGAAAGCTTGGGGCTAACGGCGATGCACCTGGCAGTCCTCGCGGGTAATGATGCCGTAGTGAAATTGCTTCTTGATAAGGGTGCCCGCAAAGACGTGCCGAGCGCAGATAGTCAGGGACCGACAGCCGCTGATATGGCACTTGGAATACAGATGGAGAGGTTGTCTCTGAACGAAGGGGGGCCTCGGCCTGGCGAGAAGGAGGTGGCGGCTCGTAAGAGGTGTAATGATCTTCTAAATCCGCAAGCCCAGCCTGCAGCATGAGCGAGCCAGCGAGTCAACATCAAAAAAGCCAGAAAAGGGCCGTTTCTGAAATGACAAAAACTCTAAATCAGACTTTAGGTATGTAAAGAAAAAGAAGAAAACCCGATTTAGAGAATAAGGAGAATTACAATTTCCTGGTTTATGGTGTCTATAAGCGAAGTTTCAGAATCTCTTGGTGTGATGTCGTTTTGAGTACTAGTCTGCGACTCAATCGAAAAGAGTTGTCTTTGTCATGTATTCGCCGTATACAGTGAGTAAATAGACGGGGTAACGAACGCCGAGACGGAGAAAGACCGGGGTGAGTGGAACGAGATATAAACGAGGTAAACAATGCGGTAAGCGAGGTCATACTTACACCCAACGTCTGCTTTTTGGTAAACCAGATATAACATAACAAAAATAGCACCTCAATTAGTTTCTCTATCAAAGGCGATGCGCCATGTGATGCTAGAAATATTTAAGAGTAGACGTCAGTAAACAAAACAGAGCCACACCAAGAAGGCAAACGAGATACTCAATCAGCTATTCAGTACAGTGTAACCGAGTGCAGGAACGAGCCTAACCCACCACGACGCCTATCATTCATGTGACCTTATTTCCCCACGGGGTAATCCCCTGAATCGGCAGTGCTAATCTCAATACGACCAAGCTTGCCCAGAACGCTTGGTGAGTGCCGGGGAATCATCCACAGAGGGGGCTCACTTCGCCGTAATAAACAGCGATGGCTAATTTGGACAGAGCCTGGGGGATGTCAATCTCGCTGACAACTCGCCCGAGGTGCGAGACTGGAAATGCACATAAAAGAAAGGCCTATAGCTATCCGCTGCAGCTAAAATCCGCATTAGCAAGTACAGTCACATTCATTCTCACCCACCTCTGCTACTGATCACCCAAGCTAGATGCGTCTATACGGGCACAAATTACTTGCCTCCACGGCTGCCATTGGCGTAGTCGTTGGGCAAGGTATCCCACCCTCGTCCAATGCGGTCCCAGGCTTCACTGCTCCAGCAGCCGAGTATCGCCCCAAGTTCAGATATTGGTAAATAACCAATCCAGCCCCAAGAAATACCACCGATTTACTAATATCCACAGGCTTCCAGATGCAGATGTCGACCACGATGTCCTCAAAGCCGACATCCAAGACCTCCAAAAGCTCGGCGCCGGCGGTCTAGAGTTTCTCCCGTTCTACAACTACGGCTTCGGCGATGTCAACGACTCCAAGATGGAGACATACGCCTTCGGCAAGCCAGCGTTTAGAGACGTTCTCAAGGTTGCGCTTGAAGCGACCAAGGCGAATGGGCTGTCGATGGATGTGGCGCTGGGTGCTAGCCAGGGTCAGGGTGTTCCATCGAAGCCGCTTACTCCTGGTCTTGCTGTACAGCTTGTCTACGGCAAAGTGTCTGTCAAGGGAGGAGAAAAGTTCGATGGGGCTTTACCAGCTGCTGATATCAACTGGAATGAGAACTTGGGATATGTTCACCCACAGGAGAAGTTTGGTGGGAGCCGTCTTGTTGGGGTCTCTGCCGCTGCCGTCGCATCAAGTAAGTCATCGCCTCTACTCAGTGTAACTCTTACAATCACTCATGACTCATCGCACCGTCCTGTATTATTCTGATCACATTAAAGCAAACACCTCGGACGACAGCAACGCCTTCGTTGCCCTATATGAGAAGTCACTCGTTGACCTGACGAAGTATGTCAAGAACGGCAAACTCACATGGACGGCACCAAAGAATTACAAAGAGTACATTGTATTCGCGCACTACGAGCGCTACACCAACCAGCGATCCTGCGACGGCGTGCCCACCGATGTCATTGCCAATGGCTCTTGGGTCACAGACCATTTCAGTGCAGCTGGGGCGAAGCTAGCTTCCCAGTTCTGGGAGAAGAACCTGTTGAGTACTCAGATCCGTCAGTTGCTCAGGGAGGTTGGCAAGCACAGTGAGTTCAATCACGTAAGCTTTTACTCTGGGAATGCTAAGATATGAGCAGCTTGGGAGGACAGTATGGAGATTCAAGCTTCGCTTTACTGGTCTCCTGACTTCCCTGATCGCTTCAAGGCTAAGCGCGGTTACGACGTCATCAAGTATCTTCCATTGCTATTCCACAAGTCGACTTCCTTTACAGCAGCTCAGGCTCCCTACAACACTACCTTTTACCTCGATGGAACTCTGGATGACGGACAGAACAAGTACCTCCAGGACTACCGACTGACCCTGAACGAGGGTTATCAGGAGTATCTACAGACCTTTGAAGATTGGGCTGAATCGCTGGGCCTCTCTCACTCGTGCCAAGTTGGTTATAATATTCCCTTGGACATTGTAGGTCTACGTTCTTCTCGCTGTAATGCTAGTGCTATGAACTGTTTCTGACGCGTTGATAGCTCGCCGACGTGCCGATCGTTTCCACCCCGGAGCTCGAATCTCTAGCCTTCAAAAGGCCAGATCAAATGTCACAATTCGTCGGCCCCGCACACCTCGGACGTCGCAATGTTATCTCCACAGAGATCGGTGCAGTTGCGCAAGGAGCATACAGCCTGACTATCCCCTCGCTCGTCAACCTCTTTAACGACGCTTTCGCAGGCGGCGTTAATGCCATGATGATCCACGGAATGACGTATACTGGAGAACAACTTGGATCGACATGGCCCGGATTCACGCCTTTTCAGTATATCTACACTGAGCTATGGAGCCCAAAGCAGCCAGCGTGGAAGTATATGGGCGAGATGATGAATTATACTGCCAGGAACCAGTTTGTTCTACAACAAGGAGTGGCCAAGAAAGATTTGGCCTTTTACCTATATAAGGATCCTTTTGGCATATCAGATGAGTATAATGGCACGGATCTTCGTGCTAGTGGTAAGTACCAGCTGTCCTACGGTAATATTACTCTTGCTAATAGAGTCTCAGGCTTCACATACGAGTATCTCTCGCCAGCGAACCTTGGCTCAAATGCCTTCAAGGTTACGAACAGGATTTTGGACTCTGAAGGTGCAGGATATCGCGCGCTCATACTCAACCAGCAAAAGTTCATCACTGCTGAGGCATCGCAAAAGCTCGTTGAGCTGGCCGATGCAGGCCTTCCAATTGTCGTCATTGGAAGTCCGCCCAGCACTACCATTGGAAGTAAGGGGCAAGATGCTGTGAGCAAGAACATCTCGAAGCTCAAGGCATCCAAGTACTCCAACATTGTTTTCGTCAAATCCGCTGATGACCTACTCCACGCACTTGAGAAACTGTCCGTCAAGCCCCGAGTGACGACGGACTCAGATGCTGCGAGGGACTTGTACACCGTGTGGAGATCAGACAAGGGGTCGGAATATCTGCTCCTCGTTAACAAGGGCTCATCGGCGACTTTTGAGATCACGGCAGAGGTTGAGCAGGGCAAGGTTCCTTACAAGCTCGACGCATGGACTGGAAAACAGGCTGCTATGGCATCGTTCAAACGCTCATCGGGCAGGGTCGCCTTCCAGGTATCTTTGAAAGCGGGCCAGACGGCTATTGTTACATTTACCAGTGGGAAGTCGAAGATGAGCATCGTCTCGCAGTCTGAGAATGTCATCGACACTACCTATGGTTCTGATGGCAAAGAGGGTATCTCCGTCATCTTGGAAGATGATAAGGCAGCCTCCTTGACATTGTCCAATGGACAGACCAAGAAAATTCCTGCTGCCAGTAATAGCGACAGGAAGAATGCTCTCGACATCGACATTGGCAACTGGAACTTGACACTTGAGTCCTGGGTTCCTGGTCCTGACGAGGCAAAGTCAGCATCTGTGAAGAAAGTGATGAAGCTTGGCACTCAGACAACCCTCAAGCCCTGGTCCGAGATCTCTGGAGCGCAGAATGTATCAGGGGTTGGTACATACACAGCTACCTTCGATGTACCACGAGTCCCAAGCAAAGACTCCATCGCTCAACTTCAGTTCGGTCCCGTACTCAACACCATTCGAGCATGGGTCAACGACAAGCAGCTCCCAGCGATCGATATTTACGATGCTCAAGTCGATGTCTCGGATTATTTGGTAACGGGAACTAACACGATTCGGGTGGAGGTGGCGTCTACTTTGTTCAATGCGGTCAAGGCTAGACTTGATTATGTCAAGGCGAATGGCATTGGTCCTGCTGCACCTATCTTGTATACTTCTTCAGATTGGCAAAAACATGGATTACTTGGACCAGTGTCCATCAAGAGTCTTCGCAAGGTCAGCTTATAACATGCGAATCGCAGACTTAGGTCAGCCACAGGGGAAAGAGGTTTAGGAATGACGGAATGTTCAGAATTCAGAATCCTCGGCTGATAGTACATGATGTAATACCTAGTCCTCATATGATAGGATAAGATTGTCTTGAATGTTTCAATCATTGTGGGTGTATCACTCTTCAGATATGTACAGTTGCCTCTGATGGCCCTGTGAACCGTTTGGAAAGACCCGACAGCCAAGATGAAACGATGAAGATCAGACTAACTGCAAATATGACAACAAGGTAATTCATAGAACTTCTAGTAACAGGCTTAGCAACAGGAAATGCAAACACAACACTAAAGAAGAGCATGAAGATGGTTGCCAGCCATTGACAGCGTATCCATATCTGCCCAACGAGAAAGCCCGCTTTGGCAGTGAGTCGCGGCCGGTAAATAATAACACAGATTGAGGCAAAACCACGGTGATGTTTAGTGCAAATAGGGTCAGGTTGATGAAGCTACTATAAGCTGTTTTGGAAACGATGTAGAGGATACCGATGATGATCTGGAGGACGAGCATGATGGCCGTTGCGCGGACTGGGTTGGACCATCTGAGGCGAGAAACATAGTGAGAACAAGGAACACCGCCGTCTCGTGCGAATGACCACAGAATGCGTGAAGAAAAGACGAAAAGGTTGAGAATGATGTGGTAGAAAACGAGGAGGTAGTAAATCGCCCAGATCGTCGTTGCAGTCTTCGAGCCCAGAGCCTGATTGTACACTTCCATGATCGGAGCACCCGAAGCAATAAGTCCTTGAACGTCTTTGATGACATACATAAGACCGACGTTCCAAGCAATCACGGTGATAATACCCAGTATGATAGTCGCGCCGATGGCGATGGGAATGTTTTGGCTCGGGTTGTCGACCTCTTCTGATAGATGACTTGGAGCATCGATACCGCAATAAGCCCAGAGGCAACTCGCGAGACCGATCATAGCAGCCCATCCATCGGTCCACCCAGAAACGTTCCTAAATTCCGTAAATACGAATTTGCCGGGCTGCTTGACTTCTTGCACAGCTAGTAGTGTTGCAAGCGACGCGATAAAGCCGATGATCGACAGCCAGAACACTGATACTCCGATACTTCCGGTAGCAGCTGGGAATCGTGATGCAGCCAGAAAGGCAATGGTACACAGACAGATGTAGACGAGATATACATGCCAGTTCTGAGCGACGTAGGTCTCGTGCCATAACGTGACCAGGTTCAAGATAGACTGTGCAACAAAGAAGCTGCATGACGCTGTAGCTCCCATAGTGTATAGAATTGACATCCATCCTGTAAAGAACGCAGCGAATCGACGGGTTGAAGCTGGGAACGTCATGTACACTATATGATACTGACCGCCAGCAGATGGAAACGCCGAAGCGAGTTCAGCATATCCTGCTGCGAGGATACTCATGACTATACCCCCGACGAGAAGACCGTAAATGAGAGTTGGTCCAACACCGCATGAGAGAGGAACGGCGAGACCTGAGGCAAAAGCTACCCAGGAGATCATAGTGGTGAAACCGAATGCGATTGTTGATACAAGTGTGAAGCGCTTTCGGAGGTGAGTTTGCTGGTAGTCTGCATGCTCAGCTTGAGGTTTGCCATCTGGTGAGGGTTCACATGAGACGACTGAGGCAATGGCTGACTGCTCGGACGGAGCCATTGTGTGGTCAGAACCGCCCTTCATGGCTGGGAAGACAGACTTGAGGCCAGTAGGGAAGAACGAAGAGGATGAAGATATGAGGGACTGAGGTTGAAGGGATAATGTCGACAGCACTAGTCTCGTTGTAGGGTGTTCATGGCATATTCAGAGGATGATGTGCAATTAATGTAGAGATGAGCAATATCTATATATGCATCTTCTGCGCTATAGTCATCTTGGATTGATGTAAATACTAACCCAGTACTATGATAAGAATGATGCTTCGCTCGATATTGTCGTCCTGCTAGCTCTAGATAAGGTGACCCGGAACACTGGGGTTGTGGAGAAGCTTCGGCGTCAAGGGCGTCAAGGGCGATAAGAGTGGTCTGAAAGCTTATCTCCAAGTTGGGAGTATGACAACTAAGAACGAAGCTAGACTAGTGATAGACAGAAATGCTAGACCGTCATCGGCCCATTTCCATATGGAGACTGCGAGCTAATTCTGTCAACACTAAGACTAATTGTTCCTCAGACCACTGGCAGCTGGCTCTGGCTGATTGAGTTGACCGTAAAAGTGCGGGGTAAGTTATAAACCCTGCATGAACCAACTTGACGTCTCCGTCCCGAGTTAGCGGATATTGCGTATCCAGAAAGCGACTCAAGTTGCACCCAACATTTCATCTCTTCCCCCTTATTTCTCACCCCAACATTCACCCCAGCGTCCACTCGATTACCTGCAGTAACCTTGGCACTCATGGCAAGCCCCTCTGAAACCCCATTATCTACCAGCAGTCTAGACTCTCCCTCAGCACCACCCGCCAAAAAACGCACTAAGAAACCTTTTACGCGACAGCAGCATGGTTGCTTGACTTGTCGGCAGCGCAGGAAGAAGTGTGATACGAGGGTGCCTATTTGTGGAGACTGTACGCGACTCAATCTCATCTGCGAGTACCAAGCACCCCGGCGGGTCAGAAAGTCACCGTCTGCTGGGGGCGCTGTGGTTAGGTACCCTAATGCGCATACTGGTATCAGGGAGCCTGTGGATATGGTTCGTCCAGATGATGGCCACTCTGGGGATCTGAGCACTGGTCGTCGAAGTATGCTGCGATACTACACGACGACTCTAGCACAGATGCTGTCGACAAACACAGAGAACAACTGCTTCATCTCAGTCCTACTTCCAATGGCATTCGATTGTCCAGTACTCTTAGACGCCATAACCGCACTGTCGTCAGCACATCTCGCGATGTGCAACCCAGAGTTCAACGACATATCTCTCCAACACCGTGGGCGTGTCTTGAATGCCTTCAGAAGTTCTCTTGACCAAGACAATACCCTGACAAGTGAAATGCGCCTCGCCATCGCAATGGTCATGTGCGCTCTTGAAACCATTTCGGATGGAACAAGCGTTGGCTGGACATGTCACGTCGCTGGCGCAGCAGCATGCCTTGACTCAGTACGCGCTTCGAGAAACTTGAGCTTTGAAGCCAAATGGCTATTGCGCTTCTTTGCATACCACGATAGTTTGACGAGTATCTCGCTTGATCGAAAGCCATTACTAACTGGCGATTACTGGATGTCAAACGATGATGCATTAGCTGACCCATATTGCGCCTATGCCCCGCGGATCATCTTCTATTTATCTGAGATAAGTGTTCTCGGCACAATCGAGTCTGACGAAGAGATGCTGCAAAAGGCGTACGAGATTGCGAATGACCTTGCGGAGTGGAAGTGCAAAGCCGATATCACAAGTGACGAACCTCTCGCCCTGCTCAGTGAAACATACCGAAGCGCGGCATTTATCTACCTCGAGTCAGTTTTACGGAAACGCTTCCATCAGCAAGTTGTGGCGGAAATAGTACCTGGAGGAATCGCGACACATATTGAGGCCATTTCAAATCTCTCGGACAGAATCCCTCAAGGCGCATTTGCTGAATGCTCTTTACTGTTTCCGCTTTTCGTTGCTGGTAGTAGAGCTGAAAATGCAAGGCAAGCCAGCGTCATACGGAACCGACTTGTCGCGATGAATAAATGGCGAAAGTTTAAGAATGTTGATGCGTGTATTGATGTTCTTGATGAGATCTGGACTGTCAATGGGCCCAGAGCAGTCGCATGGCAAGATGTCTCCAAACATCGTGGTTGGAACCTGGCTTTGTTTTGAGGGCTATCTATTTACATCATCTCCGGTCACCCTCTCTGTTGACCGACAGCTTGAAGATTTCCGGTCTGCCGTAATGGCCTGCGACATCAAGATCATGCTTATATGCGATAGTCTGCCCAATATCGATATCCACAATCAATGGCTCGGGACCGTATACAGGCCCTGCAATGTACTCCCCATCCGGCCCAATCACACTCGAGCCGCCCGTGAAGAGATCTGCCGACCCAGCTCCTTTGATGTATGCCTCCAGCAGTTCTGGCGGAACAGACTCTTTGTCCAGATACGAAGCTGCGGCGACAACGAAGCATCTTCCTTCAAACGCATACTGCCGAGAAGCAATTTGATGCGCTGAAGGCATGTCGGGCCACAGAGCGATATGGATCTGTTCATCTTCTGTATGCAGAGCCTGTCTGATGAGAGGATGGAAGTGTTCCCAGCAAACTGCTGCACCGATCCTTCCCAAGCTGGTATCATAGGCCCTGAGACCTTGTGCATCCCCATTCGCCCAGACAATTCTCTCGGCGTGCGTTGGAGTCAGTTTGCGATGGACACCACGAAGAGAACCATCTCGTCCAATCATCGCAACACTATTGCAAATAGTCCCACCAGTTTCTCGGGCTCGTTCATTGAATCCAAGGACGACTTCGATGTTATTCTCCCTCGCGGCGTCTCTGATTCGATTGATTTGAGAGCTTGAAGCAGTTGGACTGGCTTCAATGAGTCTCTTGTACCAACTTCGCGCTTCAGGGTCGTTCCAGCTAGCCATCCCAAACACCCAAGCAGGGTATCCTGTCAGCCATGTCTCAGGGAATGCAATGAGATTGGCTCCATCTTTTGCTGCTGTTGCGATGTCTTTAATTGCTGTTTGGACACCATGTTCGAGGTCTAAGAGGCGGGGACAGCGCTGGACGACATAAACGCGGACTTTGTCTCGCTTGTCGTTAGGAGAGTTTGGTGTAGGGTTGGCATCCATATTGGCTTGGATGAAAGATTACTGATCTCTGTTTATTGGTAATTTAACGAGAAATGCATATATCTACGCAAAGTTTAAGTCTTTATACCTACTAAACGCTCGATTATTGATTCGTACTGAAGAGTAAAGTGTTTACCTAAAATTATTTCACAACGCAACGCGATGCTCAGCGTCTTCAGCGTCAACGGCGGCGCTATCGTTAGTACCGCTGTCAACGTTGAGCGCTAAAATCTGGTGGGGAAATTGACTTTTGGTCTAGACCTTCCCCTGAGGTGCAGGTGACCCACCTCGCTTCCAGCGTCAACAGCGTCAAGCGAAACGCTGTAACCTCTTGAAGAAATCTTTCGGCTTTCGAACCGGCATCAACGTCTGTTGCAAACGAAGGCTAGCTCGAAAGTATCACATAATATGCTTTATCTACATAGATAATTCAATGAATTCCTGTATTTTCATTCAATTATTCCAATATTATTTTTATTCTGATTTTAATCTCTTCAGACTCAACTCCATACACAATCACCTCGCCTACTAGCCCAGTGTCAGAAACTAAAACATGACTGTTTCAAGGTATGTTCAACCGTTTCAACACGTTTCTAATGCGACGTCAGATTTTGTTTCTGGGGCTGGCAACTGTATTAATAATTGAACAGCACGCCGAAGAGGCCCTCCTTGGAGCCTGCCATTCCAAACCATCTCAAAGTCAATCGCACGCAGCCTCTCCATCATCACCGCTGCTTCAGAGGCCCTCAACAAGCCTCCCATTCCGCACGGTTCCCCAAAGAAACAACAGCCATTGTCACAATCGACCTCGGCGTTCAACATCTTCCGTCTGCCGACCCAGCAAACGCGATCGACACAATCCGCCGAGCCATCAGCACCAAATCAGGGCCTCACCACCACGTTCGATCGAGCTTCACAGACTCCTCTGGCTATCGCAACATAGTGTTCACTCTCTACTGGAAAGATGTCGCGTCCTATCGAGACTGGGAAGCTGCACTGTCTCCAGATTGGTGGTACCGAGGGCTATGTCCTACTTCTGACATCGGAGTATTTAGAGAGATGTATACAGTCCCGATTACTGATACGGAGACTACATTTGCTCTACCGAATCCAGAGGGCTACTCAGTCATCGCAGAGTCAATGAGTGGCGAGACTGATACCCATGAGTATTGGGGATCGGCAAGAGACCGTATTCCGAGGTCACAGACGGAGACTCTTGAACCTGGTGGCTGGCCATCTCTCAAAGATGACGATTGTTCGTTGGGCCCTAGTGGAAGACTTGTTTGCGTAGAGCCCCATGAAAATCTCTGTCTTATCCGCTCCGGCCAAGTCTGGGAGAACAGTACACCAGCAGAGATCAAGTCATACAACACCGAGATAAAACCAACACTTGACAGCGGAATGGGGGAACTTACAAGAAACAACCAGCACTTCGGTTGCTTCTCCAACAGATATATGCGCATTGAAGATGACGATGGCAATCCAGTTGGCAAGACATGGAGCATTAGTATGTGGGAGTCACTTGAGCGTCTTGAGAAATGGTCTCTCACGCCTAAGCACAAGGAAATCTTTGGTACACAGATTAATCATTTTAATCGGATGGAGAGGGAGGGTGAAGAGGCAAATCTGAATCTTTGGCATGAGCTTATGGTATTACGGAAGGCGGATCAGTCTTTAGCGTATTTTAACTGCCATAAGAAAACTGGCATAATGCCAGTAATTTACAGTTAGTGGAATATAAAGTCAAGACCATTTATTGCCAAGTTGAAGCAGTTTATTTGAATAATTGCCTGTGGTTTAGTAAACTTTTGACATCATAGCCATATCCGGAAATGGCGTCCTGGCAGCATAATGTAATCACATCAGACAATATCTAAAAGATGCAATAGGACTTATTCCAAATCTGACAATAAATCTGGCATAGAAGCCCGTAGGCCTTTGCACTCTTGCAGTAGTCATAAATTCTTCCCGTCTATATCCAGCGTTGTCATTTATGAAGAGCCTCCACAGCATCCAACCCAGACATGCCACTCTTCGCATGATGCTAACTTGGGCAAGTCCGTGACTCTAAGTACAGCCGATATGTCTAGAGAAAACCAAAGGGTCCAAATATAGTTTACTTGACAAAGTTCTCCCATTGTTCTTCATTTGCATGTGCTCTTGCGCGTCGAATTCGGACTGCCTCTCCTGCAATGCGGTTGATGACATCTCTTATCTCATCCTTGCGTAGATAGTTTTCAGTGATGAATTTGATCTGTTGTAGAGATTCTTTCACCTCACTAGCTGGTCTCAAGCTAGTTGGATAGGGTTTGGGCAAAACTTCTTCAGTGCTTAGTGTGTAAGCCTTTTCAAGCCCCATACTCTCAGCAAGCTCTCGGAATTGGTTGGGCTCGCTCTCAGGGGAAGACTCTGTTCTAGAATATTGCAGAAACTTGCCAATATCCGAGACTCTCTGCTTCAGGGGCGTCGGAGGGAAATGAGTCCAAGTTAAGGTTTTGGCTAGGATCTCCAGCTTTCGCCTGGCCTCGGGTTTCATAGCTGGTCCCGACGAAAGATCGACAGAAACAGCTGGATACTTTCTGTGAACCCTGGCTATCTCTACAAGGGCCAGGTATGAAGTATGATTCTTCGCCAATCTTCCGTCCCAGTGCGTGTTAACGTCAATCTTGATTGGCCTGAAATAAAGAGGAGTGGCAGAGGTGGCCAACGCAACTTCCCGAATTGTAGCTGAGTAGCCTCCAGATATCTTTCTATGGGGGGCATCGTAACTTGTCCAGATGTGCTCCCTTCCGGTCGACATATTATAAGAAACGGTCATACTTTGAAATGTTATTTGTTGATGCGGTAGCAGAAATTCAATCTTCAACTCACGTTCGAGTGCGGCGTCCTCCGTTCTCTCTGAATGTCTCATTTTTGGCAGCGTGTCTGAGCTCTGAAACGTCCTCATTTGCAAATAAATTGCTTTTCATGAGGATCTTCTGGAAAGCCTCGAGGGCCTTGGTCGATGAAAATTGTCTTACGGGTAATATTGTATTGAACGATAGGGGTTGCCCAAGAACATCATTACTGAAATCGATAAAATTATCAATAGCTTGATCTACCGACATGCGCAGTCTTCCTAACATGATGCTGTTGAGACTGTGGCTGTTTTCAGTGTGTATCATAACTTGGGTGGCATTTTACGTACCTAGCAGTCGATGTCCCAGCCATGTAGTCGAAGTAGTGACAAGGGAGAAATTTATCAACCCGGGCTGAATCTTCTAGTATCCTCGGCATACCATATTCATGTCTGGTGTATGAACTTGAGCTACTTGAGTAAGCTATACCATCCTCGTGACAGAACTCAAGCTCCCTGATTTTGTGCATAATGTGCTTCAAAATGAAAAGACCAGAGATAGCACGAGAACCTGTACCAACTGAAAAGGACGATTAGCACAGTACGAAGCTTGGTAGAATGGCGAGGATTATACCAAATGACAAGACTAATCTCTCTGACCAAGGCCCCTCGTCATTGGACGTTTCGTCATCTGGCGAAGGAGGAAGGTTGGGAAAGGTCTGGGAAGAGGAGTCCTCAATTCATTCTCATATTCGCTCTGCAGACCCTCGTCCTTTCCTTTACCTTTCGTGACCTTTGTGTCCTGTTCAACCTGTGCTAAATACTCTTTTTGGACATTCCTGTACCATTTCCAGCATGGGCTTTCCGTAAGAGAACTCAGTCGATACAGTGCGGAGTTAACAGCTTCCATGAGCCTTTTTGCATTTTTTGAGGGTCCCAGCTGTCGTCTAGGTAACTCTGAAATGCTGCATCCCAGTTCTTCGACATATTCCATCACAAGAATTTCTGAGACGTTGCTAAGTAGTGCGAAGCCTGTCCACAAGGGACTGTTTTGTTCAAAAGCCTTCTGTGCATCGTCATGCATCCTACGTCGTGACTTTGTTAGACGAAGTACGCTCATCATTCGAAAGGTTGCTGAAATATTGGGGTTACCCATGACGCTCTCGAGTACTGGCACGGCCTCGTGGTATTTAGCCTGGCCTATAAGAGAATCAGCCAGCGCCAGCCGGATATATATCCCATCGCATCGATTGGAGAGATCTGCATCCAGTCGTAGTTCGAGGCATCTGCTCAAAGCCAACTCTGCCAGTTCCTCTCGACGGAGGATATTATAGCAATTAGCGAGCTCAGCCGTGACTATTCCGACCTGCATGGAACATAGTCCATACTGGGAGACGACTTCGACCCTAGTCACCTCCAAAGCCTTCGCTGCTTGGTCATGTTGCTTTCGTCGTGAACGCAAGAGGCCTTCCAGAACCCTGGTATCCAATGTAAGAAACGCTGGCCTCTCAGCAGACAAAGCTAGGCGCGACTGGTCGCAGAAGCTGATCGCTGCCAAGTACTCCATCTGAGATGGACTTTTGGAGAGTAGAGGTTGCCAAGTCTTTAGGGCTTCAGCGAAATAAATATTTTGCAGTGATAAAAAATATCCAAGTGTGGCGTGACTTCTTTGGTCAGTTTTCGTTCCAGGGGACAATGGTTTGTAGTCCAGTAAAACTGGGCCATTATCTTTGAAATGCTTCACCATATCTGCAACCTTGCAAAGGTTGACGATCCTGTCATTTTCCGGGTCGTGAGGGACGGTATTCAATATTCGCTCTGGTAATGATAACGGGAGGAGAGGGTGCTCAACTCCCAAGATACCAATAACCTGATACAGGAACTCAAAGAAGGAGAAAGTGTACGATTCCAAACTGAGATATTATGATTAGTTCATGAAATTTATCAACTAAAAGCAGGGTCGACATACTCGCAGTGGTTCTTCGTAAACAGCCAGTCTTTTATATCTGCGTCGGTGACGCATGAGAGCAAGGGCAGGATAGATCCCTTGGCGACATCCATCAACCTCTCAACAATTTCTTCTCCAATGATCTCAATGTTAATGGAAGGGAAGGCTTGTAGGAAAACATCGATGCGCGCTTGGGCCATGGAGCGTTCATCTGCGATTGATGAAAGCTGACAGAACTCAGTTTCGGGCTCGCTTGCTGTCGCCACCTCGAAGTATGGAACACCGTTCTCAATCATGATCTCCAGGCCTTCGATATGTGCCCCATGGTCGGCATCATGGAAAAGATGTTTGTTGGTGTTGTAGAAATCGATAAGCCATTCTGGAACCCCGGCCTCTGATGGTAGCCTCTGAACTACCTCTCCACTTGATGACCAAGTCGACTTGGGTCCGCATGCGCGAACAAAAAGGTCGCAAGGAACAGTTTCGCATTGGAAAGATCGAATAAAACGACAGAATCGGAGACGACTGACTTCGGTGGGGTCCATGTCGTGTGAGCCTGTGAGTCACGATGTTGTGGAATAATGGTAAGAAGCCAACTACGGCGAACGTAAGGTCAGATATATGAGCAAAAGGTCGTAAAGAGTAGAGGAAAGCTCAGTTATAATTCTTTCAGCATAACATCCGCAATCACCCTGAGAAATGATTTCAAGTCGAGAGAAATAAGCTTACGTGGCAGAAGCTGAAGGCTGCATTCAGCTTCAGCGCCTCCTGCATTTAGGTCACATGCTCGTTCATATCGTCCCTGCCAATCACATCCCCTTGTCTTGCAGATTCAAATGTCAGCTCGGACATATTCGTATACCCGATACGTCGCGAAGTTCGATCAGAGGTTACAACCAACGCGTCAGAATTGGGAGACAAATCTAGTCAATAATGAGACAATTTCCATATACTCCTTCACTATGAGTCTTCTCAACCTTCAGCCAGATTAGCTCGAAACGTCCTGAGTTCTGAAATGATATCCGGATACATGTTGCGCAGTCTAACCATCTCTTGAAGTACGTCCATCGCCTCCAAAAGTGTAGGCTTGAGATAGTCAGCTACTTCTCCCTGCTCTTCCATTGAGCATTTCAGCGCCCTCCAAGATCTGACACAATTCATCAGCATCTGTGTCATCGTACTTTCCTCAATCAAGCAGGTTCCGTCTTGCCGAAGGCTCTCCTTCATCTCCATACAGATTTTGACGAACTTATCTACTGCTGCGGACGACAAGTCCATCGGGTCACTGAATGGATCCTCTACCTCCTCAACTTGTATCTCGTGTAAACCTTCCACCCACCTTATTGTGTTTTCAGGCAGCCCTACACTATTTAGCAAAGTTCCCAGTCCTCGACAGACTTGAACGCAACGGAGAACATGCGGCTTGATCTGTGCCTCTCGCTCATTCTGTATGTCCACTAAAGCGTGGCACAGTTGCAAGACCTGTCTGATGAGATCCACTCTTTTGCGCTCATCTAAACGTAGCAACATGTACTGCAGCATGAGAGGGTGTATGTCCAGGATTTTGGTGTGATTAGGCGAGCCACTCTGGAGATAGAACGAGACACCGCGCAATTTGGATAGCCAGTTCGACATGACAGTGTAACCAGACTTGAGCACCGCCATATCTGGTAGTTCTTTCTCAGTTTCAGCTGGCAGACTCTTCTTCATCTTTAAAAACTCATCTACACGATCATTGTGACAGGACAAGAATGGGAGTATCTGAAGAAGGCCGGTCGCGTTTTGGGGGTTCTGCTGTAGCTCCAAACGCTCCAGAGAGGTATGAAAGACTTCCCACAATGATCTGCCTTCAAAGTTGAACTCGAAAAATACTCTGCGCTCTTCAGGATCCTGACTCTCAAATAGCTGCAAGAATGCGGCACCGGGATTTTCGTAGGTCGCCAGATAGTCCATTGCAAATGGGATAGCATTTCGAGCTGCAAGTGGATGACCTTGAACTACACGAGCGATAGAACCAAGACCATCCCAAAATACCGGGTCCGCAGAGAGACTTCGGAGTGTGTTCTGTAAGATTCTTACTGTATCATCGTGACCCAGTGGAGACAGTCGGAGCTCTTGAAAGACTCGATCCGCTCGTTTCAAGTTGGAGTCTCGAGTGGAAATCAAGGCGTGTTGTGCCGGGTACTTCAAGATGACTGGGATTTTGGAGTATCCAAAGGATTCAATATCATCGATGATGAAAAGTGAATCTTTGTTGCACGTATCTCCCAGCCACGTCAGGAAGATCTGAACTCGCTCGACGACGGGGGTGTTCCTCCACCGGTCTTGATTCTCACCAGGGTCCTCGATCATTTCGAAGCCAATCCTTGTTGACAGGCTAGAGAGAACATCATCAATTGTCTCTCCATTTTGGGACCCTATGAAAAAGACATTCCTGCGGCCTCTTTGCGTAGCTGCGAATTTGAGTAGAAGCTCAGTTTTACTACACAGACGTCAGCCCTTTGTATAACAGAATCCAGAATGGAAGGATTTGTACCCTATTCCTCCAATTCCCTTTATTATGGTGAGACTCGGGCGCGTTTCATCTCCAGCTAATGACGATTCAAGAGTACTCAACTCCGTGGATCGCCCGAAGAAAGGCTTAGTCGATGTGACCTGATGCTGAACCCCATTCAGTTCGGTGCCCTCCCACCAGAAGCCTCGATCGGGAGGATATCTATGGGCAAGAAAGCGCGGCTGGCCAAACACCTACCGATTATATTAGGACTTATCTACTGATCTAAATTATCGTGGGCCGGTACACGGCGCTGTGGTCGAGCATTCGGCTGCTGGACGCCAACAGTGGTCACCTCATTGAGCAATTCCCACATTGCCATGCTGATCGTCGTGAAAGTTCCCAGTCTTGACTCAAACTTGCAGATTGAGCTATGGTCAACATCCATGATCATATGTGCCTGGTGGCTACCAAGAGTGGCTGATGATTGTGTCACAATCTTCTCAGAATGTCAGAGCAAGGAATCGCACCGCAGAGTTTATCCAGACATACATGTTGGTTTGTTCCTTTGACTCGCATCTTGAGACCCTCTGCAAAGCATCGGAAGGGGGGACATGGGTCCAGATTCAGAAATTCTGCAGTGTCCCAAACAGAGGCCGTGTTGAACGACTCTAGCGTCTTGACGGTCTCTGGTCTAACGCCTCCGAGTGTGTGGGTGACTGCTACGATAAAGTTGCTCCAATCGGCCTTGGTAGATCCGCTGTGTGGAGTTGCCAGAAACAAAATACCACATTGGGAGAGTTTGATGTTCTGACAGCTGGGGTTAAGATGCAACCGTGCCATAGCCTAGAAGATACATATGGTAAGTAGCTGAACACTTGCTCCGTTATCCAGAGGGAGGATACCTTTCTCACGACCAGTCCTCCTAATGAGTGAGATACAAATAGTAACGGTCGTTCTTTCTCCTAATTTCTAATGATCAGAGACGAGCTTAGCAAAATCGTATTAGATTTACCTTTTCGCCAGTTCGCACCTCGTTCAGTGACTGTAGAAGAGTCTCCGCCCAACTCTCCAGTGTCATAACTGTGCGTCTATCAGTGAGGTCCGAATCATAACCGAAGGTCATAACGCGGCTGTTCTTGAAGTTTTGGTGTTGTGGGAGAAAGTCTCTGAGCCACATTTTATCACTTTTAGTGGTCCAAGTGTCGATAGCATTCCCACCAAGGCCATGGACTGCGCAGATACTCGAGAAATTATTAGTATGTCAACAGCCCTGTTTTCAGGGGAATACTTACTCGATTTTCGCATCAGCCGCTTCATATAATGTTGTGATACTTTTGAAGTTATCCTCAACGGTCCAGCCTCTCCAAGAGCACTTTTTATCTTTTCCATGTCGTACCAGGGCTTCTTTTTTCAGTATCTCATTCTGAAAAGAGACCGTGCCGACTAAGTGGCCATTCTGGCAGCAGTACGTGGTCCCCATCCATCCCTCTGCAGTCGGCTGAGCATCGTCAAGAAGTGGTGCAGCTTGCTCCCCTTCGCCTTTGGCGGTCGAAGGTGGCGGAGCCAACTCAGCTTCGTCCTTCGACTTTGCGTCTTCGTCTACCTCTTCTGTTGATGCCGAGGTTGATGCATCTACTGGTAACTTGGACTTTCCCTTAAGGTACTTAGCAACCCGACCGAAGTGAAACTTAGAGGTCTTCTTTGGCTTGTTGCAAAGATGCTCAACGAAGTCAAGATATTGTTGCTTCGTAGTGCCGGCGGGGATCTCATGGACCTTGACTGTTCTCTTGCTTTGCAACGGCATTTCAGCGATGCAACAAATTAAACTAAAGGATTTAAGGTAGGATCTAGTAAGCTGAATAGTGGATTCGGTCGATTAGGTTGGGGGAGATCGTGTATCCGGAGTTTTTTGCCGTAGGAAATGGAACTGGAACCTTGCAAATGAGGGATTTAATTTTCGGTCAGTAAAATAAGCGCTTGGGCATCTTACTAAGCGTTGTTTATTATTGGGTGACCTGCAAGAATGCGCAGCCTGATCGCCCGGTCTGTATGGAGGTGCATTTCAGCTTGCAGGGATATTGATTCGGTTGAGGCTGATGCACCAGCCACGCCTAATGTGGCTGTTTACCCTATGGCGGTTTGACTGCCTACATTCAATGTTAACTAAAGTCGGGGAGACCACCAGGTTTTATACATTTGTTATACGCCTCTGGAATGATTGATAGGGACTTAAAGAATTGAGTTCAATTTGGGCGTACTTATACTTTCTATTTTTATGACCCGGTTGGGTACCCTGTCGTACAGATTCACGTATTTGTGTAAACTGCTTATTAACATGCAATAAAAGGTACGTAGCCTGCTGCACGTTACGAGAGCCTGATCAGGCAGCAATATGCAGTCAGCAAAGTCCTAGAACAGTCCTTGACATTGGCTCATCATCATCAATCTCAATCCATTATCGTCACTGTCTGGTAGGTACCCTTTGTGAAATACAATCACCTTATTTCGCCATGGCCGACCCTCTCTCCGTCGCAGGGTTAGCCTTGGCCGTGGTATC
Organism: Fusarium mangiferae; assembly: GCF_900044065.1. Taxonomy (NCBI): domain Eukaryota; kingdom Fungi; phylum Ascomycota; class Sordariomycetes; order Hypocreales; family Nectriaceae; genus Fusarium; species Fusarium mangiferae. Next base: position 4,521,144 of record NW_024573921.1, read on the forward strand.
ACTAGGCCTCCAAGTCACTGGGGGTATCACTGATTACTTCGATTCATTGAAATCCCGCGACCAGGATATCGCCTCCATAATACAGCAGAACGAGACGCTGAAGAAAACACTTCAAGTCATCGAATCATCAATCTCCCGGTTTCAGAATGACCACAGATCAGCAACCGAGGCATTGCGACAATTTTTAGACTCATCTAACGATGAACTAAACGTCTTGGAGGGCATGGTAGCCACGCTCATTACGGACGATCAAGGCACAACCGGTCGAAGAATCAAAGCTCGGAACAAGGGCAAGAAGCTGTTCTATCCATTCCATCGCCCAAAGCTCGAGCAAATGGCGACGAAATTGCATCACATCAATGCGACTCTTCAGTTAGGATTGCAAAGCCTAGGACTGTAAGTAAAATTAATAATCAAATCCCTACGAGCCTACCTTTTCTGAGCCGTTGCCAGTTCTGTATCACACTTAGGGTCCGAGAAGTTAGCTACACTCCAAGTGACGTCGCAGACTATTTCTAGTGATCTTCTAGTGGTTCAGTCCGAGGTCTCATCTATCAGCTCTCCAATTCGAGGCATGCAAAGCACTCTGTCACAATTTGAGACACGTTTTGATGGTCTTCAGCATCTACTCGAACAGCTGCTAGTCCAAGGGTCGAACACCAATGAAAGGCTGCAAGACGTAAGCATCAAAGTTCACTGAGGCTATCATGTAGCGAATCCTGACATAAGTTACAGATCACCCCTGCACTGGTCACTGGACGGCTTCTCGGAAAGCCAGCAGTATTACGAGAGATGTGTGATGCTGTTGTGACTCAAGAGCAGCACAGGCCAAAGAGGAAACCCCCAGTACCACATGAAACGGCGGCAAGAGTCAGCACAGGCATGTCCAGTTATTCTGGAGGTCGCTTCTCATGCTTATGTCGTCACCGCAGACATGTCAAACGTTGGAATGCTGCCTTGGGCTCTTTTGCCCTTTCTCACGAGACAACCACCGAACTGCATTTACCTGGGTGTCCAGTCACTCGAGACATATTAGACCCTGACCAAACTCAGAAGCTTGCCTTCACCTACACTGGACTCCGACGTTTGCTCAACTCGGCTGTCCAGTTCTCGCTCACGATTCGGTCAGGGGCAGGAGGGTCAAGCCTCGGCCCCAATTTCACCTACTATCCTATCGTTGACTCAAACCACGCACCTGCCTTTAAAATGCTCAATCTACTTGTGAAATCTTTTCAACACAATAAATACTTAACAGTCAATGGCTTCTCCGAAATCCCAGCGTTGTGGGAAAAGCTTGTCCCTTCCGTGGTATCCGCAGTGCTCAGTCTTTTGCAAGCTAAAAAGGCATCCCCTCGAGCAGTCAACGGCGGCAACGAGTCTTTAGTCTACAGCGTGGCCCTATGTGTATGCCCCTATTTACTCCACAGCCAGCGCAGTAGAACCTAACCACACCGTTAGATACGAAATTATTACAGTAGCACGAGTTACCTACCAAGCCTGGTTGACACTTGCCAGGCCAGTCCGTTGCTTGACTTACTCGAATACTTGGTCAATAACAAGGCCCCGGCAAATGACTACAACAAAGACGGCTAGTAGGTTCATCATCGGAATTTCAGATCGGAAGGTTGTAAGTCGACTAAATTGTCCTTTAGTACGCCGGTCAGCGCCATGTTTGAGTTTGGGTCATATGGTAGTGCGACCTATCCTGTGCCCGCCGCCGCCGTAGATCTCATACTGCGATCAAACACCGATAGCGCTGCATTAAATCGAAGAGATCCACCTTTTCCCTTTAGTACGAAAACTGTTACAGCATCAAGGAAGGTGATTTGGCAATCTAGTGGCGAGGTTCTACTCCACTTTTTATCTTCTTCAACTAGGATAGCCGATGGTTTGTATATCTTTCCTCTAAAGTCGGTTAAATCATGTTGTGCTAACCAAGAGTTTCCGTGGAGATAGCTTATGGCTGTGGTATCCTAAGCCTGGCAATTTTATCTAATAATCTGGAAGAAGTCAAACTCTTAATAGCAAATCATCCCAGCACCCTTTCCGAAAGAAACCTGTTTGGGCATTCTCCACTCCACCTCGCCGTAGGCAAGTCATCAATTCTTCGGGTTCTAGTAGATGCCGCAGACATAGCGCTACTCAACTGGACCGATATTCAAGGATACTCCGCATTGGAACTCGCAGTTTCTATCAGTGGTACGAACTGCAGAGAAGATAGTACGCGCATGTGCAAAAGATGCAAGTGCGCCGAATGCACTGTTATTCTGATGAAAGCTGACCGCATGATCCCAACCTCAACCTTGGAACGTGCACTGGAATATGCTTCCAAACGGTGCAAGCTGAGATATCTGCGCTACATGAAAGACCGTAGGGATAGATTGAAACGGCTTGCTCTAGAAAATCTACCCAAGACAGATATAGAGCAACTGTGTCTTGAATCGAAACATGTTCTCGATTCTGATGCATTCGAAGTTACGCAGCGCTTACAGCAGACGGGTATCTGTGTCCCTGAAGCCCTTGCTGTCGGGCATAATGAATCGTTTCGGCCAATCTACCAGCTAGTCGATTCATACGACGATGCCGATCTTCTTTTCCGTGCTGGATTCCGAGACACCGCGTCGTGGTGTGACGCTGATGATGTGGAATGGTGGGATATTTCGCCGCAACCTCTGCCATATCTGCGCTGGTTAGCCAACCATGATGGAGTCTACTGTCGACTCCCCTTTCCAACAGTTAATGATATCTTTGGAAGTGCTTGCATATTTTCGGCAATTGGCTATGAAATTACAAATTCTTGGACAAGGAGCCGCTCCAGATATGGCCAGTATGACCAATCAAATAGTGATAAGTCACTACTGGCACCACCTACAATGGATCCGGAGGAGGATTGGTACCACGAAGTCCACTCTGCGGTATTTGAGGCTAGAGCTGTGGATTCATGTAGTTGCCAATGTTCTCCGGGCGGCTGCAATATGCTGACGTTCATTCTACGTCAGCTGGTCAATGAACGAGACTATAAATACAAACCACAAAGCTATTCACAAGACGACGCTACGACAAGTACAGAGGACCCAGAACTCCGGGAATTGACTTATACTGTACCCTTATTGAAGCTGATTGACGGATTTATCATGTATCTCAGTCACTTTTCCTGCCATTTTCGGGGGTGGCATCACTACGCCGCCATTCGGTTCCTCACTTTCGCCGCCTTGGAAATCAGTCATTGTTGTTGTCGAACCAGATATTGGGATTGTGTGTCTGAGGATGATGTTGATAGTAATGAGAACGGGCTTGGAGATGATCAAGGATACCAGCTGGCACTACTTGAAGATCTGATCATTGAGTTCGAAGAAACCATGACTTCTCTTCTTGAAAATCCAGATACCGGAACTGATGAACTTATTGAATTTTGGGAACGGGCATGGGTTGGTCGCATGAGCGAGGTTCTAGATCGCCTCGAAAGTAGCGATTTACCAGAGGATGAGAAACTTGCAGCTGAGGAGATTGGGGTAGTATGGGATAAGGTAGGACCTGAACCACCTGAGCCACGTCCTGAAGAAATAGGGAACCCATATGGAAGGTACATGACAGAATATTGGTTGTATGAGCTGAGAAAGATTGAAGAAGAATGTCAATGATGGATAAGGTCAACTTGGAGGGAACGGGTACTATGGAAGATATAAACTGTCGATCTGAGGTGATTGTTATTGTTGTTTGCTTTGTTTAACGAAGATATGTACTCTACATTGCCATTATGTCTTGGTATTTGCAGACCAAACTCAAGCGACCCGTGACCTGACACAGGTTGCCGCTTTCATGGCTCTTCAGAAGCCTTCTCCCAGCCCCCTGTTATACACATAGCATAGTGTCTCCACTACTGCAGAGTAGGACTTATAGGATCATAAGACTGTGATTAACATACCCCTTCTCCCGTTAATACGCCAGCTCGCATTTTCATGCCCTCTGTCAGCCCCAGGGAGCAGGGACTGAACACCAGCTCGCAGCCCAACTTGGATTAAGCTAGATGGAACGACGAAACTAGTAGTTGCAAAATGGAAAATTGAGTTTTGTATCTCAATTGGGAGACATTGAATTGCTGCTTTCTTTTTCTAAGGACTTTGTCTTAAGAATTTAGCCGCCCATATAAGCATGTTGAGAGTGGCGCCGCACGCAGACGTGCCATGGAACAGCTTTTCGGGCTTCGTCAATTACAAAGGACTGCTTTCCGAAGCGTCAAGATTGTATTTATTATCTCCTTTTAATTATATTGACTCAATGAAGCTTTACAGCCTGTGAGGTAATGAATATTTAAAGTATAGTAGACTTTGGAAATGCCTGGATACCTTTCGAGGCTGATATGTAAACTTTGAAACAAAAAAGGTTATCTCCTTTAATCTTAACTGGCCGTTCGCATGTTCTCATACTAAATTCCATCTGCTAATTTAAGCTCTCAGCCATAAGTCTGAAATGCAAATAACACCAAGGTCTCTCGGCTGGGCATAAATAGCACATCTGGCTAATACCTTATATGTTCGCTTACAATCCCAAGACCCTCTGAAAGGTCCTGTGATAGAACAAACCAAGATGATCGCGATGCAGTCGTAAAAAGTTTTCTCCGGGTATTTTATCATGGTAGATCCGGCCCGCCAGGGAAAATATGTTCAAAACCTGTACGTTTGTATAGCATGAATTCCATGTCAGAGATCCACGTAATGGCATCTACCATTTCCGTGAACATATTAGGGTCCATCTGATGTTTAATAATGTGAAATCATGTGTAAGTAACGCCGCAGAGTATTTATCCAAGAAATTTACTTTGTCTCAGAAAAAGATCAAGTTTATGTTCCCAATATGGCCACGGCAAGTATTAATTATGTGGTGCCTCGGGTGCACTCACAGACTCAAAATCATCGAGTATTAGCTGTCATTCGCGAACAAGCTCAAGATGTATTGAGAAAGTTTTATCGTTCTAGTTCAGGAGCAAGTCATCTTTATCGAGGTTGAATATCTAAACACTTTCGAATGCAGTGCCGCGACGGTTGCCATAAGGATTCCCATAAACATATACGTTCCCCCATAGTGATTCTATGCCCTCTTCTAGGGACATCAGAAGGGTCTCTATGTTGAATTACCAGTCCTAAGTGAGTATGAATCCAGTGGTTCTTCGCATTCGTAAGGATGAGGATAAATATGTCGAGGTAAGCTGCATCTCCGAGTGACTTCAATGAACAGGCGCGACGAACGAAGATTCCTGTGATACAGTGTTGGTGATCTAAATTGACATTAAAGTCGCAAACTAACATAGCACGATAAAAAGCGAGACAGATGGAGGCGCCATCGTCTTATGTTGGTTGGCGCTAGGATCCTGATTAAGAAAGAGATGTTGTGGAATAAACACCTGCCTCGGAGATTCAATTGTAGTTCCCTGGCTGATAGAGTATAGACAACACAGCGATCGTTGATCAATTAAGGGTGATTTATTTCAGTTTGGGCGGTCGAGATATATCTTGGTACACGAACGGTTGACGGCAATTAACCCAATAAATAGTATAGGGCCGACACTCATATAAGCTCTTCCGCTCCTTGGAACACAAGTACACTATTAGTCTTGCCCTATTTAATTATGAGACCTTGTTGTTTCAGGCTTGATTTGACATATTCATGATTATAAAAGCTGCCTCAGTAGGCGGAAAAGGGTTTATTTAATATGCTTATTTTGCGCCCCAGGTACAGGTTCTAAGAAGGACATAGGATTCGACTTTTTGTTCCATAAGCGTTTCCCTGCACGTGGATTAATGAAAGAGAAGATCAGAATGGTACAAATTCTTGAAGTATAGCTGCAATAGTTCGTTGTGTAGGGATAGTGGCATCTCATGATGGAAGTTTGATTTGATGTATTTAAGGTGGACGGTGGAGGAGCCAGCGGGACTAATGACCCTAAGTGAGATGAAGCCGAAGACTCAGTTGTAGTTCAAGACTTTGCTATTCACTGCGATGCTTGAATTTATGATCGACTGCTATCATAAGTGACATGTATCTTGCCCGCTCGCCCGCGCAACGGATCTCCAAGTCTAGAATCGGCCAAAGACACTTGCGTCTTTTGAGGAACGTACTGCAACCTAGTTTTTGCCCTGAAAATATATCGTAAGCCCAGCTGGGCTGGTACGGTTAACGCCGTACTGCGTTCTAAAGTAAGTAGAGGTGACCATCCAAAAGGCCAAGTGAGGCGGCATCATAGGAAGGATTCGCGAAGAAAAATTATCTTTCTCGAACCTCATTTCAGTGATAGCAGTGTCGGTAAGCTACGCGAAGTTCAAGAGGCAATCCAATTCTCCGGACACAGGTCCTGATTACACCGCCAATTCCACGTCATTTAGCGTGGCTGGCGCACTGGAAGAAAAGCCAATATCAAAAACGCAATGATGCGAGTATTATCATTGCTATTGTGACGCGTTGCGTCTGCTCATTCCTGCCTTGTCATTGGTTACACAGATAAGAAGCCTGCGATAGTGGATATAGAGACAGACATCCAACCAATTGCTGCAACGAGACAACGACGCTAACCGGCTTCCCCTGTAATTCTCTTCCACGAAGTGAAACACATATGCAGCCACATAGCATTGACTGGGATCACTCAGCGTTTTGAGTGGCTGAAACCGCACTGAGTGCGAAATTCATGGTTGCGATTTCGAAGAATGGAAAAACTTTTCCATTACCATGGCATGCATCGCTCAGAATTTGAGAAATGCAATTGGCAAAGTGAAAAATGTGGTGCTTCAGAAAAATCAGACAATGCGCTGTGAGCGGGTCGGAAACGCACACAAGGCGATTATCATGTCGCGCAGCTGGTATGGTGGCCTAAAAGCTCTATAATTCCCCGAAGGCGGCAACGCCCGGTTCATTAGGGAGGAAATGTTTATCTCCATCGTTTTTGCTGTTTTACTCGGTTCTGTATGTCTACATTTTTCAGCTTTCTCATGCAACTACTCAAAATGGACGACCTCACCGGGTTGCAACTTATAGCCCAAGGAACCTCGTGGACTGACCGAGCGCTAGACATCATAACTATACACGGATTCCAGGGCTACGATACCTGGGAATATCAGACACACGGAGTCACTGACAACAGTAAAACTGTTTTCTGGGCACGGGACTTCTTACCCAAGGATCTCCCTTCAGCGAGGATCTTCACCTACCGATATCTCTCTACTGCCTTTCGCGACGGTCAGGGCATCACTAAAGCTGCGAATAAACTTCTCAACAAGCTAAAGAATCTACAGGCTGATAATACCGAGGTGCGTCTCACATCGCATTATATAGCAGATCTATTCCCTTCTCTTCCAGTTCCACAGTATCCCAAATCGAAAAGGTTTGTCAATGGACTAACTTTCTGCTGTCAGATATCTCGGCCATTAGTCTTTATTTGCCATAGTGTTGGTGGTCTAATTCTTCAATGCGCCCTTAGTGAAGCCTTTGAGAGCAAAGGCGATACAGCACTCAACGAGATCGTCACGGCAACACAAGGAATAATCTTCTTGGGGACGCCGCATTCGACTTCAGATCTCGATATAAGCGTCTCAAGAATCGCTGCAGCTAGTGAGATAAATAGGTCCATTATGGTTGACACTCAATTCATGGCACAGGTACTTGTTAGGTTCGCGAGCTTATCTCAGTATAGTCCGCCGTGGAAAGTCGTTCATTGCTACGAAGAGTTGCCGCTACCAGGCACTGCTTTCAGGGTGAGTTAGTACTTGGTATTGACTGTTGGAAACAAACACAATCGGCTAAATCTTTGGCGATTAGGCGGTCAACCCAAGCCAGGAAGAATCGTGGGCTTGGCCCCAATTATCGCTGTATAGTGATCATCTTGTATGCAGTGTGAATCTGTTTGTCTTTGTTTACCTCTATCTGATGAATTGACAGGACCTGTGTCGTTTTAGGAGCCAGGACGATGTCTCCTACATTAAAGTCTTGCAATCATTGAGAAACATAACTTCTGAGCTCAGCAGCCCTGTCGCGGATGGAATTGAAGTACAGACAACGTTGTCATCCGTTGAGCATGGTAAAACCCCTCTCCTTGCTGTTGCATAGCTCCGTTGACAGTATCTAGAAGTTCTTGAAAGCCTGGAAACTGAAGATACATCCGCCAATATCCGAGACGCCTCTCCAGGAACGTACGAATGGATACTGAACGACAACACTTTTAAGTCTTGGTTTGCCAACCCTTCTCGGCCACTATGGATCATTGGCAAACCGGGATCTGGTAAAAGCACCCTGATGAAACATATCAAGCAAGCCTATCTCCCGGAGCGCAGATCAAGCCAAGCTGTGGTATCCTATTTCTTTTCCGGTGGCAGCGCAAGCCACTCTGTGGCGAGCCTTTTAAGTTCACTCTTATATCAACTTCTAAAGACAACTCCGAGTACGCGATCCTTCGAAATATTCTCCAAAGTCCATCACAAAAGGGAGGATGAGATCTCCGACAGCGTAATGGACATCGATGTTCTGATGGAAAGCTTGCTTTTGTTGGCCGACAAATCGACGGCACAAGGTGATTCCATTTTCTTCATTATAGACGCCTTGGACGAGTGTGACGATCCCGCTAAGCTTCTTACTTTCCTTTGTCGTCTTAATGATTCAAGTCCCAGTCGGCAACTACGAATATGTATTTCCTCTCGACCGAGCAACCTTTCCGTGCCAGGCGCGAAAATCCGCTTAGAGGACAATAACTCCCTCGACATAGAACGATATTTTAGCGAAAGCCTTCTAGCCATGGAAGACCATCTGCTCCCAGCCTCTAATATCCAACACAAAGCTCAAGTTTTGGCAGAGAAGGCCGAAGGGGTGTTTCTTTGGGCTTCGTTGACAATATCACAGCTGCGCTGTGATGGTCACCTCAAGATACCCAAATCCGAACAGCACTCTACACCCTGGCTACCAACAACCCTCGATGCGGCATACGAGGCGATCTTACAGCAGCTATGGAGCCGGCATGATGTAAGCCGTCGAATGATGGCCCAGGATGCTTTCGCCCTCGTATTATGCGCTCAGCGGCCACTTTCAATACTCGAGCTCCGCAGTGCCCTGGCTGCGATGCATTATGACCCTGATCTTCTATCTCCACGAAGTAATACCGAAGTAAATGATTGGGGTAGGAGGAACAAAATGAGCACGATACAGGGCGAAGCGTCACTAGACATGAGTATGCAGTTGATGCTTCTGTGTGGCGGCCTTCTTGAGGTAGCACCACGGAAGGCCAATTCCGCAAACGATAAGACGGACACGGAACCTATGGTGCAATTCGTGCACTACAGCGTGAGAAAATACTTCCAGGAAAGGGGGTCCTGCGTCCTTGAGGGTGACAGTCTCACTTCGAAATTGTCTTTTCCAGAACTCAAATCCACTGACTTGCAAGCCTACAATGCTCAGTACCACTACCGAGTTGCTTGGATATGCCTCCTGTATGTTGACCACATATACATGCGCTCTAACCTCCTGAGTAGCGAGAGTGCAATCAATTCAGCCGCTTTTCTGGAGTACTCCTTACGGTTTGGCATGGCACATCTTGGCCTCGCCGATAGAGCCGGGGTAAGCCCCATGAAGAAGGAGATGTACCAATTTTCCCAGTTTCAAAAGGGTTTTGTCGACCAGTGGTCTTTGCTGCACAGCCGAGTATTCAAGGATCAGAAACTCTTTGAGCCGCACAAGACTAAGGCAGTACATGTCATGTCATACTATGGCTTACCTTGGTTTGACACAGGCCTCTGGGGAGCGAAGCTTGCAGAGATAGATGAGGGGGATCGTTATGGGCGTACTCCTCTCTCGTTGGCTGCAGCGATGGGTCATCATCATATTTGTGAGATCTTGCTTGATAATGGCGCTGACATGAGTCATCGAGATTATATCTACGGTCAAACTCCACTGAGTTATGCCGCAGCCTATGGCCATAGGGAAGTCGTCGAGCTTTTACTCAGCAAAGGGTCTGACTACGAAGACAGTAGCAGTGGAGTTACTCCACTTTGGCTAGCAAGTCGCAGTGGTCATCTGGACATCGCGGAGCTTCTCTTGCAGGCTGGTGCGAATCCTAACGCCTCTAGCATCCATACTGGTGAAGCATGCCTGTCCCATGCTGCTTCTCTTGGAAACATCAGAGGGGCCAATCAACTTCTTGCCCGAGGCGCCAAAGTCGATACTCGAGACAAGAATGGATGGACTCCACTTCATCATGCCGTTAGCCGAGGCCGAAAGAAGATAATTGAGTTGCTGCTGGGAGTTCTCAAGTCACAGGAACTATTGAAACTCAAGGAAGATATATCTGAAGTCAAAAGCAAGGGCTCCTGGATCCATACCGTTTTGTCAGCTATCGTTATCCTGGCATGTTATCAACGCGGTAGTGAGTGGCAGACATCTCCAATCGGCAACCAGGACAGTCAGGCGCTGAACCAATGTTCTGACGGTCTAATACTTACAAACCGAGGCGTTAATAAGCACAAGTTGGAGGATAGCGACGAAGAAAACATCAAAGGTAATTCGGGGAAGAGACATCGTCGATCAGAACCAAATGGGGACCGTTTCGCTTGTCCGTATCATAAGAAGAACAGGGCAAGGTTTGCAAGCGGACCCTGCAATGGAAAGGGATTTGAGAATATTGACCGCCTAAAGTAAGTCCATCTCCGCATTCTCAGCTGCAAGCCCCGAGAAACATTGGCTTGAAATCTCCTCAATCCTTAGTATGACTAATTGGTATATAGATCACATCTAAAGAACACCCATGATCGTTCTGTCGGTCGGCGGCGATGTCATATCTGTAAAAGGCGCTTCCTCCGCGAAGACCTGGATGGTCATAGCCCATGTGAAAGAAAAGCCTTTGGAGATGATTACGAGGATGGGTATGATTTGGAACAGGCTCAAGATCTGAAATCAGATCCAACTCGGCCTAGCAAGAACCCTCCTGAAAGTTGCTGGAAAGCAATATTTAGAGTGCTGTTTCCAGACTGGCCCGTGGACATGGATACCCCAAACCCATGTGAGTTTACAGCTTGTCGCCTAGGTTTCAAATGTTTGGTAGCTATTACTAACCGACAGGGCACCCTAGATCAAGCGAATGCTGTCTCAGATGCCATCCAACAACACCGCAGCAAAGTGATGAACCAAAACACAATCTCTCAGCTCTATGCCTGCCAAAGCGAAGATGAGATCCGTCAAGTTCTAGGACAACTCATAGAGGACCTTGAAAACAATTTTGGGCGTACCCCGATAACTACTGACAATTTGCCTGGGAGACCCCTGTCCGCTATGTCACCACAGCCATCGTCAAGCACTCAGTATCTGCAATATCAGCTTTTACCAGTTTCCCAGCCAGATCCCTTCTATAGTCGTGGGCGCCGTTCGCAATTCCATACCCCAGCTGTTTCAAGCCTCGATTCAAATTCAAGTCGTTTCTTCCGGAGTCATGATCAGTTCGACACGTTCACAGAGAGCACAGCTTTCTCGGATCAAATACCAACAGGGTTTAACACCTTTGAGTCTCTCCAGGGTATAGATAGAAACAGCGATTTGCCACTGTTCCAATCACAAATGACTGTATCAGTGGTTCAACAACCAATGAGCAACATAACCCACCACCCCGGACCGAGCTTTGCACCAGAAAACGGAGGAGTGACACGAGGTGATAGTTGGATCGACAACTCGCACGATTACCAGCGTCAGCTTCAGCCTGGGGGGGCAGATATGTTACAAGGCGATCTCCAGCCAGGGGATTATCATGAGAACGAAATCCTGAGCATGTCGCAATTTCAGGCCAGCGACTGTGATAACAGATAAGCATCACAACCTTGGATTGAACAACCAAAGCGGTGAAGAGTGGCAAAAGGTTGATAAGAGCTTGGCTGGAGGTTGTTGATGATGAGAAAGGCAACTGTTACCATTCGTTTAGCTGTATTCCTATGCCGTAAAAATTATATTCTCCCTTACTTGATAGTGAAAAATTCCTATAAATCAAATCAAATCATTGCACCAGAATGAGTTCCAATGCCCAAGCGAGCGCGCTTAACGATTTAACGACCATCTTTACACTATAATTAGCCTCTATGACAGAATAAAAATAGAGTTTTGTCCCCGAGTTAAATGGTATTGTTTCGCCGGGAGCCCAATGCTATCATACTATAACGATCTTGGTCAACTCCGACTTCAATAGGTCGACCTTTTTATCCGCCGTCACACCGTTGATAAATGTATCTCTCAGCAAAGGATATATTCTCACTCCACAATTAGAGCTTTCAGCTAACCTAAACATTTATGTAACCTTCCCTCAAGGTATAATCACAATTACACCTCCTTTCTTAGCTCCTTCCTGGCTAAAACCTATTTACCCGTCACCCCTCACGATAAACCTTTAGCGTTTACTTGTCTGCCGAATTAGCTTATTAAAATCTTGAATTATCTGTTTATATGACTTGCGTAAGGCTACTTCTGAGGGCATAAGCCAATTGAGCCAAGTATGGTATGTCTCTAAATACTCGAGACGGCCATGTCGCCACTGTATTGACATAAAACCTACACCGAGGGCGTTCTCAAACGCAAGTTCCCAGGAGCTAAGCTGCAAGATGTTTTATTAATGGGAGATCTAATGAAATAAATAGATAGATTAGCGAGTCGACGTCACTGGTTTATGACCGTTTTGCCTCAGAGTGTCGAACTAGGGATGATGGAAGAGTAGCCAGGTGCTATTGCTTCGATCGCCGCAATCTATAAGCCACGAGTCATGACATGGTCTGAATCTATCACTGTCCATTCTGGCTTCATGTCGCCTGAGGTACGGCAATGTCGGACCACGCTGGTACGTTCGGTGTATGTCAAACTGTATCGATCATCTATGGCGGTATCTCAGTCCTGGAAGCAGCTTGGCAAGCCTTCAGTCTGCTTCTTAATGCCCGACTCCTGGAGTCCGTGACTGAGCCCGTCTAGTGTCTGAGACTTCCCAATCAATGCGAGGGCTAGGCCCTTTCAAAGATCCGAATTTAAAGATCCACCAAAGGGATCTTGTAATCGACCAATATTTCCCCCTTCATGTCTAGGCACGGCTAACGCAGTCCAAAGTACTCAAATGCTCTATCCCGTGGATCTGAGTAGGGACGAACCCGAAAAAGTGAAAATGCTGCAATAGAGTACTCAGTGTATAGTTTTCCACAAACAAGCATATCGATGAGGTGCTTCATTCGTAGAGTCTCAGTATAGATTGTCAGACTGCCGTTGATCTCACTGGGTATGTCGAGGAAATCATACGCACTACCATCTATCGGTCGGCAAGCACCCTAACAGCACGAGTTCTTGCAATCAGTCCAAGTCTTTCCTACAATTAACGAGTCACAAAGCCGATTGTGGCATCGAAATATGACCTATTGTGCTGATAAGAATTCCTGGATTGTCTATACTCTGGGCCACCAGGTAGTAGCGAAGAAGCCGATGTTGGAGTCTTGCAGAGGCCTATCGCTGGCATTAAGACCTTGGACTGTCAAATGCAGTGAGATGGATTGGTCAAAGTGTATCATCTTATCGCGCGCAGTCGCCTCTATATATTCCAGCCCCAAGTTGAAGGGATCTGACTGTAGCCATAGCAAATCAAGGACGGATTGTGCATGTGAGTAAATGTCCCCCATCATGGCCACTTGAGGTACAAGCTCCTCTCGATTTTTCTAGTCTGTACACAGAGCATAGGTCCAGAGAAGCTAATCGAAGCCAGATGCCAAAAGGCAGCCAAGAACATGATGGAGATTGCGAGTCGCGGCAATAGTCTGGCCTGATTCATCGAGCGGCAGTGTCACTAAAATCGCCGAGGCATATGATGACGCGACAAATGGTGGTCGGGCTGAGTCGCTAAATGAGACGCGCTTAGAACTTGAATCAACGCCTAGCCGAAGCAAGTGAATTTAATCATGCAGACTCGTGATTCTGTTGAGATTAGGTGGGTATCCAGTAATTAAGAATGCAGCACTCATTGACTGTATGTGTCTTAAAGCGCTAATCAAATATCATTTTCCTTTAAAAATAAGGTGGGGGGAGGATGACAGCATGGCAATAGAGCCTACCAGGATGCTAGTTTCTAGCGTGTATACTCCGTAATACACCTAGTAATATTATCTATGTTATAGTAATAATTGCCTGGAATCTCGAGAAAAATACTAATATGAGTTTCCCTTCCTTCTATCTGAAGTAAACTTGAGATTCATTAACATTTTACTTTTATTTATCTTATAAATGAAATAACATCCTTGGTTTTTTTGTATTTCTTATCTTTCATAAAAAATACTGTTTAAAGATTTAAACGCTTTTAGTTTTGAGTAAAAGTGAATATAACAAGTTATCGCCCCTATTCCTTCACGTTTCATCGCTTGCTTTATACCTGCAGCAAACTTCACCACAAAGACAATTCTTATCCAACCCTCGCCAGTAGCTTCCAGAGTAGTCAACCGTGATCTCCATACCAGCCTCAATTCCGTTGCTCACCAGCAGAATATGTTCTGTCCCCAGCCACGTAAACTTCTCAAATTGTGCATTCGGCTTGCAACTGTGATTAACAAACCTTGTAAAGTTGCCCTGTCTGCCCTGCCATATCTGGTACCGTGTGTCACCGACCTTGCTATCGAGCACGTCTTGGTCTTTGATGCCTTTTGTCACGAGCCCTGTGAATTCTCCAATGGCGACGCCTCTCTCGAAGGGAACGAGGGCTTGGAGGCCGTTGTTGCGACCGTCAGAAGTTCTAAAGATTTGCACAGCAGGTGGTAGCCTCGGTCCGCTGAATAAGCTGGAGAAACATTTACATGAGTTGTATACGGCATCGCCCGACTGGACTTGATCGCACAATACACAAGTGTTTTTGTTTGTAATGCTTCGAGAGCGAGAAGCCGGCGGCATCCAGCGAGGATCATCAGCTCCCCACCACGTGGTGTCGACGACACATTCGTCAACATGTTCAAAGCTAAAATTCGGGTCGTATTGTAGATACGTTGATCGAAGGGGAACCGGATCCGATCCATCTTGGTAGACAACCCAGTCGTGAGGATGCCCAGTGAAGCGTTGCTCGGTAGGTTCCCCAACAATCGCCAGGAGTTGACGCCAATTGCGGTGCAGAGTATCCGCAGCGACTTCCATCCGGCCTCTCAACGCTCGTGCTCGACCGAACTTGTCCTTATCGAAGTCGATGCGGTATTTGCAAAGGCGATACAGGCCCATTCCAGAGAATACCAGAGCTCCCCAGCCCAGCACATCTTTGATCTCCTTATAGCCTCGCCAAATCGCCATTTTGTTCCGTAGCTCTTTCTCACTCCAGCCAAAGTCGCTACAGGCTTCAGCTAACGCTTTCATGCGTGCTCTTGTGGGTGAGATTCCAGGGCTTCCAGTAGTCAGATGTTGGACGTAGGAATCGAAAAGTTCGATCCAGCGAGCTTGAACGATGACTTCAATGGATCGACAGGTCCGACTCGCCTGGGTGACTCTCTGGCAAAACACGTTTCCTCGCGTGAACATATCGAACGAGCCTTCCGAGAGACTCGCTGTAGAGAGACTCGCTGTAGAGAGATCTGTTGATATCCCAACTTCATTCGTGGAGTTTGTATGGGCCGATGCATCGGCAGTGAGTTGAAGCTGCTCAGTAAGAACATGCGGTTCCAGGATAAGGCCCGAATGTATTTGCTCCCATACGCCGATGATGAACTTACCCAGAGATGACTCGCGGGGAAGGAAAACACCGTCAGGTTTCAATTTTGCCCTTTTCGGGAAATTGCCGGCGCTGATCTGCATTTGACGCGGTACTTCCAAGCTTTCGTCCATTGCCGCAGTGGCAATGGCAGGGCGTAGACCGCCTTGCCGACGCTTGCGCGACGGTCTTGACGCCGATGAAGGGTGATGGCCTACAGTATTGTTCGAGGCCATTGTTGAACGAGGATGTTCCTCTGTTTGAGAGTATGACTCGCCATTCACATCGGGGTGAGAAGATGCATGTGATGACGTGGTTGGACGGACTGAAATTTGGTGCTTGGGGGTTTCAGTCTTGGAAATGGTCTGTTTGAGTACACGCAACATACCGAGAAAAGATGGTGAAGCCGTCCACTCGTCTCAAGAGTGCCACACTCGAATTTTCCATTATTCCCCTCTTGTACAAACGCCTCAAAGCGTAGCACCGGGTTATCGAACTTGGCCCATGCAATGTCTGAAAGTGATGTGTTCAGTTTCTCCAGAATATCTGTCCGGACAGCATCTGGAAGGTGATATGTCGCGTCATCCAACATTATGAGTATCGCGGCAGAGAAAATGGGATGTGAGTGGAAATGATGGAGGAGAATTCTGCCTGGGCAGAAAATCCATGGTGGCGCCGCCGGTGGTAGATGAAGGGTGGTCAATTCTCGATTGTGATTGGATAAGAAAGTGCCCGAGTCACGACGTCATCATCCAGCTCATGGACAAGACATGCAATGAGTATTGTCAAAAAAAAACCGACTGCAAAATCTGAATTTGTTGCCCTCATAGCAGTATGCCAGGTTTCAAGATGTTTATTTCAAGCTGCTTATCAGATTTCTATTGTGCCATTCGTTCTAGACATGGCTTTGCCCGCTGAAAGATCGCCTTCAACCATTGATGCCCCTGAGATTGTACGGAAATTCTGCCCGGGTCCGGCAAAGAGCGGCCCCGCTGGATGATGTCTTGGACCGACAGGGGCGCTGGCCCCGTCTTCTATATTGAGCCAGAACTAGAGGGAAATCCTGTACCCGGTCCCTGAGTCTTATAAAGAGACCAATCCTACCAGTCCCAAATGACCGTTCCATGCTTTTTGCCATCACCCTACGACTCAGCGGCCTATGCACAACTTCCTTTAATGCGTACCAACATGTCGAGCCAAACCGAGCAAAGTGACTCGCCTGGCAACGGTGCACTCAGTAAAGAAAAGTCAAACTTGTCGTACTCCTACGATGCCAGACGCGGATGGAGGCGGTGGAGAATCTTGCATCCCGGTAGGGGAATGTACCACGATGTCAAGCGAAGACTTCCTTACTACCCAAGTGATATCACCGATGCTTTTACTTACAGGACTGTCGCCAGTACAATCCGAATGTACTTTGTCAAGTATGTTTCCACGATGTGCATCTCTATTCCACTAACTCTTGCGCCTTTTATAGTCTCCTCCCTGCTATAGCCTATACTCTCGACATGTATCGCCGAACCGGGGAGTTCTTTGGCGTCAACGAAGCTCTGTTCTCTTCCGCCATGGCAGCCATTGTCTTCAGCCTGTTCAGTGCCCAGCCGCTCACCATCGTCGGCGTCACTGGTCTCATCTCACTATTCAACTTCACCATCTATGACATTATCAGCATGTACGATGTCTCCATCTACCCCCAGTTCATGGCTTGGACTGGTATCTGGGCTGCAATCTTTCACTGGCTAGCTGCCATCTTTAACACGTGCGACTACATGCGCTACGTGACGGACTTTTCTAGCGAGTCGTTTGGCATGTATGTCGGTATTATATACATCAGTGAGTTGTGTCTTGCACATCGTTTATCGTATTGGTAGCTGACAGTATGTGTAGTCAAAGGTGTCGAGGAACTTGTCAATGAGTTTGACAAGGGCGGTCAGGCAGCAGGGTACTTGGCTTGTCTGATTGCCATTCTCTACTTTGGCACTGTCTACGGTCTAGAGAAGATAGGCTCGAGCACCATCTGGAAGGCAAGTGCCCGTACGCTACTCGCAGACTATGCCTACGTGGTAAATATTTCCGCAAACCCAACTAGAGTGATGATGCATCGCTAATACAGTCAGTTCGGGACGATATTTTGGGTTGGCTTCTCTCACTTCCCTGGCAATATTAATTCAACACACATCGAGCGAGTACCCATCACCAGAGCTTTCTACCCCACTCAATCCAGAAGCTGGCTCATTGACTTCTGGAACTTGGAAGCCAAATGGGTATTTGTAGCCATGCCTTTCGGTCTTTTAATAATGCTTCTATTCTACTATGACCATGTGAGTGCGGCTTTCCTTTGCCTAGCCACAATTGCCTTGCTAATAGCTCTTACAGAACGTCAGCAGTATCACGGCTCAAGCTCGACAGTATCCCCTCAAGAAGCCTGGTGGATTCCATTGGGACTTTTTTCTTCTGGGTTGTACGACTTTTTTGTCTGGTATTCTTGGATTACCCATGCCCAACGGCCTTGTTCCACAGGTACAGCAAGCTGATTCGCACATGTTTATGCTGTTTCCGCTGACTGCGACAGGCACCTGTTCATACCGACTCTTTGACTATCTACGAAACCGAACTTCAGATCATTCCGACGTCTGGGGGAGAGAATCAAGAAATACGGCGTCCCATCGTGCGAGCAACTGCGGTGGTTGAACAGCGCGTGTCGCACTTCTTGATGGGTTTAGGGTTGATAGGGACTATGACAGGACCTCTTCTTGTCGTGTTGCGTCTCATGCCAGCCGCGGTATTTGCTGGTGTATTTTTTGTTGTTGGCGTAAGTATCTTCTCCCAAGTTACTTGTTCTGGCCTCCGATAGCAAATGATACTGATAATCTTGTTAGTGGGGATCCATCGAGTCAAATGGCATCCTCCAGAAGTTCATCTATCTCCAGTCAGAGCAACGCTTTATTCAGCGCGATGAACCCATCATTCGAGTACGCCGACGTAAGGTCTCTCTTTACATTGCATTGCAGTTCATCGGTGTCGCAGCATGCGTGGCTATATCACATACTATAGCAGCGATTGGATTCCCGGTTCTGATCATTCTAATGATTCCTCTTCGGATTCTCGTCGTTCCACGATGGTTCACACTGAAAGAGCTCCAGATTCTAGACGACTTCACAGCGACTAATAAAACTGTTTTGGCCAGTCTCGGTGGAAAGCCAGTTCTGCCAGAAGACTCCAAGGTTGAAGACTGGGGCCTTGAGAGGCGAGAGAGCGAGGCTCGTCACGGCGTGCCACGTCAACGCGCTGGAAGTCTTCACCGATAAAGGCTATTCACATGGTGCCATAAATTTTGTGGTCATACCGTGCGAGGCGCGTGATGTAAGCCATCAGCTATTGGGTCTATCAACTCCAAATAAGACTCTTGTCAATTGTCTTAGAAAGCAGGAAGGCCTCAGATATAATATGGTATTGGATTGGGAGATTTTGAGCCACGATCAACGACGGTGAAGGAATTTCTATTGGCGAAACATAAACCGTTGTTTAGTGTCTGCAAGAAAGGCAGCAATATACGAGATATAGTCCTGATAATATTGCAAAGTCAACAAATGTTTATGTTCTATTTATTACAGAGTCGATGCCTATGATAATAATATTTATGTCTCCCACAATTAGGCTTAAAGGCAAGATGCCACCTATAACTTCCCCTTTCTCCCGTCCTCACTCAACTTCAAGATCATACCCAAATTCCCGCTTTCAATAATCTCAAAGATACTTGGCAGTCCCTGCGCCTTGCGCTTCTCTTCTTCTCTACGGAAGAACTCTTCCGCAGTCCTGATCCTATTCGGGTGAATCTCATCCAACAGCTTATAATCCCTCTTCACAACGCCCTTGTTCCCACCAGAGTGTCTCCACATATTCCAGAAACCAGTAAAGTTCTGCTTAAATGACATGGTCGCAGGATCGTTGAAATCTGCATTGTAGCCAGCAGGAGCGGTGGCCGCCCATGGAATGTGCTCGAAGTATGTCTCCAATGGGATGTCGATGAACTTAGCAGGTTTGCCAGTGACCTTCTGGAACGCTTGTGCGAGATCGTGGTAGTTGATGTGATCGATAGCAACTTTGAGATCGAGTCCATTAGATCTCTCGGGATTATCGAACAGCCAGCGAACATAGTGCTCACAGTCATCGAGCGCGACATGAGGGATTGCTCCATCAGCTAGAGGGACAGCCCAAGTGACGACTCCCTCAACAATGCGTGGAGTCATAACCGTCTGTGCTGAAATTGCCATCTCGATATATGGACCCGTAGTAAAGATTGCAGTGCCCATGTTGTAACTCTGTCTCTGGCTCAGCATCCACTCCGCCATTCGGCCTTTACCATCATAATGGCCACAGCGGAATTTGGGATCATAGCCACTCTTCTTATACCCATAGTCTAAGTTTCCAAAAACAAAGAAGTTGATACCAGACTCAATTGCCAATTCATAAGAGCGAATAGTCCAGTACGTCTCTGTCTTTTCACCAGTGTTGAAGCCGTCAATGTTGACAAAAGCGCCCCAGCAACCTTGATAACCCATTCGAAGATTGTCTTCGTTGGCGAATGAGCCCTCAATGAACTCAACATCACCTAGCTTGGCTAATTCCTGGGCCCGCTTGGAATTGGAATCGCGAGTGAGGACTCGTAGACTGTAAGCCCCGTCTTTGGTGAGGCCGCGACAGACGGGGAGACCTTGGGCTCCTGTGGCTCCGATAACAAAGATGCGACGAACCATGACTTTCTCAGCGAGAGAGATAATTTAATGGTGGTTTAATAGAGTTTGGGAAATGTTGATGGTTCTAAAGTTAGAGGGTAGGATTCATGCATGGCATCTTGAAGTTTAGCTACCTCATTTATGTATATCGGCATTGCTGAACACGATCCGGCAAAGATTACAAAATACAAAGATTACCGGAGGGTTTTGTAATAGTTTCTTTGCCTGATTACAATTCGCTCCGGTCTCGGGTCGTGCGATTTGATCAGTAATTATTGATCACTAATCGCGAACGTGGTGCTCTGAGCGCTAATGTGTCGGCCCGCTTAGACAAGTCACCTACCAAACCATCTCTTCGTATTCCTAATTGGGAACGAGTATGTTCGGGATCAAACATAACGGTGGCAGTCGTGTAACTAGACACGTCCCCCAAAATGCTCACCGATATGCACGTGTGCTGCAACATCTCGGGAAGAACAAAGTTCAGTAATCAATTATTATCATGACCGAAGTCGCATAATCATATTACACTGAGATTGCAGCTCTTGACAGTAGGACTAGACTATGTTGAAGTCAAAGATAAAGTTGAATGGCTTAGTGTAGCACCTGTACTTCTCAAACGGCCTGACCCTGACCGTAGCCGATCCAAGCCCGTTGTTATCGTAATCAAGGTGCAGAACCGTCATGTTTAGTGGTTTCAGATCATGCGGGTGCTGTGCATCATCCAGGTCAAAAGGCATGTACCTCCGAGCCGTGAAGCTGAATGGCTCGTCCTTCGTCCGTCGCGCAGCAAGTGTCACGTCCTTGTTTCCAATCTTCAGCCATCGCAGGTCTTCCCGATTTCCGTTCTCTTGAGGGTAATCATAGTACGTAAACAGGTCCGGGACTGTGGAGCTATACTGCCCGATACGGGAACCTTGCTTGGAGTCCTTGTAGTTCTCTCCAGGTCCTCGGCCAAACCATGACACATCGTCGAATGACTCGGGGAGAACGGCCATGAGACCAATACGAGGAATGATATGCGACTCATTCTTGCTGACAAACTCGCCCCGGGCTTCGAGTTGAAGTTGAGGTCCGCTAGTCGGGATCCTGTAGATCATGTCCGCTTCAACGCCCCAAGCACGCGTCTTGACGCCAACCCAGACTTTATAGTGCACAGTAGTTCCATCATCGTCGACACGCCAGGTGACGTCTCTGACTTGAGGGTAGATCATTGGGATCTTTTCTTGTTCCCAGATTGGTCCATCGCCAGAGGAAGCAGCGTCGTTCTGTGTGAGGGCGCGATAGAAAGACAGTTCAGGGCCACGTTGGAAGATATCCACGCCATTGATGTTCCAAGTGACATTTCCCTGAAGCAAGTCAAATCCAAAGGAAGAATCTCCACTCTTGTAGAGAAGCTTCGTTCCGTTCTTCTGGAACTCGCCGCTGTCTTGACGACGGACAAGCGATAGATCCGGGGCCTTGAGGCTGGGGCGCTGGATGTGAAGTTGGTCCCATGCAATAACGTGGCCTTTGGGAGCCCAAACGGTGGCTTCTTTCAATCTAAACTCAATAGTGATCCATGCCTCGTTTTTCGTGATGTTCAATCCCGAAGGCAGTGCCACAGTCCTATTCTCACCAGCGGGTATTCTCGGAAGTTCAAGCGGCCGAGCATCCGTCTTGAGGCCATCCGCGACAACATGCCACGAGACATCGAGATGACTCAAGTCCGAGAAGTCATAGTGGTTAATAACAGTCATTGCACTTCCATTCTTCGCCTGCTTCACCGAAACAGGCTGGATTACCTTGGCGTACTCCTGCAACGAAGGCATAGGTGAGTGATCAGACAGCACAAGACCGTCCATGATAAAATCCCCATCATTGGGTTCGTCACCAAAGTCACCTCCGTAGGCGTAGTATGTTACGTTCTCTTCCTTATTCAGAAGTCCATGATTGCTCCACTCCCAAACCAGGCCTCCTTGGGAGAGTTGCTCCGTTCTGAAGAGGTCGATGTACTCTACAAGACCACCTGGACCGTTCCCCATGGCACTGGTACTGTTAGCTTACTACCATGTGGAGGATGGAGAGATGCTTGCTGGGCGTATTCACACAGCAGTATTGGCTTGTCTGTGTGCGTCTTGATAAACTCCCTTACATCATCAGGCGTGCTATACATCTGACTGTACATATCCGTCGACGTCGCATTACGATCCTGTTCGTAGTGTATGATCCGACTTGGATCCCTCTCTTTGATCCAATTGCTCATAGCAGCGTGATTCCGACCATAGAAGCACTCATTGCCGAATGACCAGATAATGACTGAAGCATGATTCTTGAAGCGCTCCACAAGCTGACGAGCTCTGTCGACATAGGCCTCTTCCCAATCGGGGTTGTTGGACAGCCACTCAGCAGCTTCTTCTTCTGTCTCTTCAATGCTACCAAAGCCATGGCATTCAAGGTCTGACTCAGCGATGACGTAAAAGCCGAGCTCGTCAGCCACGTCAAAGAAGTCAGGATGGGGAGGTTGATGAGCCGTGCGGATGGCGTTGATGTTTGATCGCTTCATGAGTAAGAGATCCTTTCGCATGTTCTCGTAACTAATTGTCCTTCCAGTGAGATGATGATGTTCATGCCTGTTGACTCCATATATAATGATGGGTTTTCCGTTGACATAGAAGTTGGATCCTTTAATCTCGACTCGACGGAGACCAACCTTTTGAATAATAGTTCGTCCGTTGAAAGTGATGAGCAAGGTGTACAAGTTTGGAGTTTCAGCGGACCAGATGTGAAAGTCATCTGCGGACAGTTTCTTTTCGTAGATATCTGAAGACGACCCTTTCCATTCATCGATAGTGGAACCATTAGGTGAGAGCAGGCTGATGGCTAGGTCGCCCTCTTTTCCTTGAATGGTCACATTGACTTTAAACGAACCTTCATCAAATGAGTCGTCAAGTTCAGAGTCAACCTGAAAGTCGACGATCGATGATTCAGAGAACGGAATGAGGTAAACGTCGCGAAAGATACCAGACAGCCACCACTGATCCTGATCCTCGATATACGAACCATCAGACCACTGATAAACCCTTACAGCAAGATCATTCGCCTGACCAGGAGTGAGATAGTCCGTGATGTCGAACTCACTCGGATTACGACTCCCCTGGCTATAACCAACCTCTTCGCCGTTGACCCACACATGGAACGCGCTATCAACTCCCTCAAACCGCAGTCTGATCTGATCACCATCCCACTGTTCAGTTACTTCAAACTGTCGCCAGTAGGAACCAGTGGGATTGACATATGAAACGTTGGGTGGAGTGACGGAGAATGGGTAGTCGATATTGGTGTAGTGGGGATGTCCGTAGCCTTGGAGCTGCCACATACCCGGGACTTCAATGTCATCCCATGAACTGGTGTTTGCAGTTTCCCAGATTGGGGCATCGAGAGGGCTGATGTCGTAGTGGAATTTCCATGTTCCGTTGAGACTGTGGAAGTAGCTTTGTTCTCGATTGAATGAGAGAGCTGATTCCTGGTCGGGGTAGGAGTAGAAGTGTGCTCGGGCTGGGAGGGTATTACGGTGCAGGATGTTCAAATTACTCGAGTCAGGCAACACCCCAGGGAATCCTAGCGCCGACAAATCCATGGTGCAAGTCGATACCAAGAAACTCTTGGTGGTGCTCTAAATCATTAGTCGCATAGATTACAGTTAACTTATACCTCATCTCATCGGCCATCGCCTCGGGTCTACTCCTCATCCTCCGCAAACGCCAAGCCCTACGATCGTCACCAACATCTCCCGCACCTATCACAGTAACGGCACATCTGGGTAATAGTCCGAGATCTGCATAGTCTCCGCAGGATACAACTCTATAAACAAGAATAAGCATAAAGCTCGCATGATGTCGAATTATGTCATGACCTTCCCCGCTGGAACGTTGCATTGAAGCCCCGCGAACCACTCAAACCTCTTCCTAGCCAATGAACTTCCCATACGCTTTCCACTCCTCATCACTCTTCAATCTCTCCATATCTTCATCCCTCAATGATATCGCCGCGGTTATTTCTCCGTCTGGTCTCTTGGGCATGAGATACATCAGACTCTCAAACGGCTCAAACAAAGGCCTCCTCACACTCTCGGGATTTCCCAATCCAAGTCCAAAGTCATACTCCCAGCATTTCAGCTTCGCCCACGAACTTAACATAATGTCCGTCGATGGATTCGCATCTGCCGTAACAGACACATTTGCCCTGTTTGTCTGGTCCTGAAGATACGTCACCATGGCTCGGGTCCGCCGGCGGAGATCGTCGCGGCCGAGTTGAGACCGCAAGCGAGATGCTACGATGCCGAGGGGCTCGTTAGCGATTTTAGAGAGGCTCGAGACGCTATAGGTCATGTTTTGGAGGATTCCTGGGTAGGTCTTTGGCACGTCTAGGTGAGGGCGTACATCGACGGCGCGACAGAATTGAGTCGAAGTAGAATCATCCAAACGGGGGAGACGGGCGCGGCTGACGGATTGCCAGATAAACGCCGAGAGGGAATCATCTGTTGAGATGAATTTTGTGCTTTGGTCAAGACTTTGTGTCGCCTTGTCTTTAAGCTCGGACAGAGCTTGCGGACTGAATGAGAAGAATGCCCAGCTTGCTTTTGGCCGCGCTGTTGGGGTCTCGGTCGTTGGTGGGGGCTTGATGATTTGATGATCCAACTCAGGCCCGAGTTCGTAATTTTCGAGCGGCGGAACGATGGTCTTGCGGTCAAGGTTCATTGTTGATCTCTCTTCTTCCGAGAAGTCTTCGCCGCGACACGCCTTCGAGAGTAGTCGAATGAGCTCATCTTGACCCGTCATGTCCATGCAACCATGTTGTCCGTTGACAGTGAATATGAGCCCGCCCTCAATAAAATTGAGCTGAAACATCAGCACAGGCGAAGGATCATCAGGTGAAAAACCAGGTCCAAATGGCAAAGTCTTTTTCGGCGCAATTTTATTCTCGTCAAACATGCTCGTGGGGAACTCTGCTTTTCTCAGACCCTCCATTGTCGGTGCTGAGGGGTCATCTCGAAGATCCTTAACTACCAAGGGCGGTGTCTCTTCGAACGGCCTGATCTTGAATACGCCAGTGCCATCGTCTTTGACTTGGCCAGCTACCCAAAGGAAGCTCTGCGATAGACGCTGTAGGCCGCTTCTGAAGGTGGCGGTGATGGTTGGGTGCGTGGTGGGGTCGGTGACGGGGAAGCAGAAGCTGACTTGGGTGTAGATCTTGACCATGAACGGCTGTTGGCCGATGATGTCTAGCTCTATGTCTAGGTCGTCCATGTTGGTGGTGTTTAATGCAGTCATTTGAGATGATGAATTGGTGAGATGTAAGTTTTGTGTTCAGTTGGTTGTTCTTATATTATCGCGAGGTGGGTTCCGCTAAAAAGGTATGACCTTGGATGAGTCGAAATGCACAATTTCCTATTATAGACTAGTACACACAGTGCTCCACTCCAACGACTTTGTGTTTGGACTGGTCAATGAGCAATAGTGTATAAATACTGAATGGATACAACACAGGAAGACGGCTTGAGCGTCAAATAGAATTGTGATTGGCAAACCAATTCTTTAACTACTGGGTTGAGCCGTGTGTGAGCTAACGAAGTAACCTCAGTTGGGCATAAAACGATTGCGCCTAGTACGTAGTTGGTCTTGGCCTCATAGGTATAGAGGAAGCATAATAATCCAATCGCACCCACTTAGAACTTCTCCCAGAACTTTTCTTAGTCCCCTCCAGAACACAGTCCTTATGCAGAACGCTGTCTTCAATGCCACCAATGATAACTGCGCCGTTTGTTTTCAGAGGAAGCGAATTATGTTCCCCCTTTGTAAGCCTTGGCTTGATAAACTGTACCAACCGTCGAGGACCACATCGCTGCCCAGGTGTTCCGTCGTTTACTCTGAAAAGCTCGGTAGAGCCAGATAAGGCTAGGCCGCTTGCAGTAAGCCTCGCCTGGTCTTCTAAAGAACCTTGAACGGTGAAAAGTCGTTCCAGAGTATCGACTCGAATGCCTAAACAGAAATGGCCTTTCGGAACAGAAGTGAGTGCGGGACAGACGTTTGGAGGCGAAGCAGCGCTTAGGATATCGCCAAAGCCGGATCCAAAAAATATCAGAGCTTTAATGTCCCTTGCGTATTCATTCCAACGACCGCACTTATTTGTCAAATTCGTCGTCTTTGGCGGCATCCATCTCCTGGGCTCAACGAGGTCCATGTACTCCCATCCGCTGATGCTGGGCTTCAGGCTTAGGCCCAACTTCATTGCGTAGGACTTTGAATTGAGATAATCCTGGGCCCAGAGTCCATCAATAGTAGCATAAAGTGACTCGAACTCATGCTTAAAAAGGCATGGTTTAGGCTCAGAGCTTGACAATGGACGGCGATGACAATATACTCTTTCGGCATTCCTGAGCATGACCTCACGGGTTGAGATCACTCTTCGATCAGGGTGCGCGAAATCAAGATCTTGGCCTTGGTCAGATGTATCCGGATGTGTATCTTTGCTTTTCTTGTTCCGTTGATGGTGTAGAACGTGCAAGATTAAGTCTTCTGCATTAGTCTGTGTAGCCCTTCTCTGGACAGTATCATATAGGATGATATGCGTGTTCTTGGCATCGTCTAGGAGAGCATCGTAGTCATCCTGTCGCTGGCAAAAATATCCATCCTTCTTCCCCACAGTGACTTCAGCCGTAACTGTACCCCATTGACTAAAACCGACCTGTAGTTTATCGACTTGAGCCCACCTATGTGGCACGCTTGCTTGTGAATAGAGGACTCGATCGTATTCGTAGTCACTTGTTGCTGTATGTAAATGTCAGTAGTAGTAAGAACACCGAGATAGATAAGCAAACCGAGAGTCTCCAGAACTGTCGGACACCATCCAATAAATGATCTAGTGTCGAGAAAGAAGCCTGCTTTGGCGTACCTGAGGAGGCGAATGGGGCAGAGCGCATCAATGTCAGTCCATTCAAGCTTACGTGGATACACGTCCACGACATGCCACTGAATGGAGTTCTGGAACATCTTTACTGGAATGAGAGCTGTGTATCTTCCTTTAAAGACATAACCACCTTTAAAGGTGACTGCTTTATGCAGGCCCAGAAGCTGTGTCATGACTCGAATTGATGCCTCCAGTCCGCACTCGTTGTGCTTCCTCTCGGGTGAAGGGAATCCTCTTATAATGATGCCAGGGCCTATGACAGAATTCCAACACATTTTTGACTTGGCGTTTTCTGGCAGTACATGGAGTTGGACTTCGATGTTGAAGGTTGGGACTTGCAAGCCGGCGGCCGGCTGAGTGGCCTCACTAAATCCCACATACGCATAAGTGAGGCTCTCCTTCTTCTCCTGAAAAGCAGCAGCTAGCCACGAGATCTGCTGAGCTATCTTTATGATAAAACTTTCGGTCCCTGAAACATTTAAAGTTCGCAAGGATGGATCGATAGTAATCTTATTTCTCGTTGCAATATCTGACAGAAGACCGGCCCCTGGTACAAGGATTAGTCCAGAAATGAAAGATGAATTTCATTAACCTACAAGTCTTCCTGGCCAGCATACTCTCCGGTATCGCCTTTTCGAGAGCCCTGAGAAGCTGAGGACTCTCATGGAGCCAACACCACTTCATATACTGACTCACTGAGCATAGCCTGGCTGTCTCAATAGTGCCGGTAATTGATATTACTTTCCCGAGCTCTTGATGTATACCTTGTTGATAGTTCTCAACAAGGAAGCCCTTCAAGTCCCATTCAACATTAAAAACAGCACCAAGAATAGTATTTTCCCCTTCGCGCTGAGGGTAGTAACGTCTCAGAGAGAGCGACGTTTTTTGCCGTATCAAATGCATCTTTTCACAATGGTACTGTTGTATGCAGCTTTCTACCGTGTGGATGAGCTGTTCGAATGCTGGCTGATCCGTCAAAGTCTTCAGGACCGCCAATAGGTCAACTGATTGCCCGTAGATGCTAGGCGCACCTTCGAGCTTGAACCCGACTTCTGTCTCATCCTCAGATCCCTCTCCGAAACTGACGCTCGATCGATCATCATACCATGCTTCGCTGGGGGGTTGATTATATAATGGGAGACCATCTGCTTCAACATGGTCAGGCAAGCCGGCGACATTTGTTTCCGGAAGCCAGCTTCGCATTTTCTCCGCCAGTCCCAGCGGCGCACCATCGCCGAGAGCGCCATCATTGAGCGCGCCCTCCTCCTCCTCCTTTTCTTGAGTTAATCCCACCAGTGAGTCATGTAATTTCATAGCAATCTCAGATCTCAATCTGCGTATCATCTTGACTCCTTGTATCTGTGCTTTTATAGACTCGTCTACATTGACGGCCTGGGTGAAGTCTTTGATAGCCTTGCGGAACTGGGAGACAACAAGAGGGCGAGAAACATCATCAGCCACAAGATGGAGCATGCTATGGTTGAGCTTCTTGCGCACAGCCCCAGAAAATCTTTCGATGGCGTCTTTCCTCTGTTGCGGCGTGTAGGTAGCAGAACCCACAGAGGTAATTGAAGCTTGATCATCGTGATCCTCATCTTTTTCCCTTAAGGGGCTTGATGGCGTTAAAGCTGGGCTATCGGCTTCTTGCTTCTTGTCGCTCTGGTTCGGTTTCTCGCTAGGAATAGTAGTCTGGGCTGTGATCTCCGTGCTGGCTATTGTACTCGCTATCAGATATGTGCTAGGCACCGATGGCGGCTCCATGCTCGGAAGTGCTGAGTCTTGCAAGACAGTGGAGCTAGAAGGGATAAATTCAGATGCCGCCGGGTTCAGAGGCACAAAAACTCCAGGGCCATGAGTTCTACTTGAGTTGGCGCTTTCCAAGTCGTTGAAGGCTGTGGGGTAGGTTTCGAGTTCGACTGTTGCCTCTGAGGGTTGCATCAAATCGTCGTACCAACTGTCTCGTTCTGCCATCGCGACTTTAGCGCCTAGCGATTAGCTGCCTTGAAAGTTAATCTAGATTAATTAAATTGTCGCCAGATATAATGCTCATAAGATTGTTAATTGACGCGCTACTAAATTTCCTGTATAGATTAGCATCATAACCTTTAATTGCGGTATTTTGAATCAAGGATTGCAACCGTTCTTTCGTGGCTGTGCTTACGGAATGTTAGACTGGATATGCCTTGCTTACAGAAACACATTTGACGGTAGTAACCATGTTAATCACTCCAATGAGATCTTGATGCAAGGTCGAGAGCAACTAGGTCCACAGGCTCTGAGAGGATTTACTTCGCTCAGTTTAGCTGAAGGTATATCAATACAGCGAGCACCGTACACATTCTGACGGTTGACCTTTTTGGCAAGCTGTGCGAACCCCTCTCCCGACTCTGCATGTAACGTAGCCGTTCCCCATTCGTTTGATCAGGACCTCCAATTGGGCATGTCTGCCTTGTCTTAACTCAGCCTGTACAAATGCCTCGTGCGGCTGAACCCGACTGCATCTCACTAACCCAAGAACAACTTAGCCCTTCCCCTTCTGCTTCACTAACGCCCAATTCCATGAGAATGTGCCTCGCGTGGCTTTTAGGGCGTCGAAATGATCTTATCTCCACGGTCTAGACCATTGCAGTTCTATTTTGGACTTTGAGCTGAAACCATGTGTCGGTACACAAATACCCGCTCTTGGCACTCTTGGCCTCTCGTTTGTAACTCTCTACGGAATCTACCACTACGACGAAATGCCTTTTGACTTCAAGGCCTACGACCAGAAATGCCAGGGCTTGACGCTCGAGGAGCTACAGCGAGAATGGGAGCACTACACCCGCCTAATTTCGGGCGCTGCCACGTCGACTGCGGTGTCGGGATGCGCTATCCCCCTCACGCTCGGTGTCTCGACCATTGGAGTCGCGATGGCAGCACCAGCGATCCACAACGCACGAAAGAAACGCGAGATTATCGAACGGCATCTCAATCGACTTAACGCCACACATAAGACACGAAAGCGCGATGTTCTGGGAAGCATGGCGGTCAGCGGGACGATCGGCGTTGTCACCCTGGGAGTCGGAAGCATGGGCGCTGATGCAGTAGCGACTGCTGGTGCAGAGCACGGCATCCAATCAATTGTTGCAAATGAGACTGCCATTAAGCTCGTGTCGCATGCTGCGCTTGATGGCGCGGGGATGATGGTTGAGCATAAGCATACGGACCATCTGAAGAAGAAGGATGCGCGAAAGGCGTTCCAGAAGGCTGGTGTTTTCCAAGCTGTGCAGGATGCTAAGGCTGCTGAGGCTGGGTATACAATCCAGCCGTATCAGAACAATGGTCAAGTTTACGCTGCTGGGAGTTCATCTCAGGCGCTTCCGCCTCCGCCTCCGCCATATAATGTCGCTGTTGGTCAGACGCCCGTACCGCAAAGTTATAATCTTACGCCAGATGGGTACTCCCAAGACTTGAAGGCTCCAGTCGTCCAACCGCAAGCTCAGCAGTACCAATCTTATTTGACTCCGCAAGCCACCGGACAACCGCCAATACAACAGCAGCATGACTACTCACAGCAACAAGTCCCGACATACGGTGCACCATCGCCTATGCCCCCAGCGAACACGCAGATGTTCTCACCACCACAGACTCCAGCCGTGCAGTACCCTCCTCAGACTCCGCAGGCACCAAACATGCAGCACGCACAGGCGCAGCCTCTCTACCACCAGCAGACATCAGTCCCGCCATACAATCCTGCTGTGACACCGCAACCGTTCAACATGACTGCCATGCATCAGGCTCTTCCTCCCGCTACCCCTGCGCCATCAACTCCGTATCATCAGCCGCAGACACAACAGGTCCCAGGCATGGTGTTGCCTACGCCTCCTCAGGACAGCACTCAGGCCTATATGCCTCAACAAGTACAGCCGCAGCCGACTGGGCAGATTGCTGGTGCACCTCAAGCGGGATACTTCCCAACTGTCCCAGCAACACCAGCTGGATATCCACCTGCTGTGACGGTTCAGCAGCAGACAACACCGCAGCCTGCTGCTCTAGCTCAGGTGCCACCGCCTGCTGATCCAGCAAATGTCTACCAGACTCCGGTGCAGCATGTTGCTCAGCACCAGACGGGATATCAGCCATCTCCTATACCGGCTGCTCAACCGCAGTATCATCAGCAGCCTGCCTATACATCACCCCAAGTTCCTCAACACACTGGCACTTATCAACAAGCCCCGGCACCTGCTCCTGCACCTGTTGACCGAAGAAGCTCGTTGATTGCCCCGCACCAACCAACCTACGCACCCCATGCACCATACAATCCTCAAGATTGGGCTCCTAAACCTCAGCAAGCATATACTCCTCAGCCCCCTAGCATGGCCAGTCCAGCTGCACCAGCTATACAGTACCAGATGCCGCCAACTCCTCTCCCAACTGGCTCAACAGTGAATCAGTATCAGTACGACAACAAAGGTTCATACTTTCCAGCCCAGCCCCAAACTCCTCAACAATATCCACCAGCAAATTACCCCGGGGCACCGATGCCCAATCCGGTACAAGTGACGCAGTAGCCTTCGAGACGTGACACTACTGGGTTGCAATCGGAATTATGAGTTATGCTTAATTATGAGATAAAGAATAAACTACCCGTTGGCTCGAGAAGGGGGGGTCGGAGAAGAATGCTTAGTTGAGCTTAGAGCTTTGAGAAATATAGCGAATATAGGCCCAAAATGAAATATGCCAGAGCTTGAACATCAGTGCGACCTTGTCTTTTCCCCAGGTTTTGCCCCAGATAAGATGTCTTATCTTCTTATCGATAATCGTATCGATTAGTCTCTAGGGTAGCTCTATAGGCGGTAGATGCAAACGGCAATGAATCGTGAATCATGAATCATGTCGAGACAATTTCTCGCGATTCTGTCGGACCGATGTTAGTCTGACATTTCTGAATTACCAGCAATTAAAAATGGAACTCCCCTTCATCGGTCACGAGACGAGCAGAGGACGGTTTTCAACGTGCACAAACTCTAACTGTCAAGCTTGATTCTTGACTCACTAGAACTAACATTGCGACTAGTCCGAGTAGTGCTAAATTGCTGCAATACAGGTTAGTATTCTCCCTCGTCTTGAGCAATGACGTTGCCTGTGGCTTATACCGTTGCCAAGACGGCAAATATTTCTGCACGAAAAGCCATCGTCTTTGCGTTTTTTAGTTTCGTTTGATCTCATGCGCCAAGAAGCTGCGCCCAGGGCTCAGAACGGTGAGCCAATCTCATGCCCCCAGTAACATTCCACAGCTGCCTGTCTCGGGTAGGCAAAACGGCTTTCTAAGATGCTTGCACTATGTTTCTTGGCTTTATGGAAGCTTAGACGAATGTGCCAATTGGAATCAAGACATGAAATACAAGACCTCGTTTCTTCGGAGACAAAGCCAAATTCGGAAGCTTCGGCAATCTATATAACGAGATGCCGAAACCTTAAACCATTGGTCCAAGGCTGTGTCTTTGGATGCTACCCTGAAACCAGGAAGGATGCGATATGTCAAAGATCCCAGCAAGACTGCGGAAGATTCCAAGCGGGAATTATGGGTGAAAAGGACTGGCTAGTGTCGCAACCAATCTGGACCAAGCACAAGGAGCGTGATAGTTGCAAATAACATTGGCTAAGCACGCATTATCCTTTATCTCTCACCGTTCAGGAGATTCAAGGATGATTCTAGACCGTCAGCGCCAAGACACCACTGTAAAGCCTAATTTTTTAGTGCATTACCCCATGGAGAATCCCATTTTCTAGCGCGGGCTGTGCCTGGAACATCCACGTGGGTCATGAATGGAAAGTTTCACAAACGTCACCAAGCAGTTATTGGCAATTCATTGAGAAGAAAATATGAATGACAGGGTAAAAACTTGGATCTTGTTTATCGATAGGCTTCGAGATAGAGTTTGCAAAGTCAATTGGGTTGCTGCGGGGGTCCAAGCCCCCGTGGTCTGTGGTATCTTGCGCCTCGCTTTTGTCTTGGCAGTGACATTATTGCGCGCTAGACTGTATTCTGCGTCTTTCATGTCCTTCGCAATCAGATATAAAATTGCACATGAACGCTGCATCTCAACGTCCTCATCAACCAGCTCTTCACAATTCTCTCTTGCTTATTCTCTATCTCATCATTACAATGCGTGTCTCTCAGCTTTTCGCAGTGGCGACGTATGTCACCAGCGTCTTGTCCTGCGCAAAGCATAACAATCACTACTCCCTCAAGCACAAGAGGCGACACATTGACCCTCGCGCCGAGCCTGGAAAAACGGACTGGGCTTATGAAGCTTCTTACAATTGGGGTCGTCTCAACCCTGGTACGTTCATCTGATAGAGGGTCCTGACAGACAGTGACTGACACCATCTAGACTACCATCTTTGCCAAGATGGCACTCAGCAGTCTCCCATCCCCATCGCGCTCAAGCAAGGTCTCTCACTGGAACATCTGATCAAAGAGTGGAATTATCCCGATGAAATCACCGGCAACTTCTTCAATTGGGGTTACGGGCCTGCATTCACTGTCCAGAACGACGATCAGATCTGGACTCAGAACCCCTCTTTCAGCTTCGACAACGAGACTGTTTACCTCAAAGGCTGGCACATCCACGCCCCCGCCGACCACACAGTTGAGCGCCACCGCTCCAGAGCCGAGCTTCATCTCGTCCACGTCAACGCGCAGGGCAAGGAACGTGCAGTCCTTGCTATTCGTCTCGATCCAGGTAACAAGGCAAACAGCTTTTTTGCTCAGCTCCCAAAGATGATTGGCTTCAACGAAACGGACGTCAGCGAAGAGACTACTCTCAATCATAGGCTACTCCTGGAGAGTGTTGATTACTTTGATGAGTTTTGGACTTATGAGGGAAGCTTGACGAGTCCTCCTTGCACCGAGGGTATTCGCTTTTTCATCGCGCGTCCGATTTTGTTTACGAGTGTGCAGCAGATGAGGGCTATTCTTGGGGCTTCGACTTATAGTGCTCGTGAGGAGCAGTTGGTCTGGCGTCATCGCATCAATGTATAGTAGCCAGGGTAGGTCATAGACAGTTGTGATAGCGCGAGGTAGAATATAGATGGGATTGTATTACATCATGAAGAACAATATATATCTATTTTGAATAATTTTTAACCGTTTATTATTGTGTACTCAAGATAATCCCTGTGCTTTCTTTTTTTTTTTTTTTTTGAAGGGTCAATTGTAACTTCATGGCCTTAACATATCACTTAGGTCTGTGAACAACTCGTCCAACTTTCGGACGGTCACTTTGCCGCTATCAAACTACGCCCAATTGAAACATCTTGCCCCCCTAAGCCCGTACTGAGATTGATGACATAGCGGTCCGCTGGATCCCCCCCCTCACCTTCACGGTAGGGCTTCCGCTCCGCCTTTCCTGCGTGGTCGAGCATGCATGTAGTGCAGACAATGTCTGGGTAATTTGGTACAGCGACCGGGCAAACGGACAGAGCGAGGGCGATATTCTTTTTCAGATGAGTGTCAAGGACATGTGTCAGGTGGAATATACCGCTCTTCGTGGCATGGCTGCCACCTGTAGTCCCAACGGAACTCCGGACAACGTCTGGCCACCTTCCAACAACTTCGTCCATTGTATAGATCTTTGCGTTCAAGGGCACGACTTCAGGAGGCTGGCAATTGTGCTGGCAGGTGGCTGAAGAGCCAATACTAATTACGGCGCTCAAGGCATCACTTGGGTCCACGATTCGCCAATGGCTCTTCGTCTGGATGCGAAATGAGAGACGATAGAATTTCTCGTCTATCTGGCAAAGAATCACATCAGTTTTCACTGACGTCTTGTCCTCGTCTACTCTCAGACCATGGTCAATAAGTGACGCTGCCTTCTTGTAGCGGGAACAGAAGTGGGACGTGTCCTCTGTGTTCTCAGTTTCGATAATCGCAAAGTTTTCCTCGACGCCCCGAAACTGTAGGTCGTCATACCTCCGCGTCACGACCCCAAGTCGGCCCCTCGATCCAACAATGCGGAAGCATCCATGTACGGAGAGCTCGCGAGTCAAGTCCAGCCAAGGTGCCTGCGCCGCCAAATCTCCGTACTGAATCGCCGCAAATGCCGTCCCGCCAAAGGCTGGGTGTGTCGGATCCACGGGTTTCTGGAACGGGCAACCCAGGTAAACACACGAGGCTACGGTAAACCAAGTATCCCACATGACTTTTCTATGTTGGATAAGTTCCAAGAGCTGTGATAGGGTTGAGGGGTCAAAAAGAGGCTTCAGCCTCAAGGCCACAAAGGTAAAGAACACCAAAAAAACACATACAGGCGAGATACTCATCGCCCTCACTATTGCCTAGGATCTTGCTTTTGGCTAAAAAGCTAGATATCCTGATGACTGACTCCAGAGGCATATAAATAAGTGGCTGCTGCTCGTCCGTGAGGATAATCAGGCTCAAAGCACACAAAACACCCAGAGGTAAGCTGCCCGATACAAGCAAGTCTGTCAACTCAAGATAACACTCTCAAGATGAAATTTCCAAGAGCAGAGTAGCCATTCCCTCGACAATATGGGTAGAATCAGAAACAGAGGATGCAGTGTCAACGCAGAATCCATCCGCGACACCGTGTGCTATGAGTAAGAGAGCTTCCTCCACGGCTAGACGACGAAGACAACCTGACTTAAGGCCGCTCTGCTTCACCGACCCCCTTTTCACCAATGAACATTCTGAACACTGACATTCCGCACCCACTTTAGACGCCATGTCTTTGAGAATCGGAAAGAGTTCGAGGAGGGCAATCAAACGGTAGCCCGTAAAACCGCCCTCACCAAATTCGTAACGGTGACTGGCGAAAGATCGTGTAACTTCGGCCAGGCTTTTGAAGGTGATGTGAGCCCCGGGTGAGCTGCCCCATTGTAAACTGAGGATTGATGGCACGTTTCCTAGCGCTAGTGAGACTGTCATTTCGCCTTCGGCGGCCTGTCGGAGCGGCTCGGCACTAAACCCTGGGGAGTCTGTTTGGGGGGACAGCGGGACACCTAGCAACCACCGCATTATAGACTGCGCTGTGCACTTGATCAATATCTGCACACCCTCGTTCCACATGGGACTAGCCCTGGGATATAGCCGAGGAATCTCGTACAACTTCTGCCGGATTCCCGGTCGCGGCAGTGAGTCATCAAAGTCGGAAGAAATATAGCCTGTCAGAAAATCTTCAAACTTTCCTGAAACGTGGCGGAGGATTTGGTACGACGCCTGACGCACGACATCACAGTCACCTTCTTGGGGACATGGAGAGGCGACGTTGACCTCGAGCTCGCGCAGAGGGTTGCCGAAATCCGCGCGGTAGACGATATGCCCTCCGACATTGACGACAATCGCGCCGTCGTAGTGCAAGAGAAGCCACAGCATGACATCGCGCAGAAGATGAGTTGTCCGCAGGATCGCCTTGGACGGGCATCGAGAATATATGGTGTTGACGACGACACCGAAGTCGCCAGGGTCGAGGTAGTGGCCTCGTGAACAGACGGCCAGGAGCTCGTCGGGCAGCGGGACTGTGTCGCAGCCAACGTTGACGACGTTGTACCACACGCTTGAGACAATCTTGCGCACCACTGCTCTCACTCTTGTATGTTCTGGGTTATACATGAATGCGTCTCGAGTTACGACATCGTGCTCTTGCTCTCTCAAGCGGTGAGACTCCATGATACACGCCGTCACCGTGTCGGTCACGAGCATGTCATCTCTGTGGTACTGGAAGAGGCATGCCACAGTCGACACGATCCAGCTCAGGCTCGGATCCCCGGCCATCAGTCGGCCCAGCGACCCTGACTGCTGCAGGAATAGTGGACGAACCGGCAAGGTCTCGAGTCCTTGTATGATCTTGTCGAAGAACTGCTGACCGCTCTGGTTTGCAAACGCGAAGCCCTTAGCTTTCTCCATGCAGTCGAGAAGCTCGTACTGGTTCAGCCTTTCGCGGCCGAGCCACTGCCCAATCTCCCAGGCGCCTTTGAGCAGGGACCCGGACGACGAGGTTGCGCGAAGCAAAACCGTTGTTAAGTCAATGGTTCGGCTGGCGAGGTCTAACCTCCCAACCTGCATGTTCTCAGTCATTGCACACAGGTGCCAGTATGAGTATTGTTGCGTGACTGATTGTGTTTGAGGACTATGTGGCGAGGGGCAAGACGAAGATTCAGCTTCAACTTGTACTTCGCTTTAGCCGCCGCCATTCCACAGCACCTGTGCCCGCTGAGCGGGGTTAGGCTGACAATCGTAGGCGACAAGGTTGATGACAGGGATCGATGAATGCAATTGTAACTTATGCCGTAGCGCCCGTCAGTTATTTTAAGCTAACGATGGGGAGCTGAAAAAGTCAATCTTACGATGTTAAACTCGTTTAGTCAAGACCTTGATGCAGTTTATTGCCAACATTGGCTTATATCCTGGCAGTCTCTTGGGTGGCGTGGATGTGCTCTCTTTGTTATCTCTTTTAACCCCTCAACCTTATCACAGTTGCAATATTATGCTGTTGGCGGCATGGACACGTGGGGCACGGAAAGCAGGCTGTACATTTTCAACCCCCAGATAACCAATCAACGGCCTGGGCTATCCCAACCTCTGTTATCATACCTGAATTGTGATGTGCGAGTTCT
The DNA here is from genome assembly GCF_900044065.1 of Fusarium mangiferae. Classification (NCBI taxonomy): domain Eukaryota; kingdom Fungi; phylum Ascomycota; class Sordariomycetes; order Hypocreales; family Nectriaceae; genus Fusarium; species Fusarium mangiferae. The sequence continues at coordinate 4,559,145 of NW_024573921.1, forward strand.
GCAAGTTCAGTGAGTGTTGTGCAGGGCGGGGTCACAAGACTTGCAGCCACTTGGCACCTGTTGGAGGGTGCAGGCCTATAGGGCTCAAGTGACATGCCAAGACCCTTGAGGGGGCTTTTCACTTTTGGTCTTACGACATCTTCAACAGCACGAGCTGGAAGGCGGAAATGAGCAGCCCGTCCCGCAATGCATGACAAGTAGAGAATGTGAATCAGAAAGTGTTCAACCGTAGAGTATGCAAAATATTGACTGGCTCTTCAAAACGTCTCTCTTCTCTTCTCTCACTCGCGATCAAAGGAGTCATAGCAGGCCTGGGCCAGTTGCACCTATTGACTACCCAATACGAAAATGATATATGAAAAGGAAGTTTCATGCATGGACTCGACCAACGGGCTATATGAATCTCAAGCCTGCAGCTAGCGACGGACTCTACCAATCATCCGTCCGCTAGAGCTGGGTAGTAAGATGTCCTAGAACGGCCCATATATTCAATTATGCCTGCTCGTCCGAGTAAGTTAAGAGTCCAAGTTAAGGTTGTAACTAAGCAATCATATCAAGCCAAGCCAATCATGGACGGGCTACTGCATTTTGGACCTGCACGTTGTTTCGTGTTCAAAGTTGGTCACAGGAGTTAGGCACAAACTTGATGCCCAACTGCTCATTCACGACATGTGATGAAACCTGTTAATTGCCATGCTCCTGGCGTAGACTTCTTATCACATCGATTTAGGTTTCGTACACAAATTTTATCAGGATTATCTCCAACTTATCGACCCGTGACGGACAGACTCAACTACGATATGACAGACTTAGATACCCTATCGCAGCACCAACCATGGTTGGTCGAGATGCTTCTTCAGCCTACACTTCTGGAGGTGCTTTGTTCTTCCTTAACTATTTCGGACTTCTTTTCTTTATTCCGAGTATGCAAGCGACTTTACAGAATAAAAAACCATACTCTCAGGTTGATTTGCGGGATCAACGCTGCACTCAAGGCATTTGTGATCGACGCTACAATGTTTCGAGCCCAGTTGGGACACTATAATGCAGTGATCTCAGGACCCTTTGCCCTCAATTTCTTCCAATTAAGCAGTAAAAGAGTCTCAAAGTTGGACATCTTCGTCAAGGAAGGGGCCGATGCTGATCAATTCACGGATTATTTGCAAACAACGGAAGAGTACAAGAACGATTCAGAAGTCGACACGGTAAGAAGCCAATGTCAAGAGTCCATGATCCATGTACAATTCTAGCTAAATTCGGAGCAGATTCCAAGACGTAGTGTCTATAGTAGAGTCTCACAGCCGAATATACAAGTCCGCGTCACGCGAACAACTGGGCTACCTATTAAAACCATCCTCACGTCTTCATCAACAACAGCAATGGTCAATTTCATCACTTGGAGCAAGGCATATTGCGTCTTCCCTCGCCAAACCCTTCTCAAGCATGAGTTTTATCCTCTTCGACCTTTGGATGATGACTTTGGTTTGGAACTGAGCGATCTTTCTCCCCATGGCTGGACAAATCGAGATATCCTATGGCCCGATCATGTCGGAGAAAAAAAACTCCAGGGCTTCATTCCTGTTCGGCGGGTTGGTGATAGCTCTAGCCTGGTGATTGCCCTAGACACCAACTCTGTTGTTACCCAAGCAGTCCCAGATTATGTAACTGAATTTTCTCAGTTTGAGATATCTGGAGATGGCTTGCAGTCCAGCGCAGGAATAACCGGGTTCGCGCAGAATCAAGGACTTCGCCAGTTTGGGCAGAATCAGTCCTGGCAGAGTCATTCATCAAACATCGCACAAAGGCGGTCCTTCTTACAAATCAAAGCAAATGAGTTGTCGTCTCCTGCTTTGCGCTACTTTTACATCATCACTTCCTCAGAATGGCGCGACTTTGTGAGCCAACGAGCCCGACGTTGGGCCTGGTTGGAAGTGTACAAGTTAGACCAGAGAGATCGACCCATTCAACCCCCGGCATCAATTCCAATTGTCTCAGAGATCTCAATCCCCCAAGGATTCGAATTGCCACAGTCATGGGATTACGCCGATGATCAAATACCAATATGGTATCGACAGTGGGAGGACATAAATACAGAACGGCATCTTACGGGCAGATCCATATAGCGGGAAACATAGTATACTAAAATAGAAATTCGTAAATCGAAAGTATCTGCAGTAGAGTTGCCATTAGCCATCGCGCCTGGATGGTGCCAGGTTAAACTGGGATTTGATGTATAATATACTGGTGGAGTTTGATGTTAACAATAGTACGTATTGTCCCATGCAGCTAACAATTATCATGCCGAGGGAACGCTTTATGTATTGGAAAAGTCCTGATGGCCTTTTAGCTTAGGATAAGACATCACTTATTAATAAGAAAGAAATTAAGTATCTCTGCAAATCGATTTGCTATCAAGATTTATAGATTCATATTATTGGCGAAACGATAACTGTCGGTACAGGGTCCCCCCCTTGCGTTGCGTGTTTCAGACCGAGGAACAGACAGTCAGGCTTCACAAGCAACTACCCCTTACGCGATAGCGACGAACCCGGAGCTCGGCCTGGTCGCTGCAGGTTGAAAGTCATGCCAATTAACCTTGGCTATAAGGCAACTGACTCGGTAGCTTGGTGCTGCAATGACCCAAGCTTGACTTGACCAAGGCTATAGTGCCCTTACTTCTACAGTCGGCTAGATGTCCCTTGGTTCGGAGGTAGTCCCTCGCTGGGATACTTGAATGCCTGTTATACGAAGAGGAAGGTCAACAATCATGTTAGCGACCCTTCATGGGATTGGGGTCGCGAAATTGTGGTTGTTACTGGAGGAAGCAATGGAATTGGAGCTGCCATAGTTTCAAGGTTTTGCTGAAAAGGGCGTTAAGGTCTTGATCCTGGATCGGAATCCTCTTGCTACCAAGTTGGGTAAGTCCCTTTAGTTCACGATGCATTTATTACGCCGCAAGTGATATGTTGTCAACAGACATCTGACGTTATTTAGCCGTAAATACATACTTCTACAAGATCGACCTCACGGATTCGGAAGGCATATCATCGGTTGCGGATCAAATCAGACAAGACCACGGGGACCCGACCGTTCTGATCAACAATGCCGGATTCGCAGAATTAAAAGCTATACTAGACTTGCCAGAGTCTTACTTCAAGAATATCTTGGATGTAAACCTCCTCGCTCCCTACCTCCTCACCAAGCAGTTCATCCCTAGTATGATTAAGAGGGATCACGGCCACATTGTCAACATCGCTAGCCAAGCATCCTTTGCCACGCAAGCGACGAATGTGGCCTATGGCTCCACCAAGGTCGGACTACTGGCTTTCCACGAAGGCCTTGGCCAGGAGCTGAGATATATTTATAAAGCCCCTCGCGTTCGCACCAGGTGAGTTGCCTCCACTCTGTTATACATATAAAAATTGTCTGACGATTCATAGTGTTTTGCATCCCTCCTGGATTAGGACGGCCATGACAGCAGAACTTGTTGCAAAGGGAAAGCTGAGGGATACCGTTACGCCAGCTGAAGTTGTGGCTGATAGAATTTGCGACCAGGTCTTTTCTGGCTTTAGTGCACAGATCATTGTGCCTTCGAACTTGTGGTGGACTTCTTTGATCTGAGGACTGCCAGGATGGCTTCAAGAGTCATTGCGAAATCAAGTTTCCCTCATCTTGATGACCGCCATGGGCACTGGGCCCAAGTAAGGCACAAACATAGGCTACATAGACATTATTACTAGACTTATCTACCTATATTTACACTCTAGATCTTTGCTCCCCCCAAAAGGCTCACCATGACAACCACATAGGACACTGCTCGTTGTAACTCGTCCCGAATTTAGGTATCATTACTATTCTTCCGGGTTCAGGTATGCAATTGGCCATGAGAGCCACTGTCGAGTATTGGGAGAAATAACGAGAATCTCCCCTATGACATGTGCTGCCCATCCGTGCATGAACCAATATTGAGCCTCAATTGTCCGAAGTAAGACGCAAAAATGTCCCAAAATGACTGTTGAGATGAGGTCTATCTGGCGCAGCCCTTCCATGTAATCATCTCCAAGCCGGTAGACCCAGCCTATGACATCCTGAAGCCTACCAACTGTATCCAAGGCAGCGTCTTGCCCTTTGCAAAATGTCCTCTCAAAACAGGCAGTGAGCGCCTCAAGCTCACGATCGTAAACGTTGCCCATATTCTCTTCTGCTAACTGAGCTATCAGGTTAGAGATTCTGTTCAAAGAGGAGCGCCAGTCTTCGATGCCGTCAGCCATCAAGTTTGGGTTAGTTGCGGCGGTGGGCTCTAGCGTATCGCCGCTAGGTAGCGGAGCATACTCTGCCAGCGTACCCGAGAATATCGAAGACCAGCCAGCGGACTCGACAACCAAACGAACGCCCCTAAGGAGATGAAGCCACGAAACTTGTCCTTCAATGTTGGTTAAGAGAAGATTCCCGGGACTTGGACCCTTGGCTAGAGCAATGAAGCATATCAATACGGATGTCAAATACGCAGCTGGGCCGTTATCTCCACCAAGATTGCTGATCAAAATCATCGCTGGCTGCAACGCGGCCGTCAAATGCGTTTCCGCAATCAATGAATATCGATGCTCGTCAATAGGTTTGATCCGCGCCAGATGAAATGCTGACAACGAGAGTATGAGCTTGAGTATGCAATTGTGTTGAAATCCCACTCGAGGCGCACCTCCAGACCAAAGAAGGGTTCCGGAACCGCTGCCGCCACCAAGAGTACTTGCAGTTTTCGTCATGTAGGTGTGAAAGAGCTCAAGATCCATCATATTCGTACTCAGAGTTGATGTAGCAGACTCGGCTGCGTGAGCCCGGATCTGCTCAGCCCATGACGTCCAATCCGATCTGGGACGGCCCGGGCGCCGGGACTGATTGTCAGGCTGTAGACTGAGAGAAGGCTGGGGACCTGGTGGTAGAGGAGAGAAATCGCACCATACGCCAAACTGAACGCATTTCCCGCATTGCGGTTTGACTTCGTCACACTTGATAAGTCAGCAGGATCAGACCAACGTACTATAGCACTGTATAACTTTATAGATACAGGGGATCGGATTCAGATACAATCAGTAGGACCCGACTAACCTTAATCTTCCGTCTTTTGCATATTTGGCAGCCCAGCCGAGACTTTTTGTGTGGTTTACGCATACTCGTACCGGGAACGGTGGTTAGGTGGCGAAAAAGTGACTAGTCTTTCGTCGGCTGGGCTCGAGACTGTAATCTTCCGTCGTGCTGACATAGATTAGTTTCTTGGGAACTTTTTGATGAGAGATTCGAAAGCTGGTAGATGGAGAAGTCTTGCCGCAATCTCGCAAGGGCATTTTGGGTGGCACGGATTCGCCAGGGTTAGCGTTTACGCATACAATGCGTAAACTTATGACTGGCCAGGGACTTCAACGGGGGCCCACTGCTAGCTCGCCATGACTCAGGGGACGGAACTTTCCATTTGGCCCGAGCCTGGGCGCTTATGAGGTGAAAATGACGGAGCGGATGTCAGCGCAAAACGGTTATGATATTACAAAGGGATAGAATTAAGATAGTCACCTATACAATCTCCAAACTACATATCTATAAAACATATCCTACACTACCTGTTTGTGTTGAATGTACTATTAAAATAAGTAAACATAGAATAAAGTGGATAAGACTTTCCTTTACGTCATGACCTTGATACCAATGGCAAATCCTCCTTTAATACATCTAACCGCCGAGCTTTTAGGATTAACTGCCCTGGGTGCAGTATTAGGACAATCAATATAATGGCCAACATAAAACAACAATCGAAAACATAAAGAAATGCTTCATTCGACAACAGCGGACCATCGCCACCTTGTTTATACTCGATAATTCTGACCATATTACGGACCAAGAACAAGCCGCTGGTGCAGTAGAGTGCAATGAAATATCGACGATAGTGCGTAATCACACCAGCAATACAATGTACTGGGGGACTCGCTCGGATTCTGAGCTGGAGAGTAAGAGTGCAGATTATGAATAAGGCAAATGCAAGGATCTGGAGAACTAATCCGCCGATGATGATAGTTTGGCCTCGCTTTGCCTCGTCCACATCTTCGCTGCCTGACATAATAGCACCGGCAGTCTGCGTGGCAAAGCAGATCAGATCAACCAGAACGAACAACTTGGTGATCCATCGTAGACTTATCAGCGAAACTTCTTGTGCTTTGAGAGCTCTCGTGATCCGGCCGAGGGACATGTAGATCGTGGCAGCGAGGAAGGGCGGGGCTACAAGGACGAGTAGGTTTTGGATCAGAAAAGGCAATGTCTGTCGCAAGTTGTTGTGAGATCTTGAGCGAAACCAATACGCGGTGGCCTCCACTAGAAACAGTATCAGCTAAATGGAACAACGCAGATGAGAGGAGGTAGGCCACGTACTGCCGCATCCGATTATCATAGGGATCGGGAAGGCTGATCGATAAGGGAACATCATAATGAAGTGGGCAATGCCCGCCGCTCCGAAAAGGCCTAAGAAGGCATATGCTGGGCCCTGAGATGGGTTGTAAGGGTACAAGTCAAAGGGGGCATAGCCTTCGGGCGTTTGGGTGTTGTTTGTCATTTTATGGCGACTAGTTCCAGGTAATTAATGGCGATGGAGGACGGGTTGACTAGAGCTGAGACAGGTAGAGAAGCTAGAATAAGGTACGCAAGAAAAGGAAGTATCAAGATATAATAGCTAGTCAGTTAGATAATAATTTACTCCTTTGGAAACATCAAGGGAATGGTTTATATATTAGAAAAGTGAACTTAGTCTTGTTGCTTAAAATAATACAGCTTATTGCTCCATTAATCAATTGGCTGTTAATATTTACGGATTCGGATTTCGGACCTACAGAGCCGCTGATCTCTTCTTTACAGGCCCTGGCCCACTGTTGTTTCAGTTCAATTTTTAGCGTCAATTAACGGCATGCTACTCGACAGTCTAATCCTTGCCCTTGACTTGTCTCACACCAGGGGAATGTCCATCACAGCTGAGATTGGTAGGGGCTAGCGTACCGAACTGTCTGACTTTATAAACAGCGACCCTGCACACTATACCGATAAGATCGGAGCTCGGGATGGCCGTTTAAGGTGAAGAGTAGGTGGCCGACTGTTGATGATACTTGGTCGTTAATCCAAAGCAGTGCATCGCCTGTGTTCCCAGCCTAAAGCTTAACCTTGTAGGCCGCAGTCATCCCATAGGTTTAAAAGAAGTTACTTAGCGCTAATTAGTGTGCTAGAACTATATGAAAGGGGGCATAATGTATCTCTAATAGGTAACACCAGGCCAGTCAATAATCATATCATCAAATCCTTCTGGCCTGAAATTATCATTTGCTGCTCGAAACATCTTGGAGATATTCGCAAGAACAGCCTTCTCATCTTCGTTAAGCGTATAGGCCGTGAGCCTTGTCAGCTCCTCCAACCACAAAGACCAAAGACTTGTCTCACAACCACTGACTGCGACGAGATTGGTAGCGTCACAGCCCATCAGAAGGAGCATCTCCACCATGTGAGAGGTGTTGAAACGTGAGTCTGATGGCTGATCATTAAATTTGCCACTGAGAAATTGTTTCCTGAGGGCATGGTATAGAAGAGGCTTACATCCGCGCTGACAGTCATGACCTGTTGCTGCGAAGTTCGAGTGGCTTTTGGCAAAGTTTATTGCGCCTGCTTCAACGGCGAGTAGTAAGGAGATAGGTGAACAACCCACAGGTAAGGGTTCAGGTGCCTCACCAACGTTTAATGCCTGTGCAAGTCTCTGGAGTGTAACGCATGAGAGTTTCCTTTCTGACAGAAGCGACAGAAAGGCCGTAAGATGGAAGAAGCAGTTTTTGGTGTCATTGGGTCTCTGCTTATCGGCCTCAGCTCCCCACCAAAGGCCCTCCTCGAATAGATCCATGGCCGCCACTTCATTCTTTTCACAGAGCTTCTGGACAGCCATATGTACGCCGTAGAGTGATAGCGCTGTAGCTGACTGGAAAGCAGTGTCCTGTATTTGCAGACAGTCAAGCTTCCATGAGTTCTGATCGCTCAGAAACTCGAAGACAGTTTGATGCATGAACATGACCTTTGCTTCTGTTATGTCTCTTCCCGAAGTTGTAGGCCTGGAGTCTGCAAACTCCAGTAGCCCCCAGCACCGACTCCTGAGTCGACCTTCAAGTTCTTCGCATATTTCTAGCTTCTCCTCCGCGTCAAGATTCTCAATGCAGACAGTCTGTGTATTATAGTCATCCACAAGTGCAAGGCCTAGCGCATATAAGCCTTTCTGGAGAAACGGTGACTTGGTCTTCTGCTATGTGTAGCAGATGTTGAGCAATTGAGCTCCTTGTTCTTGATGCCGTCTGTGAACCTTACTGAGCATATGCATGAACATGTCCTTGAGCTCTGGCGGGAGTTCATCTACGCGACGACGAATTTCTGCAAGGCGATCATGATCATCGAAACCTCCACAAATAGATCGACAAGCGAGTATTATCCAGAGCCAAACTCCAGAAGACTTATCAACAAGTTCATTCATCAAGGAGGCCGCTTCTTCGGGATACCGTCTCATATGTCGTTTCATAGACGGATGGCCTCCAACTTTGAATTGAACATATGCTTGTATATCGTATCGCGTAAGGTCTTGCAATCTGAGATGAGGATGCTTTCGGAAGGCAGCGACGCAGGTTGGGATAGGTCTACTCGAGACGACGACTTTGGACTGCTCGTTCTGGGCTAGCTTGCTAATAAAGTCGATACTATCACTGTAATCCCCAACAAGTTCATCAAGGCCATCGATAAAGAAGCAAATGTGTCCTATCCTGCCACTATTTGCTGAGATAACTTCAAATGCTTGCCTTGTCTCGGCTACCGAAGGTAAGGTGATGTCATCATGAGTGAACAGATCATTATCTCGCAGGCTAGACTCTCGTTCGAGTAATTCTTTCCACATATTAGGAAGTGCTTTTTGTATCAGTGACCTGTTTTTATCCAGTATTTGATAAATCAATGTACGAGAGAGTCCAGCCTGGCTCTTCTGGAGATCTGTTCCCAAGTTGGAAAAGAAGTAATGACATGTAAGCAGTCGGCTTCCGTTAGCCCATTGAGATAGGATCGACGTGGTTCGCTGGTGCCCAAAGACAAACTTCATCAGGGTTGACTTGCCACTTCCGGCTTTCCCAGAGACCCAGTAGATGCCGGAGCCATTGAGAAGCCAAGACGGGAGATCATGCCAGGACTCGGTGTTATTTGAACCTTCAATGGCCCATTGAAGGGTGTCCCGATGATTCTGTGAGATGCTTTCGGATCTATCATTTATCATCCTGAACCATAGTGTGTTCAAGATGCGAGCCTGGCGAATTCTATCGAGATTCTCCTCTATTGATTGAGCTATAGCTGTATGGTTTCCTGTCGCCTCCTGAAACAACAAAAGCTTTCTGACATCCTTTTTGATGAGCTCGATATCGCTCTGGATCATTGAGCGAGCTGTTTCGGAATTTGACGGAGGGACAACCTGATCGAGTTTGGTTGTCAGCTCGGCAACATCTTGGATGAGAACCTCGAACTTCTGTTTATCTCTGATAACCCAACGTGTCTTTTGGGTAGTAGATGTTGTGGTCGCCCGACCTTGTTCCGGAAATGGTAGTGCTTCGAGCCGTTTCACAAAGCTCTTCATGCGCTTCTGACTGAACCTCCAGCCGGACTGAGACTGATCTCGCTGTTGGTCGGAACTAACATGCTGCAGCGGAATTGGTCCGCTCAATAGTCTAGAGGGCAGATATGAAAAGTCCGGCTCAAGACCCGCCGAGATCGGCGTCTCAGTGTCATTTTCCAGTCGCAACCCATAGCGCTTTTGTAACTGATCCGCGTCCGTTAAAAGTGATCGAACTGAACCAAGGATCCGCAAAACGAGGGTTTGGGTGTTCGGTTCATCGAGTCGCACGTCGTGATCAGCTTGAAGAAGTTTCACCCGATCCGCCCACTGAAGGAGGAGGGCCTTTTCTATATCTAGCTTGATATCGAGGACTTGATACTGACGGCCCATATGGCGCATATCTACAACGGTGTTGAAAACATCGATGGTATCCTTAAAAGCGCCGATCAGACCAGCGAGGCCTAGGACGCCAAGCGCGAGCCCAGTAACTTCAGCCATTTCGACATGTTGTCATCTGGGAATCAGAAAAACAGCGAGGTTGAGTGCAGTTGTTTAACCCTATCGATTAACCTTCGATAGTTGTGACGCAGATTATCAGGCAACTATTGTGAAAAGCTTCAGGCATGCATGCGAGTGAGGGGTCAAAGCCTGGCTCGATCACCTGACGTGGCTGCTTACTCTCTCTTGGGACTTTGACACGCCACTCATCCCCGTGATACTTATACGTGCTTGTTTCCCGTCAGGCAGCCAAGCTGCATATGTATTCTTATCCCCCCTCTCAGTATTAGACTATCGCTACTTATCAGGGCACTGCGCACTGCCTATAATTCAGAATACAGAGCACGTATTGTAGTTCAGAATCAAGTAAGCCTAAGGTATAGAGTTTTATAATATGGCTATTGCCAGATATACCAATAATAAATACAGTCTATATTTTAAACACCTTAGAAAGAAATAAGTTAATGTCTATATTAGAAATCTAACAATCCTTATATACTGCACTAAGCTGCCTAAAACCTTATCTCGATATATTAACTAAATGTATTACCCTGCGTAAAGAACTTAAATAAAGCCAAGAGTAATATTAAAAGTCCCTCTATGTAGTGCCCTAATTGAGCTAAATCTTTTAGCCATTAAGCTCTAGAATGCTCTTTATTAAAATACAACAATCCCTGTAAGAACTCATGTTCTAACTACTCTCTCTTCAGTAGCTTAGTGTATCATAGTCAGGGGGGCTTTGCTGGATTTCCTGGAGTCAGGTAAACGTTTAGCTTATAGACTATTGATTGGAAGCCCACAATGGCGTTGGTGTTCGGCAACTCGAACTCATTAGCTCCGCTCACTAACACAAACTATTGACTGTCTTCAGGCACTGATACCACTAGCGCAACATGCTCATTTCCCAAGTTTGGAGAATAATAAAAGCATGTTTCCCAGATTTCCGACTACTTGCTTGTTTGCTCATTTCAGCACTCTTTGTCTTGTCACTCATTTTTCTCACCTTCGTCACTCGTTTAAGCCATCATGCATTTGAGGATCCTTCGTTTATTGGCCGTTGGCCTTGCTTGTATTGATGTTGCGGTTGCGGGCCCTTGCAAGCCTCGTTCTTCAGGTAAGTGATGAACTCTTGGTTGGTCGTTTTTTGCTAACAGCATGGCCCAGTATCTGAGTCTTCCGTTGCGACAACAGTGTCAACATCTGGTTTTGACCTATCTTCCGACACCTCGGCCACCTTTGCCAGCACGACGACCGAAGCAGTCACCTCTGCTGACACAGTAACTGATGTAACCACTGAGGTGACTTCAGCCGTAACTGAAATAGAGACTGCAAGTAGCGAGGCAACTGTTTCCGGCGATACAACCACCGAGGCTACCACCTTGGCTACATCAACCGCAACCACTGAAGCAGCTTCTACCACTGCAGCTGCCACTACCACCGCTGTTCCCATGTTCCGACTGATTCCGGAGAGCAGTAATTACCAAGGCCAACCCCTTCTATCAAATCGAGTTCATTTCGCTCCTCTCCTCTTCAACAGTGCCCAAGGCTATACCGATGCTTACTTCACCATCGACGCCACCACCGGCCGCTTGTTACTTGACGGCACTCTGCCTATCTGCGGCTACTTCCCCGGCGATGGCACCAGCGCTTTCATCGTATGCGATGCCACCAATATGCCGGACCAGGAGCAGTACCTCACTTGCGAGACACCTACACCGGGCAGCCGCTTAGAATGCACTGTGCCTGAGGTGCAGTGCAGCATGTCTTCTGGATGTACTGCCACTGGCACTCTCTGGGGCACTACATACATTGGCCCCTCGGGTGGTGAACTCGGGATGAAGGCGCTTATCGGCCCTTCATCAATGCCAGGATACGTTCCTGTGCCCTTGTTCGTTACGTTTGATTCGGATTAGATAAACTAAGCACCGGGTCAACTGTGACTTGTTGCTCTTCTTTCTCAAGCTGAACGTAATTATGGCTTACGGTCATTCTGAGATATTGCTACTCAACTGGGGTCATATGACCAGATAGACCTTGTGGGTATGGTTGTAGAACTGTTACTGTTATCACATAAGACAAGATTTCTCAGGCCAAGTCTTGTACACTACTTCTTATATAAGTGTGAAGGCAAATGAGCATAGTTCAACATGAATCTCGTCAATTCCCCCCCTTTTCGTCAGTATGTTAGAATTAGAGGACCCTACTTATACATTCAATAATCAAAACCTCGTATAACAGCAATAGGATAATATCATTCAGTCTATACATAGTTAGTACAAAGGATGGTCTACAAGAACATTCTTACACAACCTTCTTAGGATCTATGACATGAAAAGATTTAAGCAATTGTATACAGACCAAGCAAACCTACATACATGGAACACTTTGACGCATGGTCCAAGGTTAAGAATAAAATACAGTGAGCATCACATCTAAACGACTCTTGACGCTGCTCTCTAGACGTTGATGCGAAGGCTCAGATAGTTGTCAAAGTCAACAGTGCCATAGTAAGGTTCCATGCCAGCGTTTCCTACGTTCACATAGGTGTCTGACTTGAACACGCCCTCTCTGGACAGCGCTACAAGCCAGTCTTTGATATCACCCTCAAAACTACCGCCCTCTTCGTTGCCAAACTGGCTATCCTCGGGGCACAGGAGCGAGGTCACTGTGATGCCAGTATCGGCATTGACACCTTGGTACAGCTTCCAGCCGTCTTTGCCAAAGAGTCCATCGATGGTAGCGATAGGCCCTTCGCCCCATCCAATGGGGACCTGACCACCTTCCCAGTTTAGCCAGAGCATGAGCTCCTGCGCGTTGCTGGAGGTTGAGTCTCCCTTTGTATCGCAGGTCATAAAGTCATATACAACGTTCCCTGGTAAGCACCGACAGTCAGCATGCATGATTACATTTTTACAGAGAGAAGTTGCAGTATCGGGATCGTATACCTTTATAATCAGTAGTCTTGCTGGTGGTCCACTCATACTTGGAAGGAATGCTCTTGATATCGCTGAGCCTCGTTTCCAGACCCTGTGTAAGACCGATGAAGTTGTAGCCCTTGACGAGATTCGTGCCGACATCAGGATCGATGTCCCATAGGACACTCCAGTGGATAGTCTGGTTGTCGCCAGACCCTTCGTAGTTATAGTAGCCGACGCAGGAAGAGCCTTTGATGGACTGGTAGTTGTAGTTCATGGAGAATACAATCCACGGTGTTCCAATGAGGACTTCATATTCGTTGGGTTCGCCGCAGAATTTCTTGGTCGGCTCCTCGAGAGCAGCCGTAGTACTTTTCTTTTGTTGTGATGTCGATAATAGGCCTGCATTTTGAGACGGCGCTTCGAGCTTTTGAGGCTGGACAATCTCGGCATCACTGGGTGTCTGAGTAGGTACGATGAGGACCGTTGAGACAACGGTTTGCGCTTGCCCAGTTTTAAATTCTGCTATTTTCGAATTGCTGGATATGGAACTGGAAGCGTCTTCCAAATTTACATTCTTAGGTCGTCCATGGCGATGCTTGAAACCCTTTGAAGCATCAACCGCAGCGATGGTCGAGAGGATGAGAACAAGTTGGGGGAAGGCGCGCATCTTGAAAGCGACTAGCAAGCAGTAAACGTCGTAAATCTAGATGGAAAATAGAGAAATTTTCATATCCGAGTACTAAGAGTGTGCAAGACTATTTATGGCCAATAAATTACGCAGTCTGCTGTTTCCAATAAAGAGCACTCTGGACTAAAAGATCATCAACTTCAAACTAACCGAAATTATGTGTACATAGATAACATGCCTAGTCTCTGACGTATCTTCACGTTGTGGTTCAGTAAGGAACCCTCGGTACTGTAATAAACATGAGGACAGTAGGCAGAGGTTTCATAACCCTTAATCTCCATAATGGCTATTGGACTACCCAGAGCCTTGTTATTCTTATGACCTCTGTCCTTGAATGGTGGAAGAATAGAGCTATATGCATGCGTTTCAGAGCAGGGGTAGATTTATGGGGTCAATCCATGCACAGGGATTCCTGAACTGACTAAAAAAAATTCAGGACTGCATTAAAATAGGATGCAGACCTAATCTCCATATTTGTTCCATAAATGAAATAGCTGGTGATCCGGGAGGAAGACATATAAGAATAATGCCGTGGAACTCGACTTACTAGAATCACTTGTATTTCTTCCTGCCTCATGCAATTTATACAACTTACCAATTGACAGGACTTTAATACAATCTTAGACTTGCCTACGACTACTTACTTATTTATTCTATACATCATTTACTGAAACTCAAGGGATACCTCTTATGGCTACAGTACATATAACCAATAGTCTTTTAAGAGTAGATCTTCGCCTGCATTTCACCCTAAATAATAATAATTAAGATTAGCACTGGAAGATGATTTGCAATATGGTGAACTCCGCAGTCGATTACAAGGTTTACCAGCATATGCTATTAGAGATACCGAAGAATATGTACACTGGTATATTAACTTCTCGGCCATGCTTTAATACAATTATACACAAATAGAATACCCATTTTGAAGAGAACAACACCAGCCAGTGATAGACGGACTATGCATTTACGCAAGGCCGAAACCAGCCTTTGTCATAGCATTCTTAGCACTCTGAGCACTGGCAGCAGAAGCAATAGTCTTGCCCTTGAAGCTGCCCAGGAAGCCAGTGTCATCGCCAGGGAAGGTTCCAGAGCTTCCAAAGGCATTAATCTGGCACGCGCGTCCAAGAGCAGCCTTGCAAGAGTTGGCAGATCCGGCAGTAGGGACAGTGAAGAGTCGGCCCTTGGTACCAGTCTTGAGGGGGTTCTTGACGTTCTGGAACGCGTTTCCTTCAGCGAGAACCTGGCCGTTCTCTTCAATCTCGAAAGCATGGTCGAAGACGTCGTGGAAATAGTTGTTGACGACGTGGAGGAGGGTGTTGCCGGAAACCTTGGGAGCGCGGCCGGAAACGTGGTACATGTAGTTGCCCTTGAAGGTGATCAACTAAACCCTGTTAGTAAATCGTCTCTACTGTATGGCGTATTTGCTACTTACGTCGCTCTTTCCGAGGAAGAGAATGGCCCAGTAGTGATAAGTGTTGCAGCTTGCAGACCATGGGCTCACACCGTCAATTTTGTTATTTGTGATAGAAACGCGACCGCTGGCTCCAGTACCAAGAACAATATGCTGGCGACCGATCAATGATGTAGTGCAGTGATCGATCCAGACATTGTCGGTGCCGTCAAGAGTGATAGCGTCGCCGCCCCAGACCAGGCTGGGGTTGAGATCGGTGACATGGATGTTTTGGATGATAACATTCTTGACGCCATTGGCAAGACGGAGACCCTTGCCCTTGATGACACCCTTGGAACCGACGCCGATGATGCTCTTGTTTGAGCCCACCAAAAGAGGGTTCAGACCAGCCTTGTCATACTTGACAGTGACCTTCTGAGCACCAGGGCTGTAGTTGGTGCACCACTGGTTTTTGTTGATAGAAAGCTGGCAGTGTGCACCTGTACCCCAAGGCGCGCAGCCAGTCTCAGTCGCAGAACCCTCAGATCCTTTGAAATCAAAGGTCCGCTCCAGATAAATGATACGCGCGGTGTTATCCTTTAGATAGTTGGCCAGTTCCTGGTTGTTCTTGGGACGCACGACCTGACCGCCCTTTCCACCAGTAGTGCCAGCGGCAAATCCTTCGGCTTGAGTAGGGAGAGCGGCGAATGACGTGGGGAGAAATGCCACGACGGCGACGAAAACATCGAGGAGACGCATTGTACAGGCGTTAAGAATAAGTATTTAAAACGAATGTGAGAGGAATACCAGATTCCTTATTGATGTATACAAACAGAAGAAATGAGGGACTGGAAAATGAATGAATGAACAATACTGCCAGAACAGAAGCTGATTTGCGACTCCCAGGGAGATATATAACGGAAAGGCGCTTGCTGTTGACTCGTGTTGTGGACTCAGTGTTGAGCTATCTCGCAAATTGCAGTTCTCGCGCCGACAACTAGGCCAATTGTTCCGCCAATCTGGAACGTTGTGCAGCAAGAATACGAACTACCCACAGCTAGAGTGAGCGGCGTGGCATCTGAAACAGCTACATGACCCGATCAGGTGGTTCCAGAATGTTAGCTCCCTCGGATTCATTTCCGGTGGTTCGGTTCCTGATTTTTCAGAGCTGTGAAACGTTGTAAGGCTGAGGGATGAAAGGAGCTTCAGTTCCAATCCAGACGTAAAGAAGATAGATTATTGGATACAGATAATGAACTCTTTGCTCTCACTAGTACCTTAGACATATCTCTTAGCCAAACTAAGTTTTTATACAGGTCTTCGAGGCTTAGTGGCGCGGCAAATTAATACGCGTATAGATAATGAGCTAGGGGCTGTGGCCTGATACGGTCACCTGAAGCGGCTATTTATTCCTTTCCCTGTCTGGGCCAGTGGATCTCTCGCAAGTGGAGTTCGTCAATTGCCTCCAGATTATGGAATATAGGGTATCCAACACGGTCAGAGATGAAAATGCAACCAATGGACGACTGAATACATAACAGTGATTAAACGCCCTTGAGCAAATCTACAGCTAGGGAAAAATCAAGGAGCGTTTAGAATACCTAAATGTTATAAAGAATCAGGCAGCTAGAACAAACTCAATCCGAGAGCGTGGATTGGGATTTATCGCCGAGAGCTTAAATCAGCAGAGAGAACTTGAGGAGGGCGGTTCAAAGTTGTCTCCCATTCCATCCCGGGTTCTATACATCATTTAAGGCAGTTATGAGAATATATGGCTTTCAGCAAGAAGGTTTCCTTTTTGCCACCAGATGTCAAGGAGAAAATAATCCATATATATCATGTAAGTGGCTGTTGCCTCTAAGGACAAGCTTGAGGCTGCAAACACAGTGACAAGTGAGTATTTCTGATCTATACCTTTGTATGTTGAGGCTGTTTTCGATTCCTCAACCGTATGGCAACAACGCCGGTTACGAAGCCATACATGTTGCCCGACAAGCATAAAGGTTCAGTGTACAAATTTGCAGATTCTGCAGTGAAGGCGGCGAAAATATATATCTTCAGTTTTACCGCTGATGGCCCACCAATACTTAAACCTCCGGATTATCTCTTCGGCTTCATATCATTGAATCTCCTTTCTCATTCAATGCCGTGGCCATAGAGCCGGCAAATGGAATGCCAATACTCGTCTATCACCTCGGCACGGTACGAGACGCGGTGGGGGTCATACCCCTGTCATACCCCCTGTCATTCATCCGGCTACCACACCCAATCAGGACGACAAGGAACTTCTGTTAGCACTCAATCAAGGCTTAACCAGATTCAGACCTCGATATGAGAACATCGAAAGCTGATAGGGTATAACAGCGAAGATAAGGGACTTTTTCTTCACATGCCTTGGGCGAAATAGGTAAGTGATCTTGCAAGACATGTCAATGATAAGGGACGGCACATCTAGCCGATACAGAGTAGTATTTAGTTGGAGATATCTTGAGACAGTGTTAGTCTTTAATGACATAAACGGAAGCTGCGAAATGTCGCGACTGTAGATGTTTTACAGAAGGCTGAGGGATTTAGGTCAGGGACTAGCTTATGTCTATGCAGTTGAAGTCTTATTTAACTGCTTCTTCAAGAGGATTATTAAATATAATAGAAGAATATTATAAAGATAGTATTAGTAAAATAAATTCAATTATTTGAATATATTTATAATTAAAGCTTCTATATATAAGTAATGTAAAAGTTACAAAATAGACAGGAGATAAAGTTACCCAATCAGTAAACTAGTTCAAACAGGCTGTAAGTGCTCTTGCGACTAACCTCTGTGTTATGCCTGATCGCTCGAACAAAAGATCTTCGGCTATGACGGCAACGAGAGACTATTCCTCTACATCAGACGATCCAGAGTCGATGCCAAGCGATTCGCGCAGATCAAAGACGTGATTCTGGGGTACCAATGTCACACTGCTGTATAGGAAGAAGTTGATTGGGCGAAGAGTTCGGCATTGAGAGATTAGTTTGGACGCTTGACCGGCCGTACACCCTATCAGATTAGCAAGTTGGACACGGAACCTGCCCAATGCGGTAGGTGCTAGTTATCACGTCACGCTAGGGGCAAGTGGCATTCAACACAGCTACCCACAGGACGATCACTTCATACCAAGTATGAACACCATCTAGAAGGTTGAGAGATGTTTAGAGCCTAGTCCAGCTTGTCAAACTTGGAGATAACTATGCCTCCACGATGCCGGTTTGCCGAGAAGTCGTAGATAGATCGAGCCATACTATCAACTTCAACAGATATAAATAAGCTCGTAGTCTGGCTTTCAACGTCAGTCCTTCTCATCACCATCTCATCCTCTCAAACATCTTCTCCGGATTCTTATATTACCAGCAAAGATGCTCTTCGCTGTTACTCTCACTCTTGCCGCTGCGGCTGCCGTCTCAGCCTCGCCCCTTGAGCCTAGGGCCAAGACTGCCGTTCTGCCCTTGAAGCACGTCGTCAAGGCCAGTTCGATCAAGGCCATCGTCCAGAAGGGCCAGGCCCGCATTCGGAAGGTTAATGGAGAGGGTTCTTTCCACGTCGATGCCGTTAGCTCTGGCACTGTCACCAACGAGGATGTCTCCTACGTCGCGCCTGTCGTGATTGGAGGCAAGACCTGGAACCTCATTGTCGATACTGGATGTAAGTCAAATACGCCTCGAATGTGAAAAGAATCAACCATTGACCTATGATAGCTTCAAACACTTGGTGTGGTGCTCAGACCAAGTGTGAGCCTACATCGACCGGCAAGTCTACAGGCGGCTCTGTCAGCGTCTCTTATGGCTCTGGTTCATTCTCTGGCACTGAGTACAAGGACAAGGTCAGCTTTGGCGGCCTCAGTGTTGCTTCGCAGTCGATTGGTGCTGCTAGCAGTGCCAGCGGTTTCTCGGGTGTAGATGGCATCATCGGCTTTGGCCCCGTTGATCTCACTGAGAGCACTGTCTCCAATGTCGACACCGTTCCTACTTTTATGGACAACCTCTATAGCCAAGGCTCAATCTCATCCGAGGTCCTCGGTGTCTCCTTCAAGCCAGAGTCTGGTAGCGATGATAGCGATGCCAATGGAGAGTTGACCCTTGGTGGTGTCGACAGCTCCAAGTACACCGGCTCCCTCACCTACTTCCCAACTCTTACCAGTGGCCAAGCTGCCGCCTACTGGGGTATCTCTGTTTCTGGCTTTACCTATGGATCTACAACTCTTGGTTCCGGCAGCGGTATTGTCGACACTGGCACAACGCTTATCTACGTCCCCACTAGTGTCTACAACAAGTTCCTGTCTGCCGCTGGTGGTTCGACTGACAGCTCAAGCGGCCTTGCCGCATTCACCAAGAAGCCTACCGCCAACTTTAGTATCAAGTTCGGGTCGACAACCTACACCCTCACGCCCGCGCAGTACTTGGTCCCTACTGCTCAGTACAGCAACTTTGGTTTGTCCTCTGGCAAGTACTACTCCTGGATCGGCGACGGAGGCTCCTCTGGTGTCAACGTCATTATTGGACAGAAGTTCCTTGAGAACTATTACTCTGTATACGACACCACCAACTCTCGTATTGGTTTCGCTACAGCTGCTTAAGTCAATGCTCTGAGTTCAGAGACTGTTAGCTTTCGATGAGCTTTCTATCATCCGCAGGGAGAAGAGAAGGCAGGACATAGTTCTTAGTACATAGTGAATTGAATAAGTTGGATTATATGCCGAGTAGCAGTGATATGCCATAGTTTCGCAAGTCACCAGAAACTGACCCGTGGCCATGTCTTTACAATCGTTTCTACCTATAGGCTCTATATCCGCTCCTAAAGCCTAAAGGAATGCCAGCCAGGACTTACGTGGCCACTAACAGCGAGTTACTGCCGATCCCAATGCAGCCATTCTCACAGACGGCCAAGGGTGTAGCGTCAATTTGGCTGAAGGCAGCCCTGCCGCATGAAGTTAATATTGAATGGCAAGCTCTGACGAGATAGCGGCAGAGATGAAAGTTAAAATAGCCTGGTATAAAAGGTCCGTGTAGCTTGGTGCAACGCAGCATACAACTATTAAGATTTGCTAGCGCGTTTCAATGCAATCTTTATTTCAAGTCTCCATTAAAGCTTTAATCTTAATTAACTTAATTTCCCCTGAGTTAAGAAAACTTTACCAAGTGCCGTTCTATAAACTTAAATAATGAACACAAGTCCAGCTATATATTTATCGCTAGTCTCTGTTTATATAATATTTCCATTACCCTCGTTACTCCACTCTTCGAGATATGTTTTTTGGCAGCCTTCTTATAACCCTTCTCCTGTTTGAAGCTGTACACGCTTCTAGGCACCACCATGGATTGCATACCCATAGTCACCCCAGACGCTCAGCTGCTGACGGTTCGCGCATTAATGAAGGAGCATTGAAGCTCAGCTCAGATAACGTCTTTGTCAAAATCTCTCACGACCCACCTATCCTGGTTCCGTCCAGGGCAGATCACCCGCAAATGCCCGTTGGAGTGGATAACAAGAATAGTCCTATTCAAACCAACAAGTTCTATGCCAACTTCTTTGCCAACAACCAAGATAATGCTACATGGACTCACCCGTACTCGATCTGGCGGTCCAGCGACCCTGTCAAACAAGGCTATGGCTTGTCTATCTCTCATACGGATCGCGACGAATTTATCTACGGACCCGGAAATCCCGTAAAGTCTTTGGAAGATCCGGCGTTTCGGCAATCGATCGCTCTTTCAGCGCGAGAGTTGCAGAATGGAACAGTTTTGACCACGGACTCGCTAACAGCATTCTCTGCCAACGTGAAAATTGCGCCGAGGAGAGGTGCGAAGCCTCTTATATCGTTCCCCGTCGTACAGGGCATGGCTTTCGTCACTGCTGTCTACAGCAACGCCACTGTTGTTATTCAATCTCAAAAGCGGTTCTCGAATATCACCGATCTCCATCTGAGCTCTGCTGACCCTAGTTACTCGGTGTATGGTTGGAGTGTCCGGTTGGGTGATGGGTCGAGTTGGTTGATCTACCTTACTCCCGCTTGCTTGTCTGACAGACCGACCCTTCAAATGATTGACAAAGGAACGATCTTGGGTCCAAAAGGCTTTTCTGGAACAGTCCAAGTTGCCAAGAATCCTGCAGGAGCAGCCGGTATCGACATCTTCAACAGAGCTGCTGGAGTCTACCCAGTCGGTGCCACCATCTCGGGCACTGTTTCCGGCCGCACTGGCATCTATACCCTGGCCTGGACGAAGAGGGGTATAGAGAAACGGACATTGCTCATGTTTGCTCTGCCGCATCACGTTGCTTCATTTAATACAGAGACCGCGAGGGGTCTCACCAACATCACGTTGGCCAGCACAACCAAGGGAATTGCCACTGCTGT
Source organism: Fusarium mangiferae (assembly GCF_900044065.1). Classification (NCBI taxonomy): domain Eukaryota; kingdom Fungi; phylum Ascomycota; class Sordariomycetes; order Hypocreales; family Nectriaceae; genus Fusarium; species Fusarium mangiferae. The sequence continues at coordinate 4,580,686 of NW_024573921.1, forward strand.
ACTCGCAGACGAGTTCTCTATGGTGGAGCATGAACTTCCTACTGACATTGGATTCGATCCATGGTCACCGCGTCTAGGATCCGCGGGATCTAAGGGCTCCGCAGCAACAGTATCTCAGGATGCCAAAGCGGCAATCATCAAGGCTGCAAAGGTCGAGCTGGCTCGGGATATCACAAAGCTTACCAATCTGACATCAAAGTACTATGGTGGAATTGCCTTTTCGGTCTACGCGAGAGCCTTGTATGCTGTCCATAACATTGCTGGAGACACGTCGTTCACGGCTAGTTCCCTTGCAAAACTTGAAGCTGCCTTTGACAGGTACGTCAAGAACGAAGAACCAAATCCCTTATGCTACGATGACGTGTGGAAGGGCCTTGTCTCTTCTGCGTCCTATGACAATAAGGACTCTTCAATCGACTTCGGCAACACATACTACAACGACCATAACTTCCACTATGGCTACTATGTGTATACTGCCGCAATCATTGCGCACTTCAGCCCCTCTTGGCTGAGCAAGAACGGCGGAGTGAACAAGGTTTGGGTCAACAATCTCATCCGTGACTGGTCTAACCCATCGGCCGAAGACCCTTTCTTTCCCTTTTCACGATCCTTCGACTGGTTCCACGGCCACAGCTGGGCCCGGGGCGTCCTTGAGGCCCCTGACGGCAAGGATCAAGAGTCTTCAGCCGAAGACGCCTTTTCGACCTACGCCATCAAGATGTGGGGTAAAGTCACTGGTGACGCCAACCTTGAGGCCCGTGGAAATCTTCAACTTGCAGTGACGGCGCGCAGTCTACAGTCGTATTTCCTCCTGGCAAGCGATAACGACGTTCAACCAGCCAAATTTATTGGGAATCGCGCGACGGGCATCCTCTGGGACAGAAAGATCAATCACACGACATACTTTGGCGACGAGATTGCTTATATCCAGGGCATCCACATGCTTCCAATTGTGCCGAGCAGCGCTTACGTCCGCAAACCAACTTTTGTACGTGAAGAATGGGATCAGTATTTCGCCGGCAACAAGTCTGGATCGCTGAGCAGCGGCGGTTTCGCGGGTCATATCTATGTAAATCTCGCGATTGCAGACAAGGCCGGGGCCATTGAGAGTTATGCCTTCTTCAGGAATCAGACTACCGATAGTCCCTACCTCAGTGGGTCGAGCCTGACTTGGGATCTGGCGTATACGGCGGCGTTGGGCGGAAGTTTGACATCTAACGTGTCTGTCAATTCAACGCGTCTTTGGGTCTGAGAAGTACACTGAACTGTGTGGTATAAACCACGGGCAAGCGACTCAAGGGGAAGAAATATCGCAAAAGCTCCAGAGTTAAGCAAGCTGGTGGGCATCTCCAGTAACAATCACTCCGGCAAATCTCCTAGATGTGGCGTAAGACTTTAGTAGAACTACTCGCGGGGTTATAACCATAGGATTGTTATAAAACTCCAGATATCTAAGTCCTCATGTCCTGACTTCAAGAGAGCAGAATGACTATGTGCTATTGTATCAAGCAACCACCCTCCGTCTTCTGCGGCCTGCTCTCCATTAACCGTAGCAGTGTCGAAGCCTGCAACTCACCAAATATCGCCACAAGAACATCTTGCATGCTCCCCAAATAGTTCAAATCTGTTGTGCTGAAACAATCGGACTCTGCTCCATAGTCTATAAGTAGTTTGCTGACTTCAAACCACTCTTTGATAGACACGGGCGTTGCTTCTGGGCGGTTCACCGACTCCCAGCAGGATATCAGGAACAGTGCCCAGACAGTTCGATCTTGGTGAGAATATACGATCTGGTTTGGGTTTGCTTTGTGCTCTAGTAATAGCTTAACCATGGACCTATCGATGTTTGGCTCATCGCGTTGTGAGTGATATGGAACTTGTATCGGTGTGACTCTGCGAGGCCGCAGAGCGTAGTCGAGCAGCGGCCGACCACTTTTCGACGGAAGGCCTCCATAGGCCCCCAGTATCCCTCTCACGTATTTCACCAGCCGTGCTTGTATGGCCAAAGAGATCCAGTTATAATGATGCCCCTCGTTGTATTCATCCAGCCCTCGAGGTGCCGGTGGGTCTCTGGCATGTGTCCAATGATTTCTCACGGTCTTGGACATCTTCATGAGCGTGCTGTTAACTGCATCCACCTGATCCAATATCTCCGCCACTGGAGAGAGAGGCTGGTCCTTATAGAGTTCGTGCTTTTCTGCCTCCCGCGCGTAGTAGAGAAGCTCGTCTACCAGACCGATCATGCTGTTGTACTGTTGTTTGGTGTTGAGGTTATGCTGGTGCTGTTTCTTCAGGAAGAACAAAAAGATGCGACAGAGGGATATCGGTGGGACGAACTGAGTGCTTAATACGGCCTCTAGCTGACGAATATACTGGTCTCTGAGAAAGTCTCTAACAGTTCGATGCAGGAAGTCGACGGGCTGTTGCAGGAACACCGGATGTTCGCAGCTATCAACCACGAGGAGGTCACTGCAACGTAGGTGTATCTTTTCTTTCCACTCTTTCCCGACCTGAGCAACAGTCGCAGGTTCAAGTGGACCAATTTCTGCTTTCACCGCATAATCTTCGTCTTCGATCTCCTCATCCAGAAGATAGAATGCGTATAGCGGAAGAGGCTGGACTTCGAAAACGGTAACAAGAAATGTCCTCGCCATTTCTTTTCGGAATACAGGGTCGACTCGATGAATAATGTGCTCAAAATACTTTTCCAGGTCCTTCGGGAAATCTTGGACGATTTCGCAAAGCTTCCGTATGGTCTCGTTCCCTCGCACTGCGAGTTTCAGGTCTCTTGTAACCAGATGAACCCAGAGCCAGACCCCCTTGGCATCTTCTGTTATTTGGTCGAGCAGAAGCTTCCCGGATGGGTCTACTTGGAGCTGCTGTAGGTCCACATGCTCTCCAAGGGCGTCTGCCACATAGAGTCGCATATCGTCCATCGTGAGGTCCTGCATCTTTAGAGAATACTTGTTTGACCAAAGATTCTGTTCGAAAAAGGAACGAGGTCGACTGGATACACAAACCTTGATATGGGGAGATTCGGAGATCGACTTGATCAGTTGGCCTATGCCCTCTTCACTGCCGTCATATTCATCCAGACCATCTATAAAGAAGCAAAACTTGACCGAAGAAGCTGTTTCCAGTTTCACCTTGTTGAAAAGTAATAGTAATTCGTCAAAGTCCCATAGTTCGTAGTCGAGACGATCGCGATCAACGAGTGAAACGAGGCTAGGAATCTGCCTCATGACTTGGTAAAGGAGGGATTGAAGCAGTCCTATTTGAGACTTTTGCATTTCGAATCCTTGATTCCAAAAGAAATAGCTTGCCCGGCAAAGCTTTGTAGCTCCGGCCCATTGTTTCAAGCTCTGAATGGTTGTCTCATGCTCGAATGCGAACTTCATCAATGTCGACTTTCCGCTGCCAGGCTGATCAGAAAAGTGTTTAGTGCGTGCTCTTCTCTGAGTCATGATTGGCACTAAAACCTACCAAGCCACTGATAGAATAGATCTCATTCGTCTCGGATGAAAGCCAGTGCAGAAATGATGTTTTACTCGGATCATGAAGCCAAGCAAGTGTGCGGGCGGCAGCATCGTCGATCTTGTCCCATCGTTTTCTGATTTCATGGAAGTAGAGACTTTTCAAGATGCGAATTTGTTTCTCACAAGTTTGTCTTTCATTCTCGAGACTCTCAATCTTGCTTCGAAGGCTTGTGACCTGGCCCTTGAACTCAATAAAGTCGTGGCTGGCCTGTTGCGAGGCAGCCAATATCTCTTCTTGTATGGCGTCAAATCTCACCGACTGCTCAATTTTGTATGACAAATGTTCCTCTCGCATTGCTTCCAAAGTTTTAACTGTCTCTGAATGGTTTTTACTGCACAAGGACTTGATTAGCATTGAGACTTAACCTGAACGTGATGATGCCAAGCAATCTGATGTTCAAGTGTACTTAGCGATAGAGAAAGATAAGGTAGGAAATGGAAGCAAAGGGTATAATGGAATTAACATGCTAGACATGGGTATTACCTACTTTCGAATTAGTAGGGCAAGTGCTTCTTTCACGGCTTTTTCATGATTCATCAGCCGTTCCTGTAATCTTTTCAGGTCAGGCTGCGATGCAAGCAGCCCGAAAACCACGCGCGGATGCTCCAAGAATCTCAGTTTCGCACCAGATCGTATAGAGACCTTTTCCGCGATGGCCTTTATGTCATCTGCTGTCTTCCGACAGGCTCCCCCGGTCTTCAAGATACGGAGCTCGGCTGAAGTGAGTCTTTTCTGCGATTTGAGAACCGTGAGCCTATCCTCCAAATCCGCAATGTCATCGGCTTGCTGAAGAAGCTCCCGGATTTCTTGAGGTGTGCCATCGGTAGCTGCGTGGACCTTCTGCACGGCTGAAACAAATACGGCGGAGAACTCGATGAAGGTCAAAATGCTGGCGGTAAGTCCGATTATTTCCGCCATTACAAAAGGGTCGGAGGGTTGAGGACTTATGGTACAATCCTGCTTCAAAGCAGGCGGGGGCAGGTGAGATGATAGCCGCCCAACATTGCATATCACGTGCTTAGTTTAGCCCAATCAGGGAAATCTGTCCTCGGTCAGCATTTCTTGGGTCCTTTATCTTTTATCTATATTCCATTTTCCCATATACCAGTCGATCTTAGCCCTATGTTAATTTATGAAGCCGCCACTTATTAGTGCGTGTTTACACCACTAACTATCCACCTTCTTATTATAGCGCTGTCGAAATTGGCCATTCATAGCAACTAGGTGGCCAGTAGGTGCCTGAAGCCACCAGGTACCCATCTCACTGTTTGCTGCGCTGCTGCGTACTAATAAAAGAAAGACAAGAACCGCTATGGAGCCTCTTCGGGGAGAGGGTCTTGATCAAAGGAATATCAATGTAGAGGGGAATCCAGAAGCACCTCTGCTTGGCCAGGGTATCAACAGGCGAACCCCATTCCGACAAAGTGATAACCCTTTAATCCGGTTACCAACAAGAGCGATAATAGCGACATGGTTTGCTCTCACCATCCTGTCACTACTCCTTTCTGGCCTCTTTCTGGTGTATTTCTCTATCGAAGAGGGGTTTAATTTGGCATTCTTCTTTGGCGCAAGTGCCGTGTTTCTAATTCTGACTGGTATCGGAACAGTTGTCAGGAGCCAGAGGTGATGAACAGGATTTCTCTGCCGACTTTAAAATCTACAGAGGGAAAGCTTGACATAATGTCATGTTTCGAATAATCATGTCAGGCCGCTTACTCCATTTCGTTTCGTTCAAGACGTCATCGCTTCTGGCTGATATCATGTGACTGATTGGTAAGAGACCAGGACGTCAACCCCTCATCTCTACGCATGTACTCAGTTCCCTGTCAGCCGTTAGTATGTTTCAAGCTTAGAAACCATATTAAAAGCTCTTTCTAAGCATTCTTGATCCAATTTGCCCCTCTATTTAGTCTCACTTATTTGTCTCTTGAGTCTACCGTTCATAATGCCTCAACTTCCCGCCCGGCAAGGTTTAGCTCTCCCACTAAAGCAGGGCCAGAGTCTCCAAGTCATCAATACGCATGGAAAACAAGTGATCGACTTTTGGGCTTTCAACCCCAAAGATGACCGTGAATACCTCTCGATGAGTCACACTCGAGCAATGCTTTCAAGCATCTCCTTGCGCAAGGGAAGCAAGTTATACAGTTCTCGTCGCAAATCCATCTTGACACTTGTCGATGACACGACCCCAGGTATCCACGACCTGCTCTTCCCCGCTTGCCACGCTGAGCGCTATCGCCAATTGGGTGCTGTAGGGTATCATGACAGCTGCCACGACAACATGCACAAAGCACTGAAAGAGTTTCCTGATATCAAGGTTAGGGACGATTGGGTCCCTGATCCGCTGAACCTGTTTATGAATGTGGCCGTGGACCATCATGGCGGGATTGATATTCGTGCTCCTACCAGCGACAAAGGCCAGTATGTCATTTTGAGAGCCGAGGCCGATTTAGTTGTCATTATGAGCGCGTGTCCTCAAGATATGGTCAATGTCAACGGTGAGGGGCCTGCAGATTGCGAGTATCGTGTTCTTGAGGGATCTAGATAAAATTCGATGTTGCGAAAAGGCTTGCCTTGAGTGGCTTTTGTAAATCATTCATTTTTCCCTAGTGTACTACACAAACGCGTGGTGGATTTATCCAAATTCGCAAAGTTTAACATTTCTTAGATACCAAATTCTCCCTCAATGAACGTCCCATGTGGCCCCAAAGCATAGACCTGTGGCATATCGGCACGAGCAACCTCCTTGAATGTCTTGGCGTCGATGGCGACAAGAACGCTATGAGTAGCCTCGCGATTGATGACGATGGTGAGCACGATGCCGTCGTCCTCGTCTTTAGCTCCTGGACGTTGGATAAAAATAGGCTCGCAAGGCGCACTCTCCCCATTCTCCGGCCACCATTCCTTGAAGGTTCCAGTCTCCCAGTCACACTTGGTAACATGACTGAGAAAACTGCAATGCACCGCTTTCAAGCCGTTTCCTAAGCGACCAATGGGTACACTGGTACCGGGGGATGGTCCACCATGGCCCGAGATGCCGTAGACATAACGATAGCCATGGACCATGGAAGCGCTCTTGGCAATCCGCGGCAGCTCTAGGAATGTGCCTCCGATTGCAGCCTTGGTTGTAGCTTGCGTGAATGTGGTAGCATCGGCTTTTCCTACGCTTTCAAGCTCGTAGCGTACCAAAACACCGTCTTGGAATGGCGCACTAGGATCTAGGACGTTGCTGAGGTGATAGTCGTTATAAGGGACGCGATCTGTATATGCACAGAGATCAATGTGGATATTAACCTCGTTTGTACGGGGATCGATATAATCGTAACCATTTACGGAATGAAAGAACATGATGTTATCTGGAAGATTGTATGAAGCAATGCTAAATTGTAGAGTTAGAATTCCTAGTATGTATACTTGTGTAGATGGATAGGGTGCGAGCTGCACTTACTGTTTCCCAGTGATCTTGTCGAGTACGTAGAATTCGGTCGGGCTGTCAGGCTCATAGATCATAGATTGGAGGAATCCCTGAGTAGTATCCGACAAGTCCATGGAGATAGGCTACATAGAGAGTGGTGAATAGGGCTGTTTAAACTGCAGTATAGTAGGTTTTCTCACGTTGCGAATGAATATAACATAGTTGCTAGACATGGCCATTGAATGGACATAGCATGGCCTGCAAGCAGGGAGGGGAGTCTTCCACAACAGTTTGGAAGGGTTTGACTTGATGTCGAGCGCAAATATCGATAAGACGCCAGTTTTAGGGTTGATGAGGTAGTTGAATTCCTCACCTCTGTGCCGGTCTTTGAGAATATGGGAGCAGATACCGAATCCTTCGAGCTCGGGATCAATAGCGGCATAAGTGAGCATGCGCTTGGGCTCTAGCGTTTTTCCATCAACGACTTGGAGCATGTTGAAGTCGGTGGAGACGAGAATCTATGGACGATTAATACCCTGACAACCAAGACTAAAAATGGTACATGTTACCTCTTCTTTCTCCGGCCTCTGCGATGGTGTGCCTTTGTCATATGGATTTCCGTTTGTAGGAATATGGAAACTTCTGCGAGGTAGAATGTTGACGTTGAACTCATCAGGGCCAACATGGCCCTTGGGGATCCAGACGGATTGTTGAGCACCAAGAAGTGCCGAGCAAGGATCTTGAGCGTCCTTGAGCGGCGTGTTGGCATTCAAACCCCCCATCAAAGTTTGCAAAAAGCCATTCTTCTTGGCCTTCCTCACCACACCCTCAGCGGTGTTGCGGCTGGTGTAGTAAACGCGGCCGTCTTCCATACGGAATTTATGGAGCATAGCCATTCCGTCAAACCAGTGTTGCAATACTGCATTAGGCTTTGAGCCGTCCTCGGATAGAGGAACGACAAAACGGCCAACACCCATGCTATATATCGATGCGTTAGCTGAGAACTCATGTTGACTGTTTGTGATGCAAGCCGTGTCTCATGTCCCGAGATTGAAGAACCAATTGAGGGGTGAATTGACGAACCGAATGAAACTGCCATTGACCCAATCAGGCCAAACTCCTGAGGTTTTACACTCTACCTCATTGGGAGTTTCGCATACTCCCTGAAGGTAGGGCGGCAGGTACTTCAGCTTATCCTCAGTCACAAAGTAGGGCTGTTCCTTTACTCGAGACGTAGTCGACATGGTGAAGAATGACGAGCGGGATGGTATGAAAATGTTTGCTGGTTTTCTACTTAGTAGCTCACGTCAATTGTTGTTCAGTCTTCTTTCTATCAACCCAAACCATTAAGACGAGCTTTTATATTTCAATCTTGACATATGAAGACTGCTGCTTCAACTTGAGCTGGGGCATTCTCGGGACGCCATGCATTAGAATATGACAAGTCGTTGGGCTCTTTACAATCCAAGACGGGGCACTCTCGGTAAGCTACCCGCATAATATGAAGTTTGAGACTTATTGGCATCAGTTGGCATACAAACTGATTAGTTTAGCCTAGCCATCTGTATGTAAATTCGGAAGTGCAACAACTTCCGAAACCTCCGATGACATAAGACAACTTGACTTCCTCGTAGAGTTAATAAGTACGCTATTCCACATCAAGACAGTCTACTTAACGAGAAATCTAAACATAGGTCTCATGTTAGCCAATTGAACTTACCGCCTTTCAATACAATTCGTGTAACAGGACGATTTTGTGGTACCCAAAACAGTCAATCTGACTACCACTTGAATTCATCTACATCTAACTTTCGCTTATTTTTCAACTTCCTTCATTCCTGACTACGAGACCGAAACCCGCAGCTACGTCAAAGCAAGCAGTACTACAAGAGAAAGAATGAATCCTCATGATTTTAACCACAATACCAGTCAAGAAAAAAGAAGTGACATTTTTTTACTTTTACATGCAGCCGAGATGGGAGATTTGGCTACCGTCACCAGACTGTTGACATCATCGGGCAATCAATTTGTTGACCTAAACTGTCGGGATGATACCGGTGCTACTGCGCTTTCACGTGCTGCAAGGATGGGTCGCACAGAGGTTGTGAGATATCTACTCTCGTGCCCTGACGTACATGTGAACTGTGCTGATCACTTTGGCTGGACACCGCTATCTTGGAGTGCACGATACGGAGACCACGACGTAGTGCAGCTGCTGCTAGCCTACCTGGACATAGCGGCTGATCGCGCTGATGAGAACGGAATGACTCCTCTGATGTTTGCATCACGGAAAGGACATGCTGAGACTGTGCGTCGTCTGCTCGACTCAAACCGAGTTGGCATAAACCTGCGCGATAATGACGGTCGTACTGCATTATCCCACACGGCCGAAAATGACTGGGCGTGCGGTGCAGTGACGCTGCTAATCGAATATCCCACTGTTGAAGTTGATGCGAAGGATCATTCTGGGTGTTCGCCTCTATCTTGGGCAGCTCAAGGAGGTTCAGCGACCAATGTCCGTATATTATTGCAGCGCTCTGACGTGAATCCAGACTCTATGGATTGCGAACAGCGGTCACCTTTGTACTGGGCCGTGGAAAGGGCAGCGGCGGAAGTCGTGGGCTTGTTACTCAGCAACGATAGAGTCAATCCTGAAGCAGCCACTGTTTTTGGGGATACGCCAGTTATGTTAGCTGAGATTCTAGGGCAAGAGCACATTTTGGATCTATTTCGGGAGAAAGTTAGCCAACGGTAACAAATCCCCGCTTATAGCTCCCGACAAAGATACGCATCCTGTGATAATTTTCGAGTGACTTAAATTAGATTTTTAAAATCACTAGCAAGCTCTCTTACTACATTTGTGGAAAGGGCGAGGTTTTGGTGAGTTTACCGAGGTCCTAGCCTGTAATTCAATTCCCTGTTCCCCGTCATGATCCGGTTAGACGCTGCATCTCACTGCAAGAACACCGTTGGAGTTTCAGTCTTCTCACCCTTTCAAACCCATTTGGCTGGTATCGTAGCCATTCTCCTCCAGATAAGCCTTGAACCGAACATCCTCCTCTTCGAGCGTCTGAGGATGCTGCATGACATGTTAGTACTGGCTAAATCGATCGATGGATCTGAAGAAGCGACTTACATTTGGAATCAAGAACCAAACGCAAAGAACTCCAACTACTGAGATAGCACTGCCGATGAGAAAGACAACTTGCTGACCCTTGAGCTTGTCGTCAAAGCTGACAAGGCACTTACTCAGCGCCTGGGTGCCAACCGCAGCACCAACCTTGCCGATCGCTGCAGCAAATCCGAGAAAGTGGCCTCTAAGCGGAGTTGGAAAGCTTTCGCTGCTGACCAGGAAATTACAATCTCCGGGACCTACCGACAAAAAGGTTTGGAAAAGTCCATAGAGCGTAACAAAGGCTGGGAAGGCTGAGGGGCTGTTGAGAGGATACATGGTGCCTCCAATAACAAAGCCGAACACGCAGACTATAGACCAGCCTAAGGCATAAGTTTGACGTCGGCCAATGCGGTCCATCAGCAAGGCTCCGATGAATGCACCTGGAAGTGCAAAGAAGTTAATCAGTGCTGACCAGCCAATGGACTCTTGCATGGTCTGGTTATTCGAGAAGCCCGCGACTAGAGTTGGTGCCAAGAGGTTGAAGGGGTAGACCACGGCATCGTAGAGGAACCAGGCAGAGCAGCACCCGAGAAGAGGTTTCCAGTAATACTTGATGGCAAGCTTGTACGGTATCTTGTGCTGAATGGCATGCTTCTGGTATTGAGTAGAATCCATCAAACGAAGGCGGAAGAAGAAGATGCCAAGTGGGAGCTTATAGAAGTGAGCCAAGAGGTATCAGTTGATGGGGAGAAGACTTACAATGATGCCGATACCAAAACAGATGCGCCAGATTCCATCATGGGGAACACCTTTGTATGCTGCAATGACGATGAGCGATACAATACTCGAGGCCACGAAACCGGAGATGATGGCGGCGTTTGTCGCGACAGCGACCAGCATGCCACGCCGCTTTCGCATAGCCTCAGTACTATCGGCGCATTCTACGGCTTGAGAAGTGCACACGGTATACTCACCACCTAAACAGTCAACAACCTATCATATAGTCGACGATATTGTGATGCTCAAAAGGACGTACCTGCTCCAACACCAGCGACACCACGGCCAATGACCATCATCCAAAACATACCCTCAACGGTAACACCGTGCGCTGCAGTGGCAATAACGATACCCTGTGCCCTTTCATCAGACTTTGCTACGTGGAAAAGACAGATATACATACCAGAACCAAGAATAGAGTTGTCAGGTAGATTCCAACACGTCGTCCGAACCGGTCAATGCAGAGTCCAAAGAGGAGCATGCCGAAGATGTCACCAATGAGGATGGAGTTGGACAACCTGGCCTTGACTTCGGCCGTCATCTGCTTTGGATACCTGCAGTTGATCAGTCACCCGAGTATCAGATGAACAACAGTATATAACGTACAGCTTGGCTAGAACAGTGTTCATGTATCCGATGATCTGGATGTTGTAGCCGTCCGAGAAGAGAGCAACTCCCTGAACCAAGACGTCGAGCTGACCAGGCGTACGCTGGACGGCTCCGTCTGCCTCGGTCTCAGCAGAGATGCTTTCATCTGAGGATACTACAGCGGTCTTGTCCGTAGGCGTCTCGTTCTTGGTGCCGTTATCCGACATGACTGGATCTCAAAGTCTGCAGGGCAGGTAAAACTGTCAACAGTATTGAGCGACTACCGAATTTATAGGTAAGGCAGTATCTAGGTCTTATATAAAGTCCTTATTTTCTCCACTGCAACGTCGTTCCTCGACGCTTGCGAGTTTGTCGGCAGTATCAAAGTCCCCACTGAATGATCCGGACCATATCTCGTTAAAAGATCCATAGTATTATATGAACGGATAAAATCATACCCAAAGTTCTCCGACATTACTACGAGTAATAGCATCCGTCGACGACTTGGACATTGTCTCCAAGCACGTGGCTTCGGCCAACCCAGACAATCGGGCCTGAGGTGCCGGCGATAGTGGAGCCTCAAGCCGTTGGTAGCGCCGTGTAGATATCTTGGCCCGGCAGTTGGGTTCCGTATAAAGTGGATCGTCGATCGCACGTGGCCTAGGTAAGCTTATCGAAAAGGCAAGATTCAGGTTAACTTTGATTAACTTCAGTTTTGATGTAACGAAGGATTGCGGGGTCCACTTTACTATAAAATAGTATCATTGCTCTGAATCAAGATCCTTGACCACCGGGTGGATAGTGAGAAAAGAACGGGCGGAGCCGCATCCTTTCACTGTGACAAGACATTCGTGTTTAACCCATATCTTCCCCCATAGACAGAGGGAGGCTTTGAGAAGATAATCTGGAGCGAAATCATGGAAAACTCATCGTTGGTGATAAGGGTACTTGACGCTGTAATTGGAGCTGCGTCACTTACGTTGCGCTATACGTCAATTCTGTTTGTCCGGTTTGTAAGTTCGTTTATCGCAATAACCGATGAAGACCTGTTGACATAAACCAGCACCCGGTAGGAAAGCGATATCTAGATCGCATTTATGGTAGTTTTGCCATATTCCTGCTTGCATTCTGCGTAGAGTTAGCTCTGCTCAAATACAACAATCTCCGGTTGAAGAGACGTCCAGTCTCCGCCCCAGTGCTGGCTATCGTTGATAGACGCAGACCTTTATTCACGTTTAGCAGCTTCCTCGTCAATGTGGCATGCCTTGTTGCTGTTCTCGACTTTCTTTTCAGAGGCCATTTTCTTCATCAAAGTGCCGAACTGTCCTTCTCTCAGGTCGGCTATGTGGATCACTCGACGGCTCGGATTGTATTGATGGCTCCCATCTCTGATCATGTTCAGATCACAGTCACGTCGGTCTCTGTCGATCAAGGCGAGATCCCGATACCCCAATCAGTCTTTTTAGATGAACACTCGGATTATGTCGGGACAGTCCTGATAAAAGGTCTCAAGCCCAACACTTCTCACACATACTCAACCAATGCAAGTCATACTGGGTCGTTTCGAACTTTATCTCAACCTGGCAGTGGCCTGAAGCGCTGGAGTCTAGTTTCTTCAAGCTGCATCAAGCCGTTCTACCCGTACAACCCTTTGGATCATGGTCTCCGAATCAAGGGACTTGAACATCTGAGCCAATACCTTTCCGGGAGTCCAGTCGATATGGTACTGTTTCTGGGCGACTTTATCTATATCGATCTCCCCATGCCGCTCGGCTGGGATGCTGACGCATACTCGGCGGCATATAGCCAGGTATATGCCTCCCCTTCCTGGTCCTCGCGACTCCGTGCAATCCCTTGGATACATGTCTATGATGATCATGAGATTATAAATGACTGGGCATGGAATGACACGGGGATTTATAAGACGGCCATGCAACCATTCTGGAACTACCATGGAAACGCGAACCCGCCGTCAGAGTATGGTGCAGACAAGACCTACTACACCTTTCGATACCAAGGCGTAGCATTCTTTGTCTTGGATACCAGGAGATATCGATCGGATAACGCGATGGTTGATAGCCCAGAGAAAACCATGCTTGGGGCATCACAGCTTACTGCGCTAAAGGAGTGGCTCACAGCAGAGTCTGATTGGAAAGTAGTAGTCAGCAGCGTGCCTTTTACAAGAAATTGGAGAGGCCCAGACTCAACAGACAGTTGGTCGGGATTTCTCTGGGAGCGGGATTCAATCTTGGATATCATGAAGCAGAATGGTGGCGCTGTTATTCTCAGCGGTGTAAGTTTTCTTGTCAGACACCAAAAGGTGAAGCTAACATAGCCTAGGACCGCCATGAACACGCTACGACGATGTTCCCGGCAAAGGCGAAGGGTGACAAACCAGTTATTGAGTTCTCCACTTCCCCGTTGAACCAATTTTATGAACCGTTTGACAGGTTTCATAAGGAGATTGAGGAGACTGATGTGTCGATTTACTCACATCCCTGGGGTACTTCGAAATTCGGAAAGGTCACGTTTGACACCTCACAATCAGGCAGGCTGCTTGTCCATTATGATCTGGTTATAGACGGTGTTAAAATATGGGAGTATGACTGGGAGGCTCGACGATATTAAACATTTTATTTTATAGATAAAAAACTAAATGCATATAAGGTTACTGAATAACTGTAGACCAGTCTTCACTTCTGATATACTCCTCCATCGATGTGAGCGGGACTTTAACCCCAAGCTGGTCTGGACGCAACACTGCTGGATCCCCACCAGACAGGCCAAACTCATGGAAGTAATCGAAAGCATCCCCAATTTCGTTAGCAAAATCCTCCGGAACATCTTCGAACAATTCGTCTCGCGAAATTTCCTTATACGACGCCTTCACTCCATTAACACGCCCCCATATCTCCACCCATTTTGGCAAGGTCATCTCCTCCGAGACGCCCAGAATATGTTTCTTAGGTGGTAGGTCAACCAATGCCTTGACAAAGCTACCTGTATCCCGCTCTGTGACGATGAAAGGCATCTTGAAATCCGACGGCGTGTTTCTGGACACTAGGTAACTACCGTCCGGCTGAAGCTTGGGGCCTAGCTTGTCAAAAAGCTTCCAGACTGTGACGTAATGCCCAATAGTCACGGTGCTCATTCTAGCTGCTACTTCCGGAAAGCGTTCTTCAGTAGCTTTGATCATTGCGGCTTTGCTGTCGAAATGGTAGACCTTTGTGTACTTCCCACCACTCCATTTGGTGGCATGGCTAAGTGTCGACATGACGAAGCGCTCCAGAGTCTTGATGACCGAGGGGTCCGCTGCTGCTTCTGCAATTCTAATGCCTTGGGCGACTTCTCGATCGTAAGAGTACTCGAGCTTTGTCCGGTCCTTGGTTATATCGGGCTGGGCCATTGCCTGCTGTAGATGGGTGAAGAAGTCTGTGTTGGAGAAGATGACGTGAGCACCCTTGAATGCCTGAATCAATGATTGCTTGTCATCGAGATCGCCTTGAACGATCTCGACGCCCTCGGACTTGAGACGATTCGCAGACTCTCCTTCGGGATTCCGTGTGACACCACGGACATTCCACCCGGGGAGCTGGAGGAATGTTTGAGCCACAGATCCTCCCTGATGCATGTTAGAAAATTGTCGCTCGAGTTAGCAGTTTTCATACCTGAGCCCCAGTAACCCCTATGATAACAATGTTCTTGGACATGGCTTTGATAGATTGCTTTTGATGCTTATGGTGCTATGCGTTAGGGAGAATTGTAGTTGAAGTCTTCTCATTCATGTCGCCAGACAGCGCTTTATATTTGTTCTTATCCATCGCGCAACTAAACCACTCTAGGATCGATACTATATTACAAATAGTTTAATATGCTCGTCCGTCGTCAAAGTCCGTAGCTGTTGCTCATAACCCACAATTCTATGTTGATCCGCCGTAAAAGTCCGTGATTATTCTATTAACTTGAATCGACACAGCCTAATTGGATAGTCGTCATCAGTAATGAATCAGCGGCACAGCAGAATTTCCAGAAGGATTGTACAATGTCCGCTCGGCATAAGAATTTGTCCGCAGCCCGGATGTCGTTTAGTCAGCGTAAGCATCGCTAAGTAGGTAGGTAGGTTATGTTTCTGTGTACTATCAAGTCATCACGCGACTCACGATACATTCAGGTGCCTTTGCAATAAATTCTACATCGTGCTAGAAGTATTCAATTTAAATAAGCTAAAGTTATGAAGCATTAGCTAAGTGGTGCGGTTTTGCCATTATTGGTAGTCTTTGACCGCTTCACATGTGAACCACTATTATGCAGTTTCAATTTAGTCTGGGCGCTTAATATTTGCGCCAGTGCGACAATTCGGATCTTTTTCGGTCAGGAATCGACAGAATCCCGTGGTGAACATGCTACGGAACCAAATTGTTCGGGCGGACTACCCAATCACCCTCACTACGCAAGCGCGCGGAAATCCGGATACCACTATTAGCGCTTGATTACCCTAGCAGGCTAATTGATGTAACTTGCGACAATAGATGGTGTCTCGGCAATGACACCGCCAACAAAGTCAAACTGCCGTGTTATTTTGCGCGTTTTATGCTATAGAAGGCCAAGCCCTGGCTAATGTTTTGTTGTTTGGCGGTCGCGTACACCAGCAGTCGACAGTTTCGTTTGCAGGCGAGATGGAAGCACCTTTAAATCTAGCAGTACAGGATGTGAACTAAAATATTATGAGGTGCTATGTTTTTTTGGTGTTTTAATTATGTAATACTATTAACCCCAACTCTGCTTTATTTATACCTAACATGACTTACACTTTCTGACGGTAGCTCCGCCGGAATCATAGCCTCGTGACTATCAAGCTCCCATGGGTGCAGTTGCGGCTGCATCTGAGGTTCCTTAGCCTCGTCTCCCCGAGCTGCAGCCGCCATATTTGCCTGCTTAGCCCTCCTCGCTCGAAGCACAAACCAGCCAAGAACAGCCAATCCAGCAAGAACTGCAACTCCAACGCCAGCACCAATGCCTGCCTTCGCTCCAGTGCTCAATCCCCCATTATCTGATGAAGAATCACTCGAGGAAGTTCCTGTAGAGGAAGAACTTGTTTCTGTCGCGCTGCCCGTTGCAGAAGTCCTTGCCCCAGTCGTGGTGGATGCGAAATCGGAGGAATGCCATCGGATGGGAATACCAATGGCATTAGCTGCAGCTCCACTAACAGTAGTCCTCTTCCAATCTCCTCCGACAACTGATTCGGAAACTATCACCTCGACCGTGCGTGGGATCGCGATGGTGCAAAGATCAGTGCTGTACCAAGGCCAGCCCGTCTCTGTTTGACAACTAAATGAACTGTACTATTGTCAGCTCGCCCCGTCAACAGCCATTGGTTTTCGTACCTCGGACAACACGTCGCTCTCGTCTCGCCGCCGACTGTCGAACTACACGCGACTTCGAATCCGCTGGGACATATACCAGGGGAGTAATAAAACGTTGAACCGAGTTCCATGCTACTGGGAAAGCAGTTTGCGTCGCTCCCTGAGGGACCCAGCTGCATATAGGTGCACGCGCTAGGCGCACCGGTGCCGCCTTCTAGGCATGTGAGCTCAGTGCCTGTGTATCTGTACTTGTAATACTGAAAGCATGACTTGGCGGGTGTGAAGGTCGTTGTGAGGGCTGGAACTTGTGTTGTCATGGTTGCTGACGGTGAGTGTCCACGCGCAAATGCGTGATCGACTTGAGCGGGGATGACAGAGGAAGAAAGATTTGGCAATAGATGCCCCTTGCGACGAAAATAAAATGACGCCTGATCCTTCGACCAACGAGGCGTTGTTAGACAGGGGTGATTATTGGGTGAGATGCAGGTCGGGTTTCAACCAACATCGTTGACTAACTCACACCCTTGTTGGGCGGTTAAAAAGCGAATCAGGTGGGCTTCGGGTAATCACAAAAAGTTGAATCTCCTACAGATGCCTGGATTTTGATCACTGATCAATTCTTCCATAAAGCCCAGACAGCCAATTTTGCAATATCACATTTATTTCTCTTGCTAGCTAATTGCCTTATTGGACCTTTCCTCTCGAGTCAACCGGCCAAATCTCCTCGATTATCCCTTTCCGATAAGCATAGTAAAAGTCATGAAGATTGACCGTCGGGTCAATATGACTTGGAATCATCTCAACCCTATCGCCAACATCAAGCGCTGGTGTACCCTCTTCCCACGTCAAAGCTCCATGCTCATCGCCTAGTTGAAAGTAGCTGTATCTCTGATCCTTGCACTCAGCAAGGCCACTATCCGTTGTCAGAGACTTGAGGCCAGTGTCGATAGTGACCTGTCGCTCTCCTTGTTTGCTGACAACTGTTGCGAGAAAGGATAGACTATGAGAGTAGTATGTTCCAATGGCGTTGCGGTAGTCGGTGTCCATGAAGATGAAAGACCCAGGCTGGAGTTCTGTCACGCCGGGTACGGTTGCGCAAAAGTCTGCTGTGCCTGTTCCGCCTGTTGTCACGACTTCAATGTTGAAGCCCTCGTTCTTGAGTGCTTGGGCAGTATTAGTGAGAATCTTCATCGATTCAAGGCACTGCTTCTTTCGGTCCTCAAAGTCGGGAAGATGTTGAAGATGTCCCTCATAGCCTTGCACTCCAATGAGTCGCATGTGTTTCAGACTGCTGATATGTTTTGCTAGCGGTAGAGCTCCTTCGGGCTGGGTTCCTGTGCGATGTAATCCAACATCCAAGTCTATCAAGACTGAGATAGGGTCCTCAATTCTTGACTCTCCCAGCGCGTCGTTGATGGCTGTAGCAGCTCTCTCATCGTCCACCACAATTCTGATCTCTCGATGCTTTCTGAACAGCTCAACTAGTCTCTTGACTTTGGCCGGTCCGACGATCTCGCAAGTGATGAGAAGGTCCGTGAAGCCAGCGGCGGCAATTGCCTCGGCCTCACTCAGCTTGGCGACGCAACCGCCTTTTGCACCAGCAGCGACGAGCTTCTTGGCCACGATAGCGCTCTTGCTGGTCTTGAGATGGGGTCGAATGTTACGACCAGTTGGAAGCAGCCGGTCCATAAGTTTCTTGATGTTGGCCTCCATGACATCGAGGTCGACGATCATGGAGGGCGTGTCGAGCGAGTCGAGGCTGTCGCCTACTTTGGGAGAGTACATGATGGCGGTGATGATGACGGAAATGATACGGCAGACAAACAAACAATGTTGATAACTCGTACAGCACTTGAGATACCTCTCGGCTTCAATTCTGGCCTCCTTTGTTTATCGTTATCTCCAAGACCAGGATCGTCAGTTCAAAGGTAACGTAGTACAATACAGACACAACACAGTGCGTTATTTTCCCCCGCTTCTCCCAAATCCGCTGCGGGGTGCTGATCTTGCCCTGTTGCAGCCCAAACCCACTAACTCTCCCTCACAGAAACCAGCGAAACTCGGGAACCGCTGGCCCATCGCGCAGACGCTTCGTCGGTACATCAGCAGCCGTAGTCTTTCTCCCTGCTCTACGATTCCTCCGCATGTTATCAAACACCATATACCCACCAAGGAGACCCGCAATGAGGCATCCACATGCGCCGAAACAAGCAGTCGTGATAAGAGCTGTGGGGTATTTGGGTTTTTCGTTCTCGCGGAAGATGTTGCTTGATACGAGACCCATGAGATTGGCGAGCGGGACGCCGACTGATGTGAGGACTACCCTACGGCCCTCATGGGCAATATTATTATTACTTGATACATGTTAGGCGTGAACTGACTTCATTGTAGAGGTTGAAACTTACTACCATGTTGATAGGAGGACGGAGGGAGCTGATGTTCCCCAGACCATCATGAAGCATGCATAGTACGCCAATTGTAATTGAGCTTGGACGTCGGAGATGGCGGCATAGATGATGAAGCCGATGAACGTGAGAGCGAATCCGAGCATGATGAACGGGAAGCGAATGCGTAGAAAATCAGAGCTGAAGGCCAGAATGAGAAGCATCACAGCACCACCAACATTTGGCGCGACTAACATATCGCATCAGTAAAAGAAGATACGCGCAATGCAAATTGACCTACCAGTGTAAAGATTCGTCTTGACAGGCCCATATCCCAGTCGCTGGATAATCTGAGGCATAAACAGCGCAACCGATTGAATCGGTACACCAAGGCAAATCTCAATCAGCAAAAAGCAATACGTCGTCGGATACGTAAAGATCTTGATCGAATCCTTGAAGTTGAACTTTTCCTGCACGACAGATGAAGAATCCACTTGCATCCGATGAAAAGCCAGCGCCTTTTCTTCTTCGCCGAGAAACTTGGCTTGAGCTGCACTGCGAGGGAGGTACCAGAATGCAAAGATTGAGAAGAGCACTGAAGCTGAGCCTTCAATGATGAAGAGATATCGCCAGACGAATATTTTGGAGTCGATTTGAAAGACGCCAAATGATAAAAGACCGCTCTGTCGTCGTTAGCCACAGATCTCGTCTTGAGAGCAATTGAAACATACAAAAGCATTCGCGATGTTGGACGCAGCGTAGAATACTGCCAGACGACGCGCAAGTTCGCCTCTTCGATAAAACGTAGTCAGATAATAAATCACCAACGGAAAGAAGCCCGACTCCGCCATGCCAAGAAAGAAGCGCAGCGCAAACATGCCACCAAAGTTTTGCGTACAAGCAGCAAGCAGAGTCATGGATCCAAACGTAAACATGAGAATGGGGAGGACTCGCGCCGGACCGTACTTCTTGCCGATGATGGCGGTGGGAGGAGCGAAGATGACATAGGGCACGAAGAAGATTGATACGAGGAGGTTGTATTGGTTTGGCTTGAAGTTGAGATCTGTCGCGGTTTAGCTTGTGACATGATAGGTAGCTGGATGGCTTACCGTCGCTGAGACCGACGGTTTGGGCGTTGCCTAGGTTGCCTTTGTCAAGAGCGTTAAAGAGATCTGTAGATGGTTAGACGAGTTGGTGAACTGTGAGGTGAAGGGTCTTACACATGATGGCCAGAACGGGCATCAATCGGACGTCAAACTTGCGACAGAGTTGACGCTCGGCGATATGGTCAACCTCAAGGACTGTCTCTTCACCAGTGCCTTCGGCGTAGGTATCGTCGATGATGCCATCATCTTTGTGATCTTTGGTGTCCATGGCGTCGAATTGTCTGTTGATGGCGGCCCAAATTGACTACGACTTGTTTACTGATGCCACCGAAAAGCCTCCAGCTGAAGTAACAGAAGTGGCAGTTCACACTTTTGTATAATGTCTGATACCAAGTTTGTTATCTCAACCTGGCATGAGACTGGTTATGCGGGGGAGGCGAGATACAGGTTGCAAGGGCTTAGATTCGGAGGTTACATACTCAAAGGACCTATCAAGATAGCGATACCCTGCAATCATGATTGCAGCTGACTCGAAACACAGTGTTACCGTCATAAGCGTAGGTTACCATCTCACACGAGGTTGGTGCTCCCTCCATGTAACGTAGAGCGACGATCCGACCCAGTGCAAGCTACCACCACGGACTGTAGAGGTTCCACCGGATGCCCGATTTCGGAAACCCGCGCAAAAGGGCCGGTGCGAAATAAACCTCCGAAGCTTAAAGACACCATCGTCACTCACAACAGCCATCGGCGTATTTTGAGTCATCGACTCAACCACAAGTTATTTCCAGATTACGGCACAGTTTTACAACATGAGCAATCAACCGCCTTATCCCCTACACGAGTCAGTCATTGACAGGATTGACCCCGAATATGCAGCGTTTTACAACAAGCACATCTTCGACAAGCAACAAGTGCACCTCCAACCAGTAGAAGCGTCACGAAGCAGTGGCATCCTCATTCCAGGCAGTGGTCCTCTTCAGCCTGTCGCAAGTACAATCGACTACGCCATCAACCGTAAAGAGAGCGAAGGACCTAATGTCAGGGTTCGATGCTTCACGCCAATTGGCGACAAGCCAGAACATGGATGGCCTGTGTGTATTTACTACCATGGTGGCGGTTGGGTTCTCGGCACGATAGACACTGAGAATGTCATCGCGTCACATCTTTGTGCGAGAGGCAAATGTGTCGTCGTGGCTGTTGATTACAGGCTGGCGCCCGAGGACCCGTTCCCTGCGGCGGTGCATGATTCTTGGGAGGCTGTTCTTTGGGTCATGAGCGAGGGTAAAGATATTCTTGGACTGGATAGTTCAAAATTGGCGACTGGTAAGAATGGCTCGATCATCAAGCGGCTATTTATACTAATTGAATGATACAGGCGGTTCTTCTGCTGGCGCCAATTTGGCTGCTATAATGTGTCAACGAGCAGCTGATCGAGGATCCCCCAAGTTCTCCCTCCAACTCCTCTCCGTTCCTGTGATGGACAACACAGCTGATATAACCAACAACATCTCATGGAAAGAAAACCAGTACTCCCCAGCCCTTCCAGCTCCCAAAATGCTCTGGTACCGGAACCACTATCTCCCCAATAAGGAGGACTGGGCTCATCCCGAAGCTAGTCCACTCTTCTGGAACGGAGACTTTTCAAAGTTGCCGCCTGCTTGTTTTGTCGTCGGTGAACTGGATGTACTCAGGTCGGAGGGTGAGCAGTTTGCAAAGAAGCTGCGAGATGCTGGTGTCAAGGCGGAGCTGAATGTCATGAAGGGCCAGCCTCATCCGTTTATTGCGATGGACGCGGTGCTTGAAGCTGGGTCGAGAGCCATCACCCTGTTTTGCGATGCGTTGTATAAAACCATGTATGAAAAATGGTGACTGGAATAGATGCAGTGGCGAACTGCCCCGAGAAGGATTCGATGCGAGACAGAGCAATTGAATTGTCCCAGTGTCGATCAGCATTTAGTTGTCTTTCTTCTCGTTGAACCTGTAGTGGCAACTATAAGAAATATAACACTTGCACCCAAGAAGAATGCCATGTTGAAGTTCTCTCTGATGTTGAGATAGACCAACGCGCCACCGAGTGACAATAGGAAGAACATTAAATATGACCGAGTGGTTATTCCCGCATCTGATTCAAGACTCGTTTCTGGGATTGGTTCCATAGTGGCTGCAGGCATTGTTGAATCTGATAGCTCTCGTTGCGCTGACAGGAAGATTTCCAAACTTAATCGGTTGATGTTTGCTTTATTAACAGGATGAAAACTCAACATATATAGAGTGGCATGTAGTCAGGATATGGAGAGGAAAAAGCTCCTCTTTATGTGACGGTAGACATTATAATTTTGAAAACAAACTTTGCATTTTGACGCATCATCTTGGGCAGCCGCAAAATTCAATCGCCTCGAAATGTACTATTTCTATTTAGTAGAGTTTCTATTAAACCTTTTTCCTTACTCATAATACAGCTAACGTGACACATTCCCATAAGCCTAAGTATCAATTACGGCGTGGCAGGCTATTACTAACCTGATCATCGTTCGCGAGGCACTAGCCGCCCTTTAGTCACCTCCCACCATTTCTCAACTGCCCGACGGGTAGCCTTGTTCGAACAGTGCATTTTATACTTCAGCTTACTACTATCTCTCCCCTCATTATCGGTAAAAACAACTAGATAATCAGTTCTACTAAAGGGATCAAGTGTCGCAGCCTACACCAATGTAAGTATTGAGAATACTACCCTTCCACTTCTTGTGGCTTACATGTATGCTGATTCTGTTCCCTAATCTCTTCTGGTTGTTGAGAAATCGATTGAGACTCGGGTAAAAGCCCTGGAGGTCATGTGTCCAGCCAAGATGACCATTCTCAAAGCCATAAGAGACGAGGAACGAGCTGCCGTATCCAAAACATACTGTCTTGACGGTGCAGTTATTGTGTTTGATCGTCCTTGAGAATTTCTCTGAGCAGTTGTAGATGCGAAATTCTTTCCATTTAGTGTAGTAATGGTAGCTGGGGCCAAGTGCACACAACTTGACGGCATCAAGGCCGTAGGACTTGATGCTCTTGGCTAGGAAGGGGTAGTATCGTTCAAACCCCGCAGACCATCCTTTGCTGTTAGTCAATATTGCAATGTGTTGGTTCTCTTGATGTCTTACTCCAGTAATTATTATCGTAACGAGCGATCCATGCTGTTCTTTGGTCGCTCACAGCAATTAAGCACCCTAGATCCATACGCTTCCCGTTATGGAATTCCTGGAGTTCCACCTCGTTGCTTTTATTCGTGTTATTAGCCATTGCGTCGCAACTTGGAGCAAACTTACTTACCAACTCCAGCAAAGTGGGCTTTGCAATATGTAGAAGGACTTGCTTATAGATACAGATACTCCAATCTTAGCAGCAGGGATATCTCCCTCTCCTGCCTCCGGACGCTGTCCAGGCAGTCCTGGGTCAGCTTCTTGAGTACTAGTCGATGCTTTTGAGCCCGGCTTTCCTTGCCGTTGCTTCTGCCGGTTCTCTAACTCCACTTTCTCCTTGTTCAGTTTGATCTCCTCCAATGCCATCAGCCTAAAGTTGGTCTCATACTCAGTCTGTACTTCTCTCATCTCCTTGGTCATTTCTGCAACGCGCAAGTCTCGCTTGGCGACGAGATTCTCCATAGTAATCTTTAGGGCTCTGGCGCTCTCTTCGGCTCTTTTTATCAAGACCGCATATCTGTCACTCTCTTCTTGTAGAGCCTCCTCCGTGTCGACATCGTGTTCTTTCTTTGCCTCTTTTATCAGTGCTTGAAGGTCCTGGCGTTCTTTTGTTAACTTCTGTCGCTCTTTTAGAAGCTCGCTCTTGAGTCCTTGGCCGGCAGAAGTCTCGTCCAGGCTCTTTCCTTCGTCGACCATCTGTTTCTGAAGATCGGTGGCTATGGGCGCATTGTGGCCGGCCAACGAGAGTATGATCTCTCTAGCAGATTCCGCCGTGTTGTTGTATCGATGAATAGAACTGCCCTTTGAGAGCATCCAGCCCCAGAATTCCGGAGTGTCTTTAAGCTCTTGCTCACGCTTAGTAGCCTTCTCTGCAGGAACTATATCCCACATAGTACTCGCCAAGACTACCTTCTTCAGCGCATCTTCACCGCATAGCTCTTTGAATGTGACTAAGTTCTTCTTAGCTGAGCCTTGCATTCGAACATCGGATATTCGGTGGAGATAGATTATGCCGTGAAGACGAATCTTGTGCTTGTAAGAGTCTGTGAGCCAAGCAGCAATCTCGCTGAGGACCTCGGTATCACTTCTGCCAGTGTCATCAAAGCCGGGCGTGTCGATGAGATATACAGTAAAGTCGGATGTAACCTCGTACGGATAGACATCGACAAAAGATGTGCCTACTATACGTGAGTCCGAATTCGTTGGGAGAGAAAGTTTTTTGTTAACAAACATGATACCATGTCGTGGCCGATTGTAGCAGACTTGTCGGTGCATTTCGATATAAATGAGCTCTTTCCTGAGCCAGTTATACCCATCAGGGCGATAAAGGCATCATTTGGTCTTTAAGAATTAGCAACGCAATTTTGGTTGTATTCACAGATGACTTGCTCACCGAGGGGCATGTCCGCTACGAAAGCTCTTAGGAACAGGGTCCAATGACCCCGCTGTCACTGGACTGGGTAATATGTTCGGGCCTGTCATGTCAGGCGGCTAACTGCGCTCTGTAAAGTCTTTGGGTAATTGATGCCAGCCTTCGCAATCTGTTGAGGGTAACTTTGCGCCGCAAGCTTATGGACTGAACAAGGTGTTTGCCTGTCGCGATGGCTCTTGAGGCCTGTTTAACGGAGCATGGCATGAAACTAACTGCGGGAGACCTTTGCTCATATGGCTTAGCCACACGGCCATCGGGTAGTCAACTGCCAAGAAGAGGGTCACATAGGCTGCGCCATGTCAGCATTGGGTTTCCCTGCAGCCAATATGCAGCCAGCTTTCCTTAGTTAGCCGAGCGCGGATACGCTTTAAAAGATCTGTATGGCTGCATTTAACAATGCAAGTACGAGGAAGGCAGTCAAATAACTTCTTTAGACTCAGAGAATACTTACTATTCTATTTTTTTGTCTCTTCTTTTTTTTGGCAAGCGTTGCGATTAATTTCACCTCTACGGCAGAAAATTGTCAAGTACCAGCTAACCATTCTCGGGCTTGTGACCGACGTGCATATGCACACTTCCTTGGTTGAATCACACAATCACATACTGCACATTATCTTTGTGGGCCAGGTGGCTACTGCACAGCCATTGGCAAACCCCCTCAAAGATTGACTCATTAGTGAGGCACTTTCGAGGGCGTTCTTAATCAGGCTGTGCCATGACTGGAGTCAGTTCGACCTTCATCTGGGCCAGCATCTTGCGCATCCCATTCCCTCTATAGATGTTTCCTACTCTCGGTTCCTTTTTCCATAAGGTTATTCGATATGGGCACCCTCAGCATTGGCGATGACGCATTGCTCGATCAAGCTGAATGCTTCAAGACATTTCTTGGTCTCAACAAGTCGGACCCGGGAGACATGTTCTTCCTTGTGATGGGCCTGACTGGAGCTGGAAAGAGTACATTCGTCTCCAACTGCACAGGTCATGCCGTCAATGTAGGCCATGGACTCTATTCATGTGAGTATTAATACAGCTTCCATTCCAAGCTTACGACTCAGCAAGTCAACATTTACATACAACAGAATAGCTTAACTAATTAATAGGTACTAACTCAATGGGTGTTTTCCAGTATACTAGAAATGGGCAACGCATCTTCCTTGTAGATACTCCAGGGTTTAACGACACAACTCGCTCTGATATCGATACGCTAGAGATCTTAGCAACGTATCTTGGTGCATCGTATGCCAATGGTGTGCGAATCAGTGGTGTTATTATGCTATATCCTATTACAAACAACCGAATGGCCGGGTCAAACCTAAGGAGCTTAAAAATCTTGAAAGCCATTTCTGGATTCGCTTCCTATAATAGTCTCGCCGTCGTCACCACGATGTGGCCCGAGTCCCCAGATTCTGTTGCAAAGAATATTCTTGAAGAGCGGGAACATGAGTTGTTGACAAATCAAGGCTTTTTTGGTGATTTTGTCGCTAAAGGAGCCACGGCGTTTCGACACTACGAAATAGGCTGCAGTAGAGCATGCTCAGGACGGCGGGTCGTGGATACCCTGGTACAACAACTTAGGGGCCATTCCCCGCGCGTGCTTCAATTACAACGAGAGGTCGTTGATGAGAAAAAGAATCTTGGGGAGACAGCGGCAGGAATAGCCGCCGCCGAGTACCTATTCAAAGCTCGCCTGGAACAGGACAACCAGCTCATCCAACTTAATGCTGAGCTAGAAAGAACACACTCGGATTTGGATGAGGAGTATTTTCTTCAACTACAAGAGCTGAAGGCTGAAGTGGATAAAGAGATCCAACAGACTGAACAGGGTCGACAGGTATTGGTCAAGACCATGCTAGATCTACATCAAAGTGAGAAAAAGGCGCTAAAGCAGCGGATTCTCACCCTCAAAGGCCAATTTGAAGCTGAAGTTCAAAGTAAGGAGATGATGTTGCAAGACGTGCAAGAGTCTTGCGATGCGCTTCAAAAGGAGGTAGTCCGGCTAAAAAACAACCCACAGCAACAACAACTTGTTGCACGCCGTACTGAAACACATCGTAAGGCTCTTATCAAGGCACAAAAAGCTGCTGAGAAGAGTCGTAGAGACAACAAGAGGGTTCAAGGGTATACGAGGGAGATCGTTGGTGGTGTTATGAATGGAATTGCTGCAAGTGCAGTCGCTGGCGGTAAGTTAGCTAATGGTTTGAAATGTGGTTAATGCTGATTATCTTTGTAGTTATGGGTGGCCTTATGTGTATCGTGATGTGATGTAATTATGTCTCTAAAGGGCAAGGGGCTTGAGGATGGAGGAGGTTTCTGGAATCAACAAGCTGTTTATTTAGTTGCCCAATAGTCATTACTTTCATGTATCAGCTGGCAAACAGGCTCTCTTACGTTGTTTACTAGTGCGAATTTCAGGGCCAGCCCATTATACTATTCCGACCATTCGTTCTTATTGCTCGCCTCTACCATTCCCTCCACCCATTGTCGCCCGCGACCGATCATGCGGCGGTGATTTCATCTCTATGAAGCTCAGAAGTTGTAAAACATGACCAGCCCAGGCATTTGTACCACGTGATATGCAAAGTTTCGTTACGCCGTCATATTCGCAGCCTGATCTTCCAGCGCCACGGCGCTTACAGCACCAATGATTTGCTGCTTTTTCCAGCGGCCAAGAAATATGACTCAATTTCAAGGCTGGATTATTGATGCCTAGTGGGCGCCTATCACCGCCCGAAGGCCTCGTAGTGAGGAGACATTCTCCCTTCCATCTCCACTGAACACTCTCAACATTCACGCATTCCTCTCACATTTGTTGATCAACTTTCGACGTCTTTGACCCAGAAAGATCAGTAGATGGGCAAAGACGGCCCTGAAATATTTATCAAGCCCTTGTCGATTCGCTTTTGCCGAACACTGAGATCAGCATTTCATTTGCCTCTACCAACGAGGTCTCACCGTCTCCTAGCCCTAAATAGAAAACAGCATAAATAATTTCCACCGAACGTGGTGAATGACATGGAAGTGGCTGTTTGATATAACTTACTATCGGTCTCTGCTGGAACACAGATCCCGTCCTAGTCTTTAACAATGGCATCAGGAACTGAATGTTGGTCTCACAATGACTACCATGTTGGATGGGTCTGCGCCCTGCCCACCGAACAGACGGCGGCGATAGCTATGCTGGACCAGAGGCATACAAATCTCCCGAAGCCGCCGAACGACAACAACACATATACACTCGGAGCTGTGGGCAAACATTCTGTCGTTATCGCCTGTCTGCCTAAGGGCAAAATCGGCAATGTCTCAGCAGCGACAGTTGCCACTAATATGGTCTCAACCTTTCCGAACATTAGGTTTTGTCTAATGGTTGGTATCGGAGGTGGCATTCCGCCCAAGGTTCGTCTGGGTGACGTTGTGGTTAGCACTCCTGTTGGGGCGTTTCCAGGCGTAGTCCAATACGACTTGGGAAAGGCACATCAAGGAGGCACATTCGAGAGGACGGGGTCATTGAATAGTCCGCCAAATTCCTTACTGGCAGCTTTGACATTGGTAGAGTCGGAGCATGATCTAATTGGCTCTCGAATACCTGACTACTTGAAGGAACTGGAGCAGAAGTGGCCAAGATTGGCACACAAGTACCTCAAGTCTGATTCGCTCAAAGATCAACTGTTCAAGACTGAATACTCCCATATCAGTAAGAGTGTTGCGGAAGGAACAGCGGATGGAACAGTCATCCGGGTTAATGATCATGAAGCTGAGGAGAGTGACGCAGAAGACGACTGTCGTTTCTGCGATAAGAGCCAAACGGTGAAGAGGAAGCCTAGAGAGATGCGAGTTCATTACGGGCTTATCGCATCTGGAAACGAAGTCATCAAGGATTCCATCTTCCGTGACAAGCTCAATAGGGATCTAGGTGGTCAGGCGCTGTGTGTTGAGATGGAAGCGGCAGGGCTGGCGCATAACTTGCCCTGCATCACCATCCGGGGCATTTGCGATTATGCTGATTCGCATAAGAATAATGCGTGGCAAGCCCATGCAGCCGCTGTGGCAGCTGCCTTTGCGAAGGAATTGCTGGGCCAAGTGCAGGCAAGCGATGTTGAGAGGGAGCCTACGGCAAAGGAAGTTTTGGGCCAAAGTGAGTAGATCAAGGTTCAATGTACAGTAGCAACCTTCTGACTTTCATCTTAGTCCATGAAACTGTCTCACGGTCTGATGCGAACATTCGAGAAGTGAAGCGTAAGATGGATAGAAAAGAGGACGTTGAGATCCTCGAGTGGCTCACACCTGTCAACTACGGACCCCAGCAGAGCGACACCTTTAGCCAACGACAAGAAGGCACTGGTGAGTGGCTTCTAAGCTCCAAAGAGTTCCAAGACTGGATCGACACTGGGAAGACGCTGTTCTGTCCCGGCGTTCCTGGAGCAGGCAAAACAATCCTCACATCCATCGTGATCAATGAACTCATGACCCGCTTTGGGGATGATGACACCGTCGGGATCGCATTCATCTATGGTAATTACCGGCAGCGTGACGAACAGAGACTTAATCATCTGCTCGAAAGCCTACTAAAGCAGTTAGTTCAAGGACAATATTCTATGCCAGCAAGCCTGAAGGTTCTCTACGACAAGCACAACGTCGGGAAGACGCGGCCCTCCAGCGAGGAAATCTCAACGACTCTTCAGTCCGTTGTTGCGCTATTCACACGGGTCTACATCATTGTTGACGCACTTGATGAGCTCAATGCAATAGACGGTTGCCGAAATAGGTTCCTGGAAGAGATCTTCAAGGTCCAGGCTCAAGGCAGTGCGAAATTCTTTGCTACGTCGAGGTTTATTCCGGAGATTACGGATAAATTTGGAGGAGGTAAAACGATTAAAATTCGCGCCCAAGATGAGGACGTGCGAAGCTTCCTAGACAGCAAGATCTCGCAATCAGGGAAGCTATTGCAGACACATCGTGAGAAGATCAAGTCTGAAATCGCCAAGTCAGTTGACGGAATGTAGGTCTAAGTCAATCGCAATACATAGTTGAGAAATAACACTTACGCAGGTTCCTCCTCGCGCAACTTCATTTCCAATCTGTGTCCACAAAGAAGACTCTTAAGAAGATCAAGGATGCATTAAACAGCCTGTCAGGTGGGCCGAAAGCGTACGATATTGCTTACAAGAAAGCCATGGAGAGAATAGCTGGCCAGGACCAAGATTCTAAGGAGCTAGCCACGCAAGTTCTTTCATGGATAACTTGCGCTAGAAGAGTTCTCAAAACTTCAGAACTTCAGCATGCGCTTGCAGTCGAAGAAAATGATCTCGAACTCAATAAAGAAAACATCCCCCAAATCGACGATATGGTCTCAGTGTGTTCTGGTCTGGTCACAGTTGACGACAATAGCGGTGTCATCCGACTAGTTCACTATACAACACAGGAATACCTCGAGCGGACTCGCGGCCAGTGGTTTCCCATTGCAGAGTCGCATATCACAATGGCCTGTATCAGATACCTCTCATTTGACGTCTTTAAGGGCGGCTTTTGTAGAAGTAAAGAGGAATATGAGAACCGTCTGACGTGCAATCCGTTTTATGGCTATGCCTCGCATAACTGGGGGCATCATGCTCTCATGGCGTCTATGGATGGTGGGCGGGTGATTGTAGATTTCCTGAATACTCCAGCTAAACCACTTGCCTCAGTCCAGGAAATCATGGCTTCCCAACACCACTCATGGGAGTATATCAAGGCCACAGAAACCAAAGTAAATACAGCAGCATATTTTGGGCTATCTAACACAGTATTGGCTTTGTTGGAGAAAGGCCAACTTGCAGATTCCAAGGGTATATGTGGGTGGACTGCATTGTCATACGTAGCAAGGTACGGGCACGAAAAGGTTGTCAAGCTACTTGTCGCCAGGGACGACGTCGACCCTAACTCTACTGATGGAATGTATGTTGAGACCCCGCTCTCTTGGGCCGCAAAGAATGGGCATGCCGGCGTTGTCAAATTCTTACTTGGCAATCAAGGTATTCTCGCAGACTGTGTACATAAAAATCGTCAGACGCCGTTGTCGTTTGCAGCAGAGAACGGCCACCTAGAAGTGGTTAGGCTCCTTCTCTCCAGACATGACGTTGACCCCAACTCAACTGACTGGGAATTAAGAACGCCCTTAGCTTGTGCCGCACAAAAAGGGCACACTGCGGTTGTCAAACTCCTCCTTGAGAAACAAGGGGTTTTTGCAGACTCTGCGGATAAGAGAGGTCGGACGCCATTGTCATTTGCAGCAGAAAACGGCCACGAGGCGGTGGTCAGACTACTGCTTGCTATGGATACCGTTGATGCAGACCGCGAAGATTCTAGTTACAGGTCGACGCCTCTTGATTATGCAGTGGAGGGTGGCCACGAGGCAGTTGTTAAGGTGCTGCTGACGAGGACCCGGGTAACCTGGGGTGGAGGCTTGCTCAGGTCTGCCGCGAACAATGGGCATAAAGGGATCCTGACGCTACTCGTGAATAGCAGCGCCATCCCCGACCAGCAAGGAAAGTTTGAAAACGCAAGTGCCCAGGCGAGTAACAAGACAGATGAGCATTGCTCACCATCACTTCTCGGAAAAGTCTCATCTGAAAGAACATCACTTCACTGGGCGGTTGAGAATGAACAACTAGCATTGGTGGAGAGCCTTCTACAAAAGGGAGCGAATGTCAACGGTCGAAGATTGACAGATAAAGACTGGAGATGTGGAGGCATACAGTACTTCAAAGAGGAGTCAAAGACAGCACTTCATCTAGCGGCTGATAGCGGGCAAAACTCAATGATCAGTCTCTTATTAGATCATGGAGCGCGTATCAATGATCTTTTTACCAGCAAGACCACATCTCGCTCGGCTCAGAGCACAGGGAAAAGACAATACTTAATCATTCAACGGAAGCAAAGATCGGATTTCCTTATGACCGGAATGAGTGCAGTCATAGTGGAAAGAACAGCCATTCACTTAGCAGCAGAAAGAGGATATAAGGCGGCTGTGGCATTACTTTTAAGTAGAGGAGCCAAGGTTCGTCCAGAGTACAAAGCTGAGTGTTTTCCAAGCTCTTTCCCTCCTTCAATTCAACTTTACTCAGGGTCTATACTTAAGTAAGATATATATATAAATTTTATATACGTATAATTTCTTTAGGCCACTCTATCCATCGGTCATAATATCCTCTTAGTAACTCATCGACAACAAGTATTATACTTCGCCCCCAACCTTCCATAAACCAGGATCCGTCTAAAGCATGGGCCAAAGCACCGAAATATGCAAAAAGAAGCAAAGCCGGTGGCTTTCGCTGTTGTAGCAAGTCAAGATACTCCTTAGAAGTCGCGTGTAACCATATATATGGTGCTGACCAGTCCTGATTGTATCCCCACTCAGCTTTAGCCTCACTGCTCATTGTCTCGAACTGCTTCATATATGCGTTGCATTTCCGGAGTAGATAGAGTGACTCATTGTAGATGCATGCGTCGTTATTGCTCTCCCAAACTTGTTGTATACTGCGGAAGTGATCATCGTGAGTAAATGCTTGTTGATCTGGGTCCAGTTGATCCCAGTTGCCGATCTTTGTCAAGTCATCCAGTGGCCCTCGACATACCCTATCGTATACAGGATGTAGTACTGCGTCGACGCCGCGTATCGCTGGGATCCACCCTTCTCCGAGAATGCGGGACTTGCTGTCGACAGAAGCGCCATCGCAGAGAGGTCCAAAGAAGGCCAGCACATAGACCATGTTTAAACAAGAAAAGGCGTATAGAGCATCACTATTTCCATCGTTCACTTGGCTGATGCCGTGTTGAAATCCCCGTAGTGCTATGTTGTGATGATAGGCGGCGATACAGACAAGTCGCGGCTTGTCGGCAGGGTGTCTGTAGGCAAGATGCAGCGCTGCCAGGCTTAGAATTCCATGCATGACGAAGGTATACTGGAATCCAATATTTGGAAACGTCTTTTGCCAATAATGATCTCCGACGGGGGACTTGATGATGTCTAAGCTCGTTGAGATTGTCCAGTAGTGTAGCAAGGCAAGATCATCGGGTGTAAAGGTTGTGGTTGATGATGCTGATTGTTCATGGCCCTCGACGATCCTTGGTAGCGTCAGCGACGCAGCGAGTGCTGCCTCATCCGTTTGCTGAGCCGAAGCCGGTGAGGGATGACTGATTATTGGGGATGGATAGACGCATACATCGCCACGTCGGACGCAAGCGGTACAGGCTGGTATTTTCTCATCACACTACGACGCAGAATCAGAAGGCTGGCCCACCGTATCAGGTAATCACAGTAAAAGAAGCGTAGGAAAAACATGCCTTGACCCGACGCTTCCTGCAATCGTTGCAACCTGTCTTTGACTTCTTATGCAGACGTTTCTTTCGGTTCGTAAGATGATCCGATGTCTCTGATGGTGATTTGTCAAGGACCATCCTTGGCAAGGGTCGTGGGGGGGCAAAAGAGTAAAAGATTAGTCTTTTTTGCTAAACGAGGTTTAAAGAACGTTGTTTGTTGCTAGACAGAGAATTGAACGAGGAACGAGCCTCGATCTCCCTCTTAGTCGGAGGCGCAATAAGGTGGGGCTGCCGGTGCTTTGCGATATACGCGGACCTAAACGCGTATGACAAATAAAACCCAATCAAAGCTCTGGCGGGAGCTCGGTGATCGCGATGGCCTACATACAGGTTGCTAGCTTTGGGTTTAGGTTGACCTCGCCTCAATGGTGCCATCAACTTTGCGAGTTTGTCACCAATGTTGTTTCTAATCTACTGTTGCAGTTATGTCTATATACCTACGGCATATATTCTACATCATCAGTTCCTAAAAAGAAGTATCGCTAATAGTCTATACAGTAATAAATTGGTAGCTGGAAATCAGAGTCTTCACATCACGCCTGGCTCCTTTTACCGACGCAAGGTACATAAATAGGTTACCCCACTCTCGGAATTTTCCGTCTATCATTCACGGAAAACTCAATCAAAATCTGATAACAACCCAACAAATCCAAACTCCTAGAAACGAGAGAGAGAAAGGAAAATACAGCTTAATTTAATGCTTTATCTAATTATTGCAGCCTATCTTTGACTTTTAACCATGGCGTTTCTTGCATATCGGCAGATGTTCCGATGTCAATGTGATGATCATTCGTCAGGGCCCATTCTTGGCGGAGGTCGTGTGCGGAGCAGGCCTCTGAACGAGTTTAGGCCTCCGGGAGTCGGGGGGAGGATTACACGAGCCTCAAGGGGGCTGGCTTACACCGAAATTCGCTGACGATCCACCGACCGGGGGGTTCGGGGTTTATTACCCCCATAGGCTGGACTGGGAAAGTGATCACGGAAGAGTTGTGGGGCTGTTCCGATATCACAGGCCAGTCTAACTAAGCTTGGTAGGGATCAGCAATGACGTCGACGGGCCGTTGAGCCTTGGGTTTAGGTTAACCTTGTTAATTTAATGTGCTTGGGAAGCTCGGTTTATCTCCCGCCGAGACCTGGTGGTTCGACCAGAGTAAGTTATTGGAGGAAGTATCTTGAGGGAATGGATGCAAGTCTAAAAGACAACAGCATCTCAGAATTTGCCCCTGTAGCTTCTCCGACAGCACATTGGGTGGGAACTTTCTGACTCATTACCATCTGACACCAACAGCAATGCACGGATGCAGCCACTATATCAGTGTGTTGGAAAGCTCAGCCATTAGAGTTTTAAAGCAAATCTAAATCAGATATTGGACTATCGTGTTCCCTTTCTATTATGTCTTTGTGAGTCTTTTCTTCTGCTTATCCATTGCTTCCAGGTCATCTTTAGTGACTGGATTCCGAATATCGATAAAGACCCTTTCCACTTCGCCCAGCAAGAACTGCATTGGATTGCAGTGTGTATGATCAAGCCCGTCCACCTTTCCAATGTCATGGATCACCAGCTGGGTCATCTTACAACGCAGTCCAACGATACTGTCCATCACATCTTCCGCCTGGGGTAGGGGCCACAGACCCCCTCGCGCGAGACAAAACGTTATTGAACCCAGAATCATGGATTCGCAGCGATGCGGCCCCATCCACTCTGCATGTCGACACCAGCGGGGCTTCTCATCAACGACAAGTAAGTCATTGATGAGTTTTCTGATAATGTCTAGAAGTGCTTGAATGGTCGCGAGACGATTTGCAGATATTCGCTCTAAGACTGGATTAGTTATTATCTTGCGGATATGGGCCAGAAACTCACCTAGTATGTCTGGCTGCATTTTGAGTTGGGGATCTTTGGAGCCATCCGATTCCATGAGCATTCTTCTTGCTATTCTGCAAAACGAGTCTTTCCGGCCAAACTCCCATGCTATCCATAAGCTCTTGCTCATCGAGACCTTTGACGCATTCGCGTCATCCTCCACCAAAGACATCCATCTTCCAACCCAGGGTTCCAGCATATGTGTGCCATCGTAGTAGTTTGACAACACCGTAAGGTCGTACAGGTCATCTATCGATGGCGTTCGGGGTACTTGATCGAATTGACCATGTGATATGTGTAGAAAGATGGATAATGCTTTTGGCTTGTCCTCTGGGAGTTCTACAATCCAGTCTTTACCATTTGTAGGTTCTGACTCCATGAACTGCCCGAAGAGCATGCAATTAAAGACTGGTGATGCTCTAGCTAAAGCCCTTGAACAGGCTGTAAAGGTGATGGGGTCTATTTCTCCGACGCAGAGCTTGATATCACCACGTGGGTCAAATAGGATGTCTTTGTAGGACATTGTCAGTTAATACACGCTGCTGCCAATTAAGAATAACTACGTTTAACACTAGATTAAAGTTATATAACAATCATAATAGGCCTCCCAGAAAGCATTTTCATCAAGCGAAGCCTGAGCCTCAACTAAGAATAGACTTTTGCCAAGATAATTGTCTGGGATAATTGCGTTTAAGCAATGGCCTCAGCCTCGAAAACGGGCTAAAATACAAAACCAGAATAGCTATAAATAGACAATACGAGAGTGGCTAAGGCATAAGTCTAAAGTTTCTAATTTTTAAAAAGTAAGCTTAATTAAGAAAAGCAGTATGAAATAATTCTAAATGGCTGTAGTTATTGTTATGTATTAACTCTATATTATTGGTACGTCTTTTATCTTTATATTTTCCCTTCAATGTGGTAAAAAGTCGTCATGGACTCCACGCGATGTCGCGCACTGGAACTGAGGGAGACAGTACCCAATTAAAGTCGGCGTCTAATCTGATCTGTGAGTCATTAACCGAGTAGTGCCTAGCGCAGAAGCTTAGCCTCAACTCCAAAAGAAGTCTTCGGAAAGCGGAGGAGCTCCTCCCTTAACAAGGAGTCATCGATATCGGTCTCGGTCTCGGTCTCGCTATCGCTATCGCTATGGGAGCTTGAGAGTGTCAGTGGGTCCGTATGGCCTATCCCACTAGCCACTCTGTGAGGATGGGTCCTTGGCATCACTTTTGGCAAAATTTCCCCGGCCCTAAACCAAAATGAGCATTTACTCAACCATACTGGGCCTTTGCTATGATTCCATTATCCAGATAGATATTGTAAGGCTAGGTGCACAAACCTATAGCTGATACAAAACCATTCAGAATGCAAAGGGCTAGTTCCCTTGTCAGGATCGGCATGTTATAAGTTCACAAAGACCGCCAATAATAGTACGCCCTCGCTTGTTTGAACAATCACTCGCTCTTCATCAGTGACCAATTTGTGTATCCGTTCTTCTGCTTCAAGATGCCGTTCAAACTCGACAACGAATATAATGCGATTTTGAAGTCCCTTTTTGGCAACAGACCTACTCCCGCCCCCTTTCCTGTGGGAGATGTCGAAGCCAGACGCTCTCGAATGGAGCCAGGTATTGCTATTCTGGCCGACCCTAATTTCCCTCTTGATCAGGTCACGACCAGAGACTTCTTTGTCGATACATCGGATGGCCAAAAGATCTTTCTGCGCTGGTACTCTTCGAACCACAAGTCCCCAAGCCCAGCGGTGATCTACGCTCATGGTGGTGGTATGATCTTGGGTAGTGTTAAGGCCTATGATAAAGTAGTGGCGGCATATGTCGCCCGCACGGGGGTGCCGTTTCTCGCAGTTGATTATCGCCTGGCTCCAGAGTATCCCTATCCAATCCCCGTCAACGATGTTTATGCGGCTTTGAACTGGCTAGTGGCGCATTCAGAAGAACTTGGAGTGAATACCAGCCGTATTGGTATCATGGGTGATAGCGCTGGTGGCGGCCTGGCTGTAGCAACGGCACTCCTTGCTCGACGGCAAGACGGACCCCGTATTGCGAAGCTCATTCTGCTATCTCCTATGCTTGATGATCGCACAGTATCAGCTGACGAGCACTTGATCCCGTTTCTAAGCTGGAACACTACGGATAACGAGACCGGCTGGCAGGCCTTGTTGGGCTGTAGTAGGGGCAGAGAGGTGGTGGCCGAAACAGCCGCGCCAGCACGCATGGTAGATGCCACGGGTATGCCGCCTCTGTATATCGAGGTGGGCGAGTTGGATCTCTTCCGAAACGAGTCGATCGAGCTTGCGACCAAGTTCTACAAGTCCGGTATCAGTGCAGAACTCCATGTGTATCCGGGATGTCCGCATGGATTTGACATTTTTCCTTCGAGAGAGACTGGAGTCTGCAAAAGGGCGTTTGAAAACCGAGACCGAGCCATTAAGAGCATTTATCTGGCAAATTCATAACTTGTTCTATGTTAGACCATAGATACAGTTATCGTTTATACACCAGTATTCAGCATAATGGTAATACCATCTATTACGGTGAGCCTTTCCGTTCATTTCATCGGAGATTCCCATCACTAAACACTTCAACCTATTTCTTGCTTATCTACCTAGTCTAAACAAAACTGCTCTGTGCTGTAACACGCCCATAGCCATCCTCGCCTCGACCACTTACATCCACAAATTTGTAACATGCTTTGCGAGGCAGTGTATCCTGAACTATTAAAGCTTCTCCATATGCTGAACTGCCCTGAAATAACTCAACTCCCCTTAGCCGAGTGCATCTGATTGTGGCAAAAGAGTCTCGTCAAACCCGTTCAACGCATTCTGAAGTCGGACACCCACGACTTGGGCCGCTACTGCTTGCAACATATCTGCCATATCTTTGTTCTCCAGTCACGGGCTGTTGATGTTACCTGCAGGAATGGCACGATGATCGTCAGCGGAGGAGGGCGCCAAGCTCGGATGCAGCAGCAATAGCCCTCCAGTGCTATGATATGATTCAAGGTCGCAGTCACTAGTGGGAATGTAGTCAGCCCTCTCAACTGCGTTAAGGTACTTGGGACCTCAGGTTCCTAATTCCATAGTTAGTCATTGATGAAAGAGCTTATTTAGCGCCACCGACCTGATCGCCGGGACGCGGATCTTCGGCACAGATATTAGCGCATCTCAGCTGACGGTGCCCAATCATATGCTCCAGCAAGTATTCTACTGCGAAATAAGTCAAGGAACAAGGTTTCAGTAGATCCAAACCCGTTTGCGATAACGGTTAGGCCCCTTGGTTGTGATGATGTGGCTTCGGGAATCACGGCTACGATACGAGATAGGGCATGATTACCAGGGGACCAAGGGTCTTCCAGTTGTCGTAGGTGGCTCTATGCCTCCACCCTCAGCTGTCCCCTTGCTGGCTGCGTGTTTCCTATTCTTCAGAATATGGTTGTGTCATTATTTGGGACCATGGAGTGTTTACCGGTTGCTAGTCAAAGCCGGTTGCTCATGGAGTTATCATTCAGTTCAACTGCATCAATCTCGAGAAGAGCTCAGCTGTTGGAATAGAAAGCATATGGTTGACTGGTCCCCTGTTTTGTGACCCCTGGCGTCACATTCCAGACAACCATATGCTTAAAGCCTAAGTGCTAGGGATAGCTAGTTGGCCCCATGTGTAATTGTGCATATATGATTTGCCACCAGTGACGACTGTTCTTCGACGGGATATGACAGCGACATCCCCGATATGACGCAGCTGACACCTTTTGCCATTTGGGAGCCGCATCGTTCGGTTGCTTCTCGACGTCATACGGCAGCTTTGATCCTTCTACAGCGCGATATTTCGGATCCTTGAGCCGTCTGGTCAATCCACTACTATGAGAGCATTTTAACAAACGTGACGAATGTGGCTGGTGGGTAGTGGACATGTGAAGGGTGACCAATCTGCTTGACTATGAAGACGTCAGAGAAGTGATAAGATATAAAAGAAAGCAGATTGTCGGCTTCAGTGACCTCTTTCTTGTCCTCCATTCAGACACATTAACTCCAATCTCCTTCAGCGCGGACACAGAACAGTCACAAGTTAACCACTCTATCATATTTAACTACCTATCTATAAACATCTGACATTGCCAACAATGACTCAGCTCACCAAGCTTCTCATTATTCTAGCAGCCGCCAGCGCAACCATCAGTGCCCCAACCATGAAACCTCGTCAGCTCGCGGGCGAAGGCAGCTTCTTCGACTCCGTCTTCACCGGCACCGATAACGGTGTCGGCTATGGTGTTGAAAACGCAGAAGACAACGCTGCCACTCTCATCGGGGGCAAAACTACCACTGCAGGGGGAGGCAGCACCAGCAACCCACCTCCTCCACCACCAAAAGTCAAGAGACAGGCTGATAAGATTGCCAACGGCGCCTCTACTGATCTGCACGCCTTTGGACAAGACAAAGCTGCGTACCTTGTTCAGACTGATGGAGATAATATTGATGGGCAGCTGACCCAGGATGCGGGTACTCTTGGAGCTCAGGTTGGAGGAGATGAGGAGGATGTTCTTGAGCGTACGGGTGATATGGTACCCAGCAAGATGCCCACTCGCCGTGCTCGGGTCATTTATTATTAAGCCCCAGTGCCAGTCTGCGCTGTATGGAGATATCAGTGCTTGAGCAGTTCATTCGTGAGTGACACTGAGGAGAGGGACAAGTAAGTCATTGGTTCATGTATTCTTAAAGCAAGCCAGGAGTAGGAAAGTGTATATATAATGAAATCAATTATAATTATCATTCAGAAAGCATTAACTATATTTACTGTTAAAGTTTATAATAAAATGCATTTAAGTTAAAAACCGGGCTGTATTTTATATTTATATATAATAAAGCTAGCTAAATGAGCTTCTTTAAATCCTATACATAAGCCAACATGGAGTTATTAGACTTCCTAAAACTATTGCCAAGTATTAGGTGCAACAACAGTATACTTCCTCCAGCCGCCATTCTCTCGCGCAAATGAAGTTGCATCATTATGCTCATCAAGAGTAAAAACTCTAATTTCGCTGCCGCTCTCTCTCCCAACTCTTAGCTGGCCACCCTCAATTATCCTAATCAGCTTCAACATGGTCGACCGCCCACACATCCACTTGCCTTGCAACTTCAAATTCCTAAAGACGAGCTCTGCATACGGGACTGTCAACGTCTCGCTAGCTCCGCCACTAAGGATCATCCGGCCCTCATGCTTCAAGGCGCACAGAGCGGCGTTAAGGAAGGGCGGGTTCTTCAGCTCGCCAGGCGACCAGTCGTTATACACCTCGGCACCGGCGCCTTTAGGAGTTGCGGCCAGGATTGAAGCCGTATCGGCAGCGCTATCGCCCGTCATGACCACTGTCCTGAGGCGCGGGTTACCGTTGAGCTTTTTTTGCATTTCTGCTAGCTTGCTTGTACTACGGCCAAGAGCAACAACATTGCAGCCGATAGTAAGGGCGATCTCGACGGCCAGACCGCCAAAGTTGCCACCTGATGGCCCTACGATGACGGTTTCACCGGCTTTGAGATCAGCAGCCTCGAGTAACGACCCGGCGGACACACAATAGTACGCAATAGAGAGCAGCTCAGCAGGGTCATAGCCCAGCTCGCCAATCAGGCGGTGCTCGTCCAAGGGGTAGATGTTTTCGAGTGGAACTTTCTGGTACTGCTGCAACGAGCCGTCTCGCCACGCCTTCATAAGCTTCTGGCCTCCATTGCCTGCACCGCCTAGGTGCCCGATCATGATCATGACGTTGTCGGGATCATCGCGAGCGCGGGCAGTGGAGTCGACATAGACGAGATCGCCGGGCTTGGCAAGTACGGCGTCTGGGCCAACGGCGTGGATGCGTCCAATGGCGTTGGCATTTGGGACATAAGGTGGCTGGACATTCATCTGCGGAAGCTGGCCGGTGTGAAGCACATGGGTATAGGGAGCAATAGGCGCTGCAAGGATTTTGACTATAACTGTGCCCATAGTAGCCTCTGGGATAGGTAACTCTATAATCTCGAGGGGCTTTGAGTATGAGGAGAGCCAGAGGGCACGGTTTACTCCTAGGGAACCCATCTTTGGTATTTCTTGGTAGATATTGGTTCAGACAAGAGAATTAAACCTGGATTGTATCAAAGGAAGAACAAGTGTCATCTGGTTATAAATGGAACGTCCTGTATTATAACAAGATAGCAATATGGTCTTAAAAGAACTATAACTTATAAGGGTTTATAAAAGTCCCCCAGACATAAATCCGAGCACTGTAAGAGGCCACAAATAGACCGAGCCACCGCATCAACTGATGAAAATCAACAAGATGTCAGTTCCTCATTTGTACCCTGACCAATTGCAAAGCTGTAAGCAGGCTAGCATGTATTCACCGAATTTCATTAGTTGATGCGGTATGACTCTTCCGGCCAGAATGCCTTATACAAGCCTGCTGCCAAGGTGTAAAACACCGGGGCCATACTGTCTAACGTGGGCCATGGGTTAATCAATGCCGCCCGAAAGGCCGCTTACATAAGTGGGTTAGTCGTTTATGTATTCTTGAGGCAAGCTAGGAGTAGCAAAGTACTTCTCTACTAACATCAATCATAATCCATCGTTGCACTCGGCATTGGCATGCACTAGATCTCCGGATCTGCAGTTAACAACCCGCTAATGGATTGAAACGCGGGGAATTTGCCTACTTACCGACCTGATTTCCCGAAATTACAAGATATGGGGACGGCGAACAACGGTGTATCACCATGATCCCCTCTTCAAGTTTTGCATACTTCAAGGGCGGGTGGTCGCTGCTCTCGTGTGCCTATGCGGTCTAGGTCAGCATTTCGTACCTGGATCTCAGCAGCAAAATGAATATCTACCTCGTTGCATTCCCATTGGTGTCGCTGCTCCTCCTCAAAGCAGTCTTGATCCTCTTTTGGCATTTGCGCTCAAGTCTGAGGTCCGTTCAAGGCCCTAGTGCCGCTCGATGGACACTCGGTTGGTATACCTGGAAGGTTTGGCAAGGTGCTTTTGAGCATGTTAACCGTGACTTACACAAGAAATACGGTATATAAGCGTGTCCCCCTGCGTTATTTCGTTGTCATTAACGCCTCAGGCTCTGTCGTTCGCTATGCACCCAACCGCTACAGCTTCAGTGACCTCGAGGCAGTTAAAGTCATCTATGGTCTGGGTTCTTCGTTCCCCAAGTCTCCATGGTACATACCTTGGGGCAATCCTGGAGATAACAATTTGTTCAATGAGAGATCATTGACCAAGCATGCACACGATCGAAAGCAATATCAGTCCACTTATTCGGTGTCTTCCTTGGTCAACTACGAAACCTTTGTTGACGAGTGTGCTGAGCTATTGAAGAGGCGCCTGTCAGAACTCTGTGCTGCAGGCCAAGCGGTCGATATGCATCATTGGCTCCAATGTTATGCTTTCGACGTGATTGGTATGATCACATATGGAAAGCGTCTGGGCTTCCTCGATAAAGGAGAGGACGTGGGTAATGTCACCCACGCCTTGGGAGAGATACTTAGTTACTCAACATTGGTTGGCATCGTCTTTCCTACCCTCCACAACATCATTGTTCCGATCATGAACTTCCTTGCAGGGAGTAAAGGACAAGGTGCAGCTTATGTCACGGCATTCACCAAGGCGAGGATCAGTGAAGCACAGTCAAATCCCAAAGCTGTGATCCTGGACCACAGCGACACCTCAACACAGTCTTTTCTTATGAAGTTCTTTGCTAAGAATACCTCAAAGCCGGATGCTTTCACCTCGTCCCATGTCATAACCGGATGTCTTACCAATATGATCGCGGGATCTGACACAACGAGTATCAGCCTCTCAGCTGTGCTGTACTATCTTCTCAAGAACCCCTCGTGCATGGACAAGCTACGAGAAGAGGTTGACACATTCACTGCCAATGATCAGCTATCCACGTATGTCACTTACAAAGAGAGCCAGGCAATGCCGTACCTGCAGGCGGTTATTAAAGAAGCCTTGCGGTTACATCCAGCCACTGGACTACCCCTAGAGCGTGTAGTGCCCAAGGGTGGTGCTACCATTTCAGGTCGTTTCTTCCCGGAGGGTAGTATTGTTGGAATCAATACCTGGGTTGCGCACATGGACCGCGGCATCTTTGGACAGGATGCAGATTCATTCTCGCCTGAGAGGTGGCTGCAAGATGATGACGAGCGTTTAGCTTTGATGAACCGCTTCTGGATGCCTGTAAGTTTTCCCTTTAATCTTTGCAAGCTGATCCAATTTAGTTGGTGGCATATCGACTTGGGCATCTGTCTGTTTTATGGTTGACGTTTCACTGACAAAACTTTTTTTTAGTTTGGTCTCGGCTCTCGAACCTGTATCGGCCGTCATATTTCCATGCTTGAAATGTGCAAACTCATTCCTGCTTTAGTTCGAGACTTTGAGTTTACTTTGCATGATAATCTACTCCAAAATGAATGGAAAACACAGAATTACTGGTTTGTCAAGCCGCTTGATTTCAACGTCTGGGTAAAACCAAGGACGCGTGCAGGGTAAAATGGCTCGATAGTGCATAATATTATGCAGACTCTGCATAAGATATGCTCGATTAATGTAGGCTAGTACGACTTTGTCTCACCACCCCCGCTCCTTGATCGGAGGTTGATTAGCCCCATGGGGAAATGCTCGGAATCCTGTCAATGACTGCTGATGACAAGAACAATTATTGTATTTAAACCCGAGTCGAATACTTTCTGTTGAAAGCCTGTAAACATCTTCGAGACTCGCCTCTTTCTTCCTCTGTCTCTGTTATAGCGTCCATTGCATCTTTACAATGACTCTTCTTCAGGCAACAACACCAGCTCCCAAAGCCGACCGTATGTTTTCCCAGCTTATCTTCGTTATCAGCACTGACAATCTCAGCAATCGTCGTGGACGGCACT
Organism: Fusarium mangiferae; assembly: GCF_900044065.1. Lineage (NCBI taxonomy): Eukaryota > Fungi > Ascomycota > Sordariomycetes > Hypocreales > Nectriaceae > Fusarium > Fusarium mangiferae. Next base: position 4,624,738 of record NW_024573921.1, read on the forward strand.
TCATTTGCGCTCAACGGCAAAAATGTCTCGTACCGCTTTCACGTTGATCCAGCGACTGGTGATCTTCTGCTCGATCACTTCGGCGATCGCGTGACAGAAAATCCCATTGCTCAGATCATGTCCAACGGCGGAGGATGGTCAACTCAAGCTCATCTCCGCCGTGAATTCCCAGATCTTGGTCGTGGAGATTTCCGCACTCCAGCTGTACACATCAAGCACGCCAAGGGCTTCACAGTTTGCAACTTCAAGTACAAATCTCATACGGTCGTCAAGGGTAAACCTGCGATTGAGAAACTGCCCAGCACATTTGGCTCAGATGACGATGTGTCAACACTGACTATACATCTCTACGACGAGTATAGCTCTGTCGGCGCAGACTTGTCATACTCAATCTTTCCCACTTTTGATGCTATTGTACGGAACGTCAAGATTATCAACAAGAGCGATGATGTCATTACTGTTGAGAAGCTGTCCAGCTTCAGCGTTGACTTTCCTCATGAGAATTACGAGATGCTTCAGTTGCAGGGCGAATGGACCAGAGAATGCAACAGAACTCGCCGAAAGGTCGAGTATGGGCTTCAAGGGTATGCTATAGTCTTGAATCAGAGTTTCTGTGGCTAATACTGGTATAGATTTGGGAGTACTACCGGCTACTCATCTCACTACCATAACCCATTCTTATCAATGGTCTCCCCAACAACAACCGAGTCCCACGGCGAAGCTTGGGGTTTCTCTCTCGTTTATACCGGCTCCTTCAGCGTCGAAGTTGAGAAGAGTCATCAGGGACTTACTCGTGCGCTCGTCGGGATGAACCCATGCCAACTGTCCTGGCCCTTGAGATCGGGCGAGTCACTGCAATCACCAGAATGCGTTTCCGTCTTTTCTAACCTCGGCATTGGCGAGATGTCACGAAAGTTCCATCGTCTGTATCGCCATAACCTCATCCGAAGCAAGTTTGTCTCTGAAACGAGACCTGTTTTGTTGAACAGTTGGGAAGGTCTCTACTTTGACTTTGACGACAAGACCATCTTCAAGCTGGCGCAAGAGTCTGCAAAGCTGGGTGCCAAGCTCTTTGTGCTCGACGATGGATGGTTTGGCGACAAGCATCCTCGCATCAATGACCATGCTGGACTTGGCGACTGGGTTGCAAATCCCAAGAGGTTCCCCAGTGGCTTGGACTCTCTTGCTAAGGACATCACCAAGTTGCAGGTTAAGGACTCAGATGAGAAGCTGCAGTTTGGACTGTGGTTCGAACCTGAGATGGTCAACCAGAAGTCTGAGCTATATGAACAGCATCCTGAGTGGGTTTTGAGCGCTGGAGAGCACGCTCGCAGCGAAACTCGCCAGCAGCTGGTCTTGAACGCGGCCCTCCCAGAAGTGCAGGACTTTATCATCAGCTCAGTATCCAAGATCTTAGAGACTGTACCCGTCAGCTATGTCAAGTGGGACAACAACCGAGCGATGCACGAAAGCCCTACGCCAGATAACCACCACGCATACATGCTCGGAATCTACCATGTTTTTGACGTGCTGACTGCCCGATTTCCCGATGTCCTTTGGGAGGGTTGCGCATCTGGTGGAGGTCGCTTCGATCCTGGCATCTTGCAATACTTCCCGCAGGTTTGGACTTCGGACAACATGGACGCTTTCGACCGCATTCACATTCAGTTTGGTACATCATTGGTCTACCCGCCTTCGACGATGGGTGCACATGTCTGCTCTGCACCAAATGATGTGACTGGCCGCTCAATCCCAATGAGCTTCAGAGCTCACGTCGCCATGATGGGCGGCTCATTCGGCTTCGAGCTGAACCCTGACCATACGCCTGAGGAAGACAAGGCACAGATCCCAGATCTCATCAAGCTCGCAGAGAAGATCAACCCCATCATCATTAAGGGAGACATGTGGCGGTTGGTGTTGCCCGAGGATTCCAACTTCCCCGCGGCCATCTTTGTATCCGAGGATGGAAGCCAAGCTGTCTTGTTCGCGTTCCAGATCAGAGCCACAACTGTTCTCAACTATCCGCTGCTTCGACTCGCTGGACTTGACCCAGTTGCGAGATATAAACTTGACGGTGGGGAGACCTACTCGGGCGCGACATTAATGAATGGAGGAATTCAATTTCGATTTGGTACAGATTATGATAGCAAGGTTGTTCTGCTAGAGAGGGTATAAATGAACCAGACAAAAGTTATGTAAAGATATCCAGGACCCCAAATTGTTGACGCACAATGGAAAACTCCCAGCACAAATATTTAGATAGATTGTCAACACGAAGAACACTTTTCCAGATCAGTTAAAAGAAAGTCCAATCTCGGGATCAAATTGTCCACACGATATCGTCGCATCCTCCCAAGTCGTCGTCACCACGGGCGTACTCAAGTCCAGCAGATCGAGATTTCCATCTGGAACCCAACCCAACGGATCCACGGGTTGTTCATCTTCGGGCGATAACTCCTCAACAATTGCTAGCCTCTCATCATTTCCTGCATCTTGCATATCCCATTGGAGATCGAGATGCGCGTTGGGATCTGCAAGAGCGAATAATGTCTCCGAGTGCTTGAGAAGATTGGGCAATAAGTGAGATTGAGCACCTCGAACGGCTGATAGAGCATGAATCACGACGGAGAGTAAGTCACGAGGGCCATTCTCGAGTGCAGAATATGTCCAGCCGGGGAGTTGAGCGGTATCTGCGAGACTGACGCCGACGTCAAAGAGCTTTTGTTCCTAGACAAGAGTCAGTATTCGTTCCATGGACAGTCAGAAACTCGGGTGAGTCTTACCATTCCGATGCCATGGCAGTCTTTTGATTTGGTTCCAACAGACCCCAAGGCCGACATGATGATCTTTCCTGCATCCATTGGAAGCGAGGGCGGGAGAAGCAGTCCAAAGCCAGACGCCGACGAAGGATTCTGACCAAAGGCGATCCTCCACATGGATATCCGAAGCCACTGCTGAGTGATGAGTGTATCGAACCGTTGGCTCTCAATAATCGACTGGTCTGGCTGCACGCTGCAGAGCTTCTCGTTTATGGTATGTACAAGCTTCAAGTCGTCGAAGCGTTGATCGTCACCCTCGGGCTGCCATTCGTACAGAGAATATGGAAGGGATTCGAAGAGACGAATGTGATTTATAAAATCGTGCATCACTACCGGGCAATTTGAGTCGACGATCTGAGGCTTGTTGACTGTGCTTCGGAGCATGACGGATCTTCTGTGCTGGAGGGCAAAGGTTCTGGAACGCTTTAGTCTTGAGGGTAAGGTATGCGTGGACGGACTCACCTTTCTGTAACAAAGAGAAGCCAAAAGACGCGTCGTCTCTTCTCACGTTGCTCAGCAGGTAGACCATAGTAGCCAGACTCTTTTGTCAGGTCAAGTGACTGCGCGAGGGTGATGCTCTGGTTGAGATAGAACCAGGCGTGACGCGGATCGTTGAGATTCCCATAGCTTGCAAATAGGAAGAAGGAGACGAGTACTGAGTCGAGGGTGGTATCATCTATCACGCTGTATTGGCGGAGTGAGTTCTCAGCAAGATTGACGAGCATGTCTCCTGTCAAGCGTGGCTCGGATGGGATCTCAGCATTAAGATCATTCTCGCAGTTGTCGATCCGCTTGTCCAGTCGGAGTTGCATTCTTGTTGCAGCACATATTGCAAGGATTAGAGCGTATCTCGATGGCGGGAGGTCATCTAGTCGAGCTGCATCGGCGAGGATATCGTCGTCGACGACTGGCATGATAGGGTAGAGAAATCTCTGGAAGAGTCGTATGTGAGCAACGAGTGATAGAGACATGCGTTTGCAGAGGTCTCCGGTATTGATAGTTTCGTCATTGGGTGGTGTTGTCGAATCTGATTCCGGTTCTGGCTCTGGTTGTGAAACAGGGTCGATGTTTGTCGGTGGAGATGAGAATGACTGAGCGTTGAGTTGAGCGTCTGTTGGGGCATCTTGAGTGCTGCTGGCGTTGGCGTTGCTGGTTGATCCAGGCGGCGCTTCAGAGGTGAGTATCTGGAACTGATACTCATCAATGCCCAGACCCTGTCTCAGCTGCGTCTGCCGTCTCCCTTGACCCTGCTTTGGGCCCTTCCTCCGAATGCTGTGGCGATACTGGCAACGGAGGTCTCCGATGTGACAGTTCTTACAGGGCAGGCCGCGATCACACTTGACCTTGCGGAATCGGCAGTTGTCACAGACCTGGCCGCGCTTTACCGGGATAGTCGCCATGTTGCTCTAGGTCCGGGGCTGTTGAATGCTTAATGGAGATATAGTCGGCAGATCCAATTCTTTTGCCAGCGTCATTTCTCGTGACTCTCGGTCCGATATATCAAGCGATGAGGGGTATCCACCACAAACTGACCATTCTCGAGGTCACGATGGGCCCCGGGCTAAGCATTCTTCAAGTGAGGGGCTATGCCCAAAGGGGTAATGTTCGGACTGTAACATCAACCCCCATGGGGCGGTTTTCGGTTCCCCATGGGGACTTGGGAACAAAAGCGATTGGGATAGACACGCCAGGAGGATTCAATTGCTCCAGTATATAACCTCAAGATGCGTTGCTGATCAATTCGAGATCTACTCCATCAGACACTCACCAGCTCATTCTTCTATCACAATCATCAAACTCTCAATCACAATGGGCAAAGAGATCATCAACCCTTCGGTTTCACACGCCGAGAGCTACGATGTCGAAGCTTCGGTGGCAAAGACGGTTGGCCACGATACCACCGACCAGGCTCGTCTCGGTGCCCAGGCTGAGCATGACCTCCCTCCCCTCGAAGCCGTTCGCAAGTATCCCTGGACTGTTGTCTGGTGTCTCGTCGTCTCCATGTGCGTCATCATGGAGGGCTACGATACCAACCTCCTCTCCAACTTTTATGCTTATCCCGCCTTTGCCAAGAAGTACGGCCATTGGAACGAAGAGACCAACAACTATCAGCTCTCTGCTCCTTGGCAAGCTGGCCTCGGTAACGCTGCAGGAGTTGGTTCCTTCTTTGGAACTCTTCTCAACGGTTACCTCGTCACCAAATATGGTCACATCAAGGTCCTCATCGGCTCCTTGATCTCTCTCAGCTGCTTCATCTTCATTGTCTTCTTCGCTCCCGACACCAAAGTCCTCCTCGTCGGACAGATCCTCTGCGGTTTTCCCTGGGGTGTCTTTGCTACGACTGCGCCAGCCTATGCCTCCGAAGTTCTTCCCATGTCGCTTCGAGTTTATATGACCAGTTGGACCAACATGTGCTTCATCATCGGGCAGCTCATCTCTGCTGGCGTCATGGCTGGTCTTGTCAACACTCCTGCTCCTTGGGCGTATCGCATTCCCTTTGCGCTCCAATGGTTCTGGCCTGTTATCCTGGTGCCTATTCTCTGCTTTGCTCCCGACACTCCCTGGCATCTTGTTCGAATTGGACGACACGACGACGCCCTCAAGAGCCTCGCCCGACTCCGACCTAGTGCTACCGACGCTGAGCTCCGCGATGCTCTTGGCCTTATCGTTTATACCAATAGCCTCGAAGAGCAGCTTTCCGTCGGCACCTCATACCGTGACTGCTTCAAGGGCTTCGAGCTCCGACGAACCGAGATTGCCATCGTTGTCTTCGCTGGTCAGATTCTTTCTGGTCTCAACTTTGCCTACAACTCGACCTACTTCTTCCAACAGATCGGCCTCGACTCCAACACTACCTACCATCTCAACGTTGGCGGAAACGGAATGGCCCTCTTTGCTACTTTGGTATCTTGGTTCTGTGTCATGCCTTACGTTGGAAGACGAACAGCCTACCTTTATGGTATGTTCACTATGGCCCTTGTCCTCTTCGTCATTGGCGCTCTCAACACCCGAACCGAGAACCATTCAATCGCCATGACCCAAGCTGTCCTCACTCTGGTCTGGACCTTTGTCTTCCAGTTGTCCGCTGGTCAGCTCGGCTGGGCTCTTCCTGCTGAGATGGGCTCAACCAGGCTCAGACAGAAGACCATCTGCCTCGCCCGCAACGGTTATGCCATCACTGGAGTTGTCGCTGGTGTTCTTCAGCCTTACTTCATGAACCCTACTCAGTGGAACCTTCGAGGTTACACCGGATTCATCTGGGGAAGCACTGCTTTCATCGTCTTCGTCTGGGGCTATTTCCGTCTTCCTGAGACCCGAAACCGCACCTTTGAGGAGCTTGACATTCTCTTCGCCAAGGGTGTCTCAGCACGCAAGTTCAGCTCTTACAAGATTGACTCTTTCGAGGAGGCGGACAGCGCTGTTCACCAAACCGAGAAGGCTTGATCTTTGCAGCCTCGGGCCTGTGCAGAATCTATCCTCATGTCAGATTACGGGATGGAGTTTGGGTTGAAGGGGAAGAAATTGGTGTAGCTGTGGAGTTGACAATATGGATTATGATATGGTACTGAATAACATGATTATTACGCAACACTAGCTTTTTTGTGTCCCTCTAGTGACCAGTGACTGTCAGATCACTGCAGAATGACCTAAATTATGCAGTCCATTATTCCTCAATATCTCTCTCTGTCATCTCATGTTCGCCTATCGTGATTCGAGGTCCTTCAAAGTTCTTTCTTCCATCCACAACCCACTGAATGGCTGATATGACCACGATGACACCAAATGCAACAACACAGTAGTTCATCGTAGTTCCACTAACAGGCAACGCTGGAGGGAATAGAAAGAGCACCGTAGTAACAATAGTGTACACCAATCCAATGATGTTTGTTGTCCATCCAAGCCAGTTGGGCAGCTTGAAAGCTCCTTCTGGCAATTGAGTCCGGCCACTCGCAAGGTGCAGAGCGATGGGAATGCCATAACTGAGGCCAAGAGCAACCACAGAAGACGCTACGATGGCATTAAAGGCGACAGTAGAACCGAGGTAGATGCAGCCAAAGATGACCACAATCACAACATTGAGATACAGGGCGTTCATGGGTACACCGAGCTTGGGGTGAACCTTCCACCAGATGCGTGATGCTGGAAGTCCACCGTCTCTTGCGAACGCGAACATCATACGTGACGAAGTGGTCATGACTGCGATGGCAGCAAATACCAAGCAGAGGAGAGGAAACATAAGCAAGCAAATGGCTCCGACTTTGCTGTTGGTGGCCAAGTAGAAGATCTCAAGAAGGGGACCAGCCGTTGATCCAATGATGGTATCAGCGTTCTTGATACCACCAGACACGAATAGCACCACAATGAGAAACAGGAATCCAGTCGAGATGCCGATATACTGACAGTATAGCATAATCTTGGGGCCCTCGCTGGCTGCATTGGGAATTTCTTCAATCATGTGAGCAACGGCATCAAACCCTGTAAGTCCAAGTCCTCCCTGCAAGAGACCAAGGAGCCAGGCGATACCATCTGGCCAACCAGTTGTGTTGATAAAGGTAGCGAATACGTAGTCGGCGGTAGCATATTCGGGCGCAGCGCACGCAAGCACTGTAATGGAGATAATGAAGAAACCGGCGATACTCCATACAAGAGCAAGGCCATTGATGCGAGGGAGGAGCGAATGAAGAAAAGCATTGGTTGCGAAGGCGATAAAGGCGATACCGAGATAGATGAGGAATTGGTGCCATCTCTGGAACTCATAGCTGGGGTTTTGGAGAGAGATGATGTTGATGATGAGAGTGCTCGACAAGGAACAGTTGGTCGCAACCAGACAGGCCCAGCCGCTGAGGTTGATCCAACCCGTGATCCAAGACAGGGGGATCTTCAAAGACTTGGGGGCAATGGTGGCAACCCAATGATACTGCCCACCAGAAGTTGGCTGTGCTGACAGAAATTCAGCTAGACTTGCAGCAAGCGAGAGATTGCAGATACCAGCTGTGACCAGTCCCCAGATAACAGCGACAGGTCCTCCTGATGGTAGAGCGAGCGAAAGCGATGCTGCAAGAGCAGTCCAAGAGTTGAGGATGGCAAAAGCTAAACCCAGCATTGTCCAACGACTGAAGTTGCGCTTGAAGGACTGGGAATGGCCCAGCTGAGCGAGTTGGTAGTCATCGAGATTGGTGGTCGGTTTGACATCCATGGTATCAGATACGCCAAGAAGATAAAAATGGATGAGATATCTGCGAAGGATGGAGAGAATGCCTGGGAACTGTCCCGATTATAAACTTCTGGTCCATCCATTCCGGCCATAACGGTTCCAGCACATGCTGTCAGATCAACAGCCATCAATATCGGCCGAAGCTAACTCGATTCAATCGCGGGGAAGAAATCCTCCAATCTCATTCGATGAACCAGCAGGATTTCCGTTTACGCCCTCCGACTACGCTCCGTTTTCACAGGATAAGGATCCACCGTTATCATTCCCGTGCGGAGAACCCTGGCCAAACCGAAAGCTTGTGATCATGGTTTGGAGATAAGAGGCTCAGATGCTGACACTTGATTCGTTCAATTGTCTCGCCGTCAAAAAGTTGCTAGTTAACTGCTCGAAACGGTAAGAGATTAGGCCACCCTTGACAGCTGCACGTCGGTGAGATTGATGATTATCGGGATAATCTTGAGCGCTTTGGGAAGCTCGAGGGAGACGCAGTTATCCAGAATTGACCTGCATCGATTGAAGTATTGTCCGATTGGGCACAGGCAATAAACTCGGCGAACTCCCTTTCTATCCTCAGGTGATACGTTATCGGAACTGTAGGCTCCGTATTAACGTTAGTATCCACCACCGTTTTGAGTGCCGAAGCATGGCAGACGATATTCTCAACTTCATCATATCGCAACTCCCGAGGCGTACTGGGACCTTGGTGCTCTGAATGGCATTCGACTGAATTCCAGCCTGCATCGCCGGCGTCAAAACTGCAGAATACGTCGCGATGTGATCACTTGCCGTATCAATTAGTGCAAGCTCTAATACTCAACTACCGACCCTATAGCTTCTACAACCTGCAACTTGAATCGAATACAAGCTTGCAGCCAGGCTCGGGGCAATGATAAACAGGCTTGTAGTCTTTATTATTTAGAGCCAGGACTCATGGAACTGAGATCAGACATAATAACGAACCGGTCGCGGACAGGCGCAGCCTAGGAATGACTGACGTATATTAGGTATCCTCTCAGATAGCATGGACCTGACGAAACATAGGCATATAGACTTGCTGAGGGGGCAACACACCATTTAAATCCAATGATCTACAGAGTATATGACTACCGGTACAATGATATTCGGCAGTTATCTGCCGTGGAATTCTCTCAGTGGGCATGCTGGTGCTTGGCGTGACTTGGCAAGATTGTTTTGCTTTTGTTCTTGCTGGTTGTGCATGACTTTCGGCAGTTGGTATAATTGATTATCTAGCTCTCAAAGAAATTCTCCACCATTATTATCTTAATCTATTACAGTGCTCTAATTATTTAAATAACTGGCTACTTATCTGTTACTAAAGAGGTTTATATAATTTTAGGGAGAACACTCTGTAGAAAGACAAAGGGATCTTGTCGCTGTTTTGAGACAGCGGAATAAGCGGAATAAACAGAATTAACAGAACTAAAGTAACATAGCGCTGCACTAAGAAAGACTACCCCCTGTAATGCTAAAAATCTTCTTAAGCATATCCTATTTATGCTGTTTTAAGTAATATGCTTTAGAGTCAATGTTAAATTGCCATGCTTTAACCTAAAGTGTCAAGTAAGCATGGCGTTATTTTAACAATATGCAGCGTGTTTAAAAACTCCATCCAGCTAACAATAGATATGGGAATACGCATGTTTGAAGCGTCAGGCCTCTTCCTTTTGCACTCTCTTCCATTGGTCATGTAAGCGAATGTGGCTTGAGCCTCATTTCCTTCGAGGTCCTCCAAATCCGTTAAAGGTAAGGCTAGCCCTGCTCCAGTTCAGTGTTGTCCCAGGTATTCGGGTAGTCTTTGGGCCCTGACTCTTGCAAGTGTCAAATATGGAGTTTTCCCCTTATGCTATTGTTCCAGGCCAAGGCTAAATTCAGCCCTGGAAGACGGCGTGGACTGATTCAACAAACCAGAACGAATAGCATCACGAATTACTCGTTGCGAATTGCGAGAGGGTCCGAGTGACACTAGGATACAATGCCGTGAATGCCGCGGTGGGGCGGGGCGTCCCTTATCTCTTCAGTATAAGGCGTTTGGTACCAACGAACAAGAGCACTGAGATAACCAGGTTCTTAAGAAACCTTCGAAGAGAAGCGAGAATCAGGATTCATATTATCATATCATGCATCTATCTATCGGAGCCAACCGAAGACCCCTACCGCTCCTGATCCCATTGGGACTGGCCCATTTCTGTCAATGAGGCCATTCACTTGGCTGCAATAGTTTGGTTGTCTAACCAAGCCTCACAACGGTAGTTTGCATTAGTCCAAACATGCTGAAGACACCAAGCTTAGCCTGCGTCAATAGCAAGTGTCTCGCGAATAACGACAAAGTGTTCGGGTTACACATCAACGCTAAGCAACGCCCGAGCCGTGTTGGTAGGTTGCGAGCTTCCCTCAGACCAGCCACATCACAGTCTTCACTGGCTGGCAGTATTCTGGAAGCCAGTTGGGGCAGACGTTGCGCAAGGGATGCCACACAAATGGTACGATGGCCCCCTCGTGAAATAATATTTGTCGCACCGTTCGGTATCCGGCAAAGCCAATGTAAAAGCAGCTGACCTCAGTCATTTGCAGCCCCCGGGGGACAGTCAAGAGCTGGAAGTGGTCCAGGCTATAAAGACATGGCCAATCGACTCTAAATTAAATATCGCTCGCTTCCTTCACCTGCTGCATAGTGCAAAGCTAAATTGCAAACACTAGTCATGCTACTCTCTCCTCAAAACGCCACACTAGCGATAACGGGCGTGGACTGACTCGAGAAATGGAGGTCACTTTACTCGAATTGAAATGGCTCAGCCAGTTTACTCTCAACTGGGAATTAACAAATATCTCTACATATATGTCCGTGGAACTTTTGTTCAAATGATCTGCATCCTTCGTCATTTCTCTCCCTTCCTTCATGAACTTTTGATCTGAGACAGTTACCGAATATGGTCCAAGCTTTCCCCATCTATCTGCCTCGGCAGCGGGAGCTGATCGCGACTTGGGTGATCCTGCCTATGCTGTCGAATATTACAGTTGGGCTTCGGTTTTACGCAAAGTCCAAGACGAGAGGCGTGTATGGCTGGACAGACTGGATGATCATAGCATCTGCTGTATGTCAACTGGTCCCACGAAACATTTATTATAATGACTATCTTCTGACAGTTTGGCAGTTCTTCACCACTCTCCTTTTTGTCTTTCTTCTGCTGAGTGGGTCTTCTCTTCTTCTCCATACATTCGAGACAAAAAGCTCCGCCGAAGCTCAATGGCTAACAAGTGTCTCGTTACCAGTGCTTATGTACGGAGGCATTGGAATTCCCGGATACCCATACACCAGTACTACAGAGCCAACCGACGTCTCGTTGATCCACGATCAGGTACGCTTCGTACGATTACAATTCCAATACTTCATTGTCTAATCAAGCTATGTATTATTAGATTGGTTATGCCAATAACATCGTCCTCGTATTTGCAGTCTACTCCTGCAAAGCCTCGATCCTTTTCCTCTATCATCGTCTTTTCACAGGCCACAATGGCCCGATGAATATAATAATATACGTGGCGTCGGGCATAACCTTTGCGTGCTTCATGGGAAGCTTTATCGGTTATCTCGCCGCCGTACGGCCGATTGAGAAGTGGTGGGCTTGGGGCAATGCCACGGCTGAGCAGTTCCTTGCCATGCAAAACATCAACATCGCCTATGACAGTTTGACAGTTTTTACTGACTTCTTGATATTTGTACTCCCACTCAAGTCAATCTGGGGGCTGAATATGAACCGCGGAAAAAAGATCGGTATCATCATCTCCTTTTGCTTTGGGTTCATGTAAGTGACCTTTACCCCTAACACATCAAGCATGCCCTCTACCGATCGACTCCTATCCAGCGAAACTTCATTAATAATGCATAACTAGCACCTGTTTCATTGCTCTTGCTCGTGTTGTCTTCACACATGGCTACCAATGGAAGAATCTCTACGATGAGGGAACTTTGTGGTCCCTTGCAGGCGTCGAGCCAGTGGCAGGGATTATCTGCGCATGTCTCCCTGGCCTGCGTCCACTGATGCCCAAGACGTTCAAGATGACGTCTTATGGTACTCCAGCAAATCCCAACAGATTCAGGACTACAGGCACTGCCACGACGGATAATGTGAAGAGGAGTACTAATAGGGAGCCCAACCCATTTAGGGTCCTGAATGATGACAGCTCGGTGACAGAGTTTGGACGAACCGTCAGGGAGGTCCCTTCGAGATCCGAGATAAGTGATGAGTATATTGAGCTTGAAGAGCAACGGCCCAAGGCATTTGATAGATAGTGAGGACTCATTATAAGATGACCTGAGAAATGTATTTAATTTACTTTATTCCTATCAATTGGTTCAATTCATGATATACATATATCAAGCTCTTTCATTACGTCAAGGCTTCCTCTCGGGGATTTATACCCAGTTTCCACAAGAATATGGTAAGTAATGGCAACGCGTCATCCACAACATCGGCTTCTTGAACCTAGGAAATACATGCAGCTCTAGTGACTGACACTTGGTAAAAGTGAACAATATGGCATACTCCGATACAACTATAAGCTAATAGTAACTCAAACTGGCAAAACGACCTTGACTCCCATGTACTCTCGCTGATGCATGAGTTTTCCATCAATCAGAACCTGATGAGCACCAACTCTATTGTTCACAGTATCGGTAGGATCCGTACATGTCGCGATCTGGATCTCGCGCCATTCTCGGTTGGTGGGAACAAGCTTGCCCTGCTGCGTTCGCTTCTTGAACTCAGCGTACACTCCTTGTTCTTCGACACAGCCCTCGCGCTGGATAAGGGGAGATTCTGTCACACAGTCAATACCAAGAATTCCAAGGGACAGCTAAGATCAACATACCAGCAGCTGGAGTCATGCGCAAGTCACCGACGGAGCTGTTGAAAAGCACCAATGAGAGACGCTCGTAGTTGCGTTGGTCAACCGGGGGCTTGTAGACACGGTGGCGAGTGGCTTTGAAGTGTCCCCCTGATACAATCTCGAGAGTATCACCAATATTGACGACGAGAGCACCAGGCTTATAGGGGGCATAGTACCACTTCTCATCCTGGCCCCAGATCTGAAGGCAAGAGACAGGAACAGAGAAGAGCAGAGTGGTGAGACCAAAGTCGGTATGCCCATGCATGCGAAGACCCTTGGAAGCTTCTTCTGTTGTCTTCTGCACAGGTCTGAAGAGAGCGTGCCTGAAATAGCCCTCGCCAGTTGGGCTGCCGTGCGACTGGACGTTTTCCCATAGGTAATCGTCTGGGAGCTCGAGAACTCGAGAGAAGAGAGTCAGGAGACGACGGTTGACCGAGCCGGTGAGGTAATTGGCGAAAGCCTCGATTTCATCCATAAAGGGATGGAGACAGGTGGGCACGCGGTTGATGTCCTCCCAGTCGGGTCGGTACCAGTTGAACTGTTCAATGCCATCGGGAGGTCCACGGTGACGCTGTTGGACAGAACCAGTCAGTCAATCGGTTCAATTGAAAGAGCTAATAGGCTGAATGCAGAGACAGGGACTTACTTTGAAGCCAAATGGGTGTTTGTAGCCAGACCAGACACCGGAGTCAGGGTTGAAGAGCAGACGTTCCTTGTCCTCCTCAGAAATGTTTTTGTACATGTACTGGGCGATGGCGAATTGGCGATGGAGCTGTGGTACAAGGCGTCAGCGACAGTTGTTTCACATCAGATGCATCGTCTCGTACCTGTTCTAACGAGACACCATAGTTCTCAAGGAATAGAAACCCATCCTCGCGAATAGCTCTCTTAACTTGGTTGACCAACTCCTGTACAACAGAAGGGTCATCAGAGTCGAGCAAAGAGAGATCAATAGAAGTGAGGTCGGCAAATTGCTCCTTCTGCTGTGTCACTGGTGGGGGAATCCACTCAGGGACGAAGGGCTTGCCGGGCAATTCGGCTGAAGGGGGACTAAATGGAGCTGCTGGCGACATATTGGGAAGTTCTAGTGATGTCTAGATTGTGAGATAGTTGTTATGGCTTGTGATCTGATTTCTTAGTCTGATGGAGATTGTGGTTTGGAGGTTGATTGTTCTGCTCTTATACACTAAACTGTCCAATTTGTTTGGTCGAGCTCCGCCTCTCGGAGATGGTGCAGGACAGAGTCCGGCCTCCCGAGTTCAACAACATACGATCGACTCACGTGCCTCAGCTATCTAGCTCCAACGCCACCGTCCATCCTCCCCAAGATGGATGCTACGTCGTTTGCTGATTGATAGTGCCTCATCGCAATAAGTCAAGCTCCTCCCAGAGACCGATGGAGCCAGTGATCACCCTGGGGTTGCGCCTGATTCGGATTAGGGTCGGAGGGCATTGGGAGGAGCTAGCGTGAGCCGTGGAGGGGCCCAACAGGGGACTTGGGAGGAGCTCCTCCCAGATAAGCGGCCAATCAACTAATCCCGAGATTCAACATGAACAAGGACGCATATGATAAGGGCACGATTCTTTGCTCGGTATCAAGCTTGGTATCATCATTCAAATCATTCACAAGTTCTCAGACAAGTCCTCGCAACATCTGTCTCACTTTCCGCCTCATTCAACCTCACAATCAACCATGTCTCGCCAACTTATCTCCAGTGAAAAGTTCCCTACCAAGCCCCACAACTGTAAGTCGCCTAAACCCCAGGTCCTCCACTGAGAGAGAAGAACCTCACTGACATTAGGGACCTTGCACAGGCCCAGCCACCAAAGTTCCTGGTCTGGTCTTCTGTGCCGGGCAGACTGCCACTGGCGAGATTAAGCAGGCAACAGTGCGTTTCTCATCCTCCCACCTTACCTGTTGACCGTCTAACACGAGCTTGTACAGAGAACTGTTCTCCAGAATCTCAAAGAGGTCCTTGAGCTCTCCGGCTCATCTCTTGAGCAGGTTGTCAAGTACAATGTTTACTTGGCTGACATGAAGGATTTTGCCGCTATGAACGAGGTGTACATAGACTTTCTGCCCCAGCCCATGCCTTCGCGCTCGTGTCTTCAGGCTGTTCCTCCTGGTGATGGTACTGTTATTGAGATTGAGTGCATTGCGCAGGCTTAGCTGAAATTTAGAGGCAAAAGAATAGACCGGATCTTAAAGGCTTTATAGATAGAGAATGTTACTCTTGGCTTTATAATATTCTTCACCAATTGAACATGATTGACAGTTATACCTCCTGGGACTGTTTGTCATTTGCAGTATCCGCAATATGCGGTATAATACAAAACTAGCAAATGCGACAGCTAAGCCCATTTAGAAGCTATCAGACCATTTCTCGTCACGAACTTACGATGGGCTTGGCTGTGTGTGAGCCGATCACACCTCGTACAGCTCGGCAAATAGAGTCGATAAAATCTTAATCATGATCAAGGGACGCAACCTTGTTTGCTCCATCTAATTTTACACATAAATGAAGGATGGCTCGCTGATGCGTATAAATAATTGCTCATAACGTGTCAAGGCACGTCAGGATAATCTTGCCAAGCTGCCATCGTTGCCTTCGTCCGAAAACCCTTCTGGCCCACTCCAGAGCCCCATTGGTATCCCCATCTTCAACGCCGACAACCTGCATCGTTCCTAGCGTACTGCCCTTGATCAACTGCCAGGCGATTACGAAAGCCTTGAAGGCGTACAACATGATCCAAGGTGCCTCCGAGTCTGGTACTACGGGCGAGTCGAGATATGTGAGAAACCAGTCGATGTGAGGTTTGATGACTTGCGCAGTATTGGACTCGCAAAGAAACTCGCACGATGGCGCCAGATATGTCGTCTGCTGCAAGACTGCATCCATTGTCCCACCGACGATTCCACACGTATGCGACGGCGACCATATCCGCACATCGATCATGGCAGACTGCCATGTAGCCTCACACAACGCTCCACGAGGCCAGTTTAAGTGCTGCAACTCTTCCTCAGACTGGACAACGGGGCCCAACGCTTCAAGAGACTTTCGCAATGGCTCAAGCCTTTCTGTGCTAATCATTCCTGTCATGGCACTCCAGCCCGACGTCTCTTGAGCGCTGGATGCGAGGAATTGGGTGATGTTTATGGCTCCATATGGGTCAAATGAGGGAAAGGACCCGGGATCCGATGCCAATGACAAGAAGAGTCGAACAGCATCGGGATACTGAACTGGCGGGCCAGGAACGACGGCAACTAATCTTTTGTGCGCCCACTCGGCTGCTGAAGATGCCGCCCACTGATCCTGGGGGCAGGGCAGCTCGTGCTTGATCTCGAGATGGGAGAACTGACGGGGTATCGAGAGAAACTGATACCACAACGTGTCGATCTGGTGGGCAGCGAAGAGCGTCCTCTTATGCGACTCGGCCTCTATGAATGTGCGCCATAAGGAATTAAGACATGGGGTTTTGGAAGTGAGTTCGGTTGGGAGTGGTATAGACAGCCCACTTGATCGGGCGAGTGAGATCATCCTGGTGTGAGTTTTGAGTCCATACGCGGAGTGATTTCCGCAAAGATACATCATGGCGTATACTTCGAGTAGGATGAGAGATTGGACAAGCGATAGAGTACGTGTTGATTCATCGGACCCATTATCATCGCCAGACACGAGATCTCGAGCGCGATGGTAGCACCTCTCCGATAAGCTCACACCAGACCCTTGCTGATCACTACGATCTGGATCTACGCCATATTGATATGCTATACAAAGCATGCTGAGAAGTAAGTGGCTTGGGATGGTCGTGGAATCAAATGTCGGCTGATGCAGAAACGGTAGGAAGTGGGATACATGCTTGAAATACAATTGGCAGCCGTTTGTAATTTGGCTAGTCGACGGTAACCAGTCATTCTGGCCCTGGTTGAAGTCGATTGATCCGTACAATAGCCTTTCGGGACTTCCTTGGTCGAGGCTAAAGTTGAGAAGACTCATTCCAGAGGGCGAGTTGGACATGTTGAGATTGCACGAGGGCTCGAGAAAGTTGGCGCATGCTAACTGGGAAATCGGGCCCAACAGCATTGACTCTTGGGACGAGAATGACGTGGCGAGCATTTGAGTCTCACCCAGATCTGAAGGCAAGCTATTGGAAAGGTTGATAGCATCATTGCCAATAGACGTCTGTCGAAAAAGCTGATCTCCGTCACCCTCGGCCTCGGCCTCACTGGTCAGCGACGGCGGCGTAGGTGCATGGCGCTGCAGGTCGCTCTGCGGTGAGTTACCTCCCCGTGAAGTCTTTTCCATACGGTCAAGGTGTTTCCGCTTCATGTGCCGGTGACGTAGATCCGGGCGCGAAAAGGTGGCAGGGCAGAGGTGGCAGGGTATGGAGGCATTGCTGGAGGAGCGAGAATGTAGCGCAGCGTGACGCTTCAGGTTCTCATGGCGGGTGAAGCGACTTGAACATACTTGGCATTGGAAAGGTTGTGAGGACGGTGGAGAGATGGCTATGCTGCGAGTGCTTGTTGATGCCATTCTGAGCTGGTATATGTATGCCGGTTACGGAGTATCAATGGCTGGGTTGAGTTGAAATGACTGACAATTTCCCCCAGACAATCAATCCCCTTCCCAGTTCCTCCTCTCTTCCCCGCAATCTAATCTGCAATGCAGTGTGGGTCATCATTATCTCCAGGGATGTGATAGGCTCCACTAACTTATCTCCCCCATCACGCTTGTTGGCTGAGAATGGCTATCATTGGTCGGTGAGAACGCCTATCACCAACAGACAATCGAGAGACTCCAGTTTTATAAACCGTTATCTTTATCGGTTATCAGCTTATCTACAGTGTACCCGTTCACTCTGAAGCATACCCTATATTCTAAACGACGACATTGTCTGTTTTATGGACTACAGTCCTCCTTATCCTGTATTATCTTCGCGCATTAGTGACGTATTTATTGAGAGCGACATGATGATAAATATTTACATAATTATGCAATAGTAATGAAGCCTGAGCACCTTATCAATTCACTATTTATCTGTTTCCAAAGTTCACCCTAATACATCATGTACCACTCGCCCTACCAATTAATACATCTCGTAACGCCAACCAAGCTGAACCATTTCCTCAGTAACACCACCCTTGACAACCTTAGCTATCTCCTCAGGATCACCAGAGTCCAGTCGCTTATTTTCACGCAAGACGAGCCAGCGATAGAAAGTAATAGTGCCGGCAAAGAGAAAGGCGCAGCCCATAAGAGTGCCAAATGCTGCATAAAAGTGAGGAGGAGCATAGTACAAGTATGAAGCCCAGATGTTGGATGTGCCGCCAATAGCATTGACCAGGGCAGATGCTGCAGCGCGCTTCGAAACAGGACGTGCAAGATGAAGGTTGATGGTCTTGTATAGCACAAGCTGAGGACCAACAGACGCAAAAGGAAGAATCATCATGGAGAAGTAACGTGCCGGCACATTGAGTGTAGACATGGGAATAATATACATGCCAATAGCAATGGCGATACATCCAATGATAATGGGGTATGCTGTGTTCTTCCGGTCGCTGTACCACATCAGCACCCAGTAGACGGCACCAGCGAGGACGTAGGGTGGTGCAGTAAGCAGCAGACTGACGGTGCTGCCAAAGTTGAGCGACGCAACTAGAGTCGGGAAGTAGTTGGCAATCGAGCCCTGCGCCTGGGAAAGCAGGTTGCACAGAATGAGAAGCAGAAGCTTGGGATCAGACAGAGCCTTTCCGAAGCTCTTGAGAGTGCTCTCCTTCTCGGAACCCTCAGCTGCACCAGTTGTTGACTCGATACGCCAGACGGCAAGGTCTCGTTCGGGCTGGGAAAGGATTCGGCTGTTGTAGGGAAACTCGGGCATGAAAAAGGCACAAACGACACCAATTCCAACAGTGGCAGAACCCTCAATGATGAAGAGCCACTGCCAACCCTTGATTCCATGTCGACCGTCGAGCTGGAAGATTGCTGCGGCGAAAAGGCCACCGAACGCGTTACCGACTTGTTGGGCGATGTAGAGACTGGCAATTCGTTTTCCGAGCTCGGTCTTGGTATACCATGCGGAGAGGTAGTATATGGCACTGAAGATCCGTCAGATATGTCTTCATTTATAGCAGGAAGTGAGTGATTCTTACCCTGGAAAGAAGACGGCCTCGGCGACACCGAGAATTGCCCTGACAGCGAGAAGCTGACCATAGCTTTTGACGAGAGCCGTGCAAGCTGAGATAGTCCCCCAAATGACCACAGCAACACAGATGTACATACCCGGCCGAGGAATCCTCGCAATGATGAGATTGCTCGGGATCTGGAACGGCAGGTAACCAACAAAGAGAATTGATATAGCGGTAGCAAATTCTTCCGTTGTCATGTTGAGGTCCTCGGTGATGCCATGAAGTTTGGCCGCAGCCAGGTTCTGACGATCGATGTAGTTGAGAATGTACAGTATTCCGATGATGGGCAGGATGATGGAGTCGATCTTGCGAACTAATTTCTTGTTCATTGCAGCGATCTCTTCTTCGTTGAGGTGCAAGAGGGACTCGGGCATCCTCTGATAGGCAGTGCTGGTACCCTCGGCATGAGACGAGGGCGACCGCTTGAGGGATTCATCCACAGGGACGGTAGCCATGATGGCAATGTTGTTCGTGTCTTGGAGTGGTGAGGGATAAAGAGACGAGGATGGCTGTCTGGTATTTTCGTTCCAACACTCGTCGGGAGACGAGTCTATAAATCCACCGACAGGCCGGACATAGCGTTATCTCGACACATGAGATGAAGTCGCCCAAGGTCTCGTGGCGGGCGACGAATGACGGGGGGTTGATTAGAATGCGGGGATGAAATGCGTTAGCTCGGCGACGCGACTCGAGCTCTAAGCTGAAGCCGAACGCTGTAGATACCAGAATCCGGGGTCCAGCCGGGAGTTGCCGTTATGGTTAGTGCGGTTCGCCCGCCAGATTAGCAGTCTTATCGGTAGGTTTACCGATTACTCGGAGGAGGAGCTCACTGGACAGGGCCTGCAGGAAGATTGCCCATTCCCCTGCAGCCCGGGGGGAGCTCCTCCCTGTGGACCCAGCCAGCATTACGTTATCGTGAACGAAGGCGTACAATTGGCATTTTTGAAGAGAAACTGTAGATAATGGATATTGTTATAATTGGAAGAATTAATTAAAGAACCCAATAACTTCCGAGTAGATCGTAACAACTACTCACTATCTTATCGGCTTCAACAACGCATCAACAACCACGCGTCAAATTGACTTCACATTTGCTTGCTTAGCGAAAAAAGAACTTCATCAAATCTCTTTGCGCAGCACAAAACAACCATGACTCAAAAAACATATCCTACGGCCCTCACAACAACTATCGAGAACCCTCGATTGAGGTTTCTCAATAAGATCAAGGCTGGCGAGTTTCCCTTGATGACCTTTGTTGCAATTCCCAGCGTGCGCCAAGCTCAGATTGTCGCTTTAACCGGCCTGGACGGCATCATCCTTGACTGCGAGCACGGCCACATTGGAGATGACTCAATGCACAACTCTGTGGCGGCCATTTCAGCCCTTGGCGTGTCGCCCATCATCCGTATCCGCGGACCTGCCCACGATATCATCAAGCGAGCCCTCGACACCGGTGCACACGGCATCATGGTTCCTCAGATCAACAACGCAGATGAGGCGAGACAAATTGTCGCGTCTTCCAAGTTTCCTCCCCAGGGCGTCCGAGGCCAGGGCTCTGCATTCCCTGCCATTGGTCACGGTCTCACAACACCTGAGTACATGAAGTCTGCCAACGAGACCATCATCACCATGATTCAGATTGAGACTCGTGCTGGTGTCGAGAACGTCGATGAGATTGCTGCCACTCCCGGCGTGGACATGCTGTTCATCGGGCCCAATGATCTTGCCCAGTCATTACTGGGATATGTACCTGCGCGAGGTGATGAGCCCGAATTTGTTGCTGCTATTGATAAGATCATCAACGCTGGTCGCAGGCATGGCAAGTGGGTTGGCCGTATGGTTAACAATGGCTCGGTCGCAAAGCAGGAGAGGTCGCGGTATGACACTGTAGCTATTACGGGAGATACAAAAGCAATTCAGAACTGGTATATGGCTGAGTTTGATATTGCTCGGTCTTGAGGAGGAATGCTTATAGATTTCAATTATCAATCTCAACCCTGCTACCCTATTCAGCCCGTGTCTCTAGTAGAAAGGTCCCGCGAAATGTTTAAGATTCTTAGTGCAAATCAGTTTTGATGATAATAAATACGTATTTGACAAATTGCTATACGTCAATTGAAGAAGCCCGCATGCAATGAAGAAGAGCATTAGCGCTCTTAGCTTTGAAGCTTGTGAGGTGATGCCTGTGATAGCCTTCGCAGACCTTAAAACACGATTTAAAATAATGATTAGGTATCTCTTTGACGAGGAAACAGAAAACATTATTGTAGATCTCGGAATTTGACGAAGAAGAGATACGATTGGCTCCTCAGAACAGCGACAAGGGTTCGTATCAGTTGTACCTGAGCCCCTGGCTTCTCACAGTCAACTTTACTGAAATGGGTGTAGTTGAAGCCCATTCTGATCAATCACAAGCTCCAGTTTGAGCAATCCAACAAGGAATAAAACAGTCCAGGTGGGCTATCCGCAGTTTCCCAGCTTGTAGCCAATCCAGGGCAACGAACTCAACTGGGGCCAACAGGGATACAGCAACTGTGACAACTACAGGGGCTCAAGTGTCCGTGTGCAACGAATCATGATACAACCGCTATGACCGGTTTGTCGGTGGGCGCAGCAATCATACCGTTTTATGTTCAAAATAACCATAAATCAGTGGTTTATAGTTTGTGCAGCGAATCGTACTCTAGATATGGTCAAAACGCGTTTTGGCGTTTTGTTTAATAAAGAGGCTGTGCGCTTCGGTTCTCTCGGGAGACGAGGATTCCGGGGTCTTGGCCGTGAGGGTCATAGCGAAAGTAAAGCTGGTTGGTGATATGTTTGTAGAGAATACTGTTAATTGTGAAGCTCTTGAATGTCTCATAGGATGTCTTGTGTTTTCTTGGCTTGTCTCTCCCGGTGATATGTGTATGTGAAGATGGTAAGACTTGACAAGAGGTATTGTGAGACTTCTCTATAAAGATGTCTAATTCCCTTCACCAATATTCCTAATCATCATCAACAGCTTCAGCATCCTCAGCATCACCAGAATCCTAAGACCATCAGTCTACTCCTCTTCTACTCTCTTCGCTTCTATTTCCTGCCGGCCAGGTCTTTAATTACCTTCAAAGTTCTCAAATCACAAGGACCAGCTTTCTTACTTAATCCCCCTCAACAAAAATCACAATGGCACCCATCAAGAACATCATCTTCGCTCTCATCGTCGCAGCCGATCTGATAGCTGCCCACAGTGTAATCACCAATGCTGTTGGAGACGCCGGCGGCTCTGGCATGGCTCTCGGTGTTGACACCTCCACTCCTCGCGATGGCACCAGACGCCGTCCATTCCAAACCGATGCCACTCGCTTCCGTGGTAGTGCCGCTGACACTGTTGGCGAGACGCTCGCTGGTGGTGACAACCAGATTGAGCAGGGCACCCTCGACATCATGGAAGAGACCGGCAGTCAGCTTCCTCAAGTCAACCCTGGCGGCAGCCTTGAGATGACAGTCCATCAGGTCAATTCTGATGGCGCTGGACCTTACGCTTGTATGATCAACGCTGATGGAACTGGCACTTCATGGGATAACATCCCAGTCACTACCAACGTTGAAGGCAACGAGCGCGGCCGTAACCGTGATGGTGAGATGGGTGACTTTCCTCTTGTGGCCTCAATCCCTGCTGGGCAGAGCTGCACGGGCTCGGTTGCGGGCGAGGAGAATGTTTGCCTTGTTCGTTGCCAGAACCCGGCGCGGGCTGGTCCTTTCGGTGGTGTCATTCCAGTTCAAATGGCCCAAGCTACCGACAACAACAACAACGCTGGTACCGGTAATACTGGGAACGCCGCTGGTACCGATAACGCCGGCAATGCTGGAGATGCAGGCAATACGGGCAACGGGGCCAGCAACGGCAACGCTGATGAGGAAGAGGAAGATACCCAGGACCAGAATGACACCAACACCAACACCAACACCAACACCAACACCGACACCAACAACCGTAACAAACGCCGCGCTACTCAGTTCTCTGCATAAGAACCTACCGATTGTAAATGAAAGACTTCTGAGATTGACAGAAGCTGGAAACGTGTGAACGTGAGACTGAAGTGAAAGGCGGATCACGGCTAGGCAGCTGCATAGCATAGTATATTAGGGAGGCAGTGTCTAATATATAAATATGTTGAGGGACTCAATGTTCAATGCCTTTACCATGAAAATAATACCAAGGGGTCTGACTGTTATGATCAGGTTTGGGCTTGAGATGCAGCTGATATGCAACATTAACGAGAGTCACACGGTCAACGGCTTTTCTTCAACAATAATCATCCTTGTAGTTTTGCTTACTGTGGCACCTTCGTTGGAAGGAATTATTTAATAAAAGTTGCAAAAGTAATGCCATTGCCAATCGTTGGTCGTTTGACTTCTGAACACATGCTGAACCTACCCAAAACATTCCGTATTGACCTGGGCTAATACTATTGGTGCTCAGTCGGTATATATTTAAAATTATTGACATGCTTTAAATACGGCTTGCTGAGTAGCTGTCGGTCACATTGAAACACGATTTCTGTAGTTCAGCCCTGTGGAAGCCCCAATGACATGGAGTGAGGAAAGGCTGCTCCTGAAGCAAATGGCGCAGCCCAAAGCTTTATTGCAGCACTACTCGAATTAAAGCCAGCATACCCTTCTTCAGCTTTCCATCTTTGTTAGGTTTGCTTCATTATAAAACATTGGAGTGTAGGAAGACCCTCAAGCTGGTTTACGCATAACAAAGAGCGTTGCGATGCAGGCGACTAGGCAACAACCACTGCCAAACCCTCAGCTGCGGAATTTCGCGGAGGTCACCGTCTGCAGGCAACTAGACTCAAATGTCTGAGTAATCTCGCAGAACCAACTCGAGCGACGTGATGATCATTAACGCCGAAGGGCCTTTAGCGTGCCCAGAAATCAGGCGGCACTCGCGGTTCAGCAATCAACGGTCAACTTGCAGTTCAAGCCACCCTTGGGGGGGGGGGGGCCAGAAAGTTCGCCCTCAAATGACAAATGCCATTATACAATAAGCTTGGCGAGCTTGACAATCCTATTAGCTACTCGTATTTGCCCCCAAGGGCCCCCAATGTCTTGTTTACCTACCTCCTTGACAAGAATGATTCAGTTCGGTTCGAGACGACCCTGGTTTGAAAAGCCCAATCACATACTATTGAAGATGAAAGCACCAGTAGCAGCGTTCCATGCAGATCATTGGTCAGACTTAACACGTCACGCTCTTGGCTTTGGTGCTATCATGGACAATAGCGCGTATAGCGTAGTATAGCGCGATATGTCATGCTGGTTCACGGCGCGGGCCTCGCGGTGACCAGGGTAAGGGTGCCTGCAGCAGCAGGCTTAACGATGGTGCAGTCCGTAAAATATCGGGGAACCGATACCGCGTGAACGGGATGCAGTGGATTAAATCACTCAATGTTTGGATCGTCGAGGTCTAAATCGTTTACGTGCTAGATCTAAGACACTTTTTACACAACGTGGGCCGATGGAGTTGACAGTGAGACAAGGAGGCTTGGCGCACTTGTGAGCCACTAAAGGCTGACAGCAGAATGACGTGGCAGACAACGCCATTTTAGCCAACAGAACCCCAATTACTATCATGCAACATCAAACTCAGTTCTCGTTTGTTCCTTAGATAGCTGAACAGTTGGTGATTTGCCATGGTTGGTGTGGAGTAGCTGAATTTTCGACAAGGGGTTCTTCATGTCAGACGACAGCCACGCGAAGCTAGCCTGTCGATCCCGGCACTATTTGACCCAACCGCAGCGTCAAGACCCAGTATTTCCCTGATTGCCTACTTCTGCACTACCGACTGAGCTCCTCTCATTGGCCATTGTCCCAGGGCATAGCGGACGTGCCGGATCGATCGAGGCAAACGATAGTTTCTTGGTAGATTGCGCTCTGACCAGTGATCTGTCAAATATACAGTGGCACGACGACATGTCTCAGTTGGGCTATGGAGAAGGTCAAATGGTCTTGGGCGAAAATGGTAAGTATTGCCTCTTTGGGGGATGAAAATACCTCAATGCTTCCTAATGCGTGATGATCGGTTCATTTCAGACACCTGAACTTCAGCCGGGCGAGGGAGGTGTTGCTGTGGCCCTAGATTTGACAAGGATTGTATGGACCTAGGAGTCTGGATGACATTAGACACCCGACAAACCTGCATGTTGTTTCATACGACAAATAGAATTACGGGGCGATCTACAGTACAGAATGTAATCTCAGCCAAAACAGGTTATCTCCCAAGACGCGAGGACCCGAGCCCAAGCAGCTGCGCCATGCAAAGCAACCATGCCAACACCACCGTGCATCCAATGACAAACACTACAAAGTACAGGAACTCAAGGGGTCTCTCAAAGAACCACAAACGCCCCTCGGCCCGGTCGTTCTTCTCCTTTCCCTGGATCCGCCCATCCGGAACGTATTTGAAATCAAGGATGGAGCCACCTCCGAGACCTTGGTTACTGTGGATTATAGCGCCATGCAGCCCTTCCCGACAGAGATCAACCACCTTATCGTCAAGGGCAGGGATCCATTTCTGCAGGCTAGCCAGACTCCACACCAACCAGCAATGGCCTCTGAAGCAGGCATACGAGTACCAGCTGGGCCGTCCCATACCAAGCTGGCCGCAGATCTCGTGGCCATTCAAGACGCGGCTAGCAGCCTGAATGAACCCATCCGAGATGTTGATGGGTGGTAGATCCTTGAGGGCCTCAACGAAGTTGTATCCAATGACAACAGAAGTGGGTGTCACAAGGAGCTCGTTGTAAGCTAAGCTTTCCATCACAGCCTTAGCTTGCGTTGCTGATGTGAAGTACTCCTGGGGTGCCCCAATGACATGGGCCACGTATCTCCAAAGGGCAATGTAGTCTTCGACTTCCTGTTTCTCGGGGGTGATCCCCATAAGAGGGAGCTGAAGCCAAGCATGGTTGCAGCTGAATGTTGCAATGGCATGTATCGAGTCAAGGGTGTTGATAGGAATGCCGTGTGTCTCTTGATCAAAAAATCGGCACTTGGATGCGGCTACCTTGAGGATCTGCTGTCTGACCATGGAGTGCAGTAGACGGACTCGCACAATCGATCTGTGCCCTGGACCACCAGGCTTCACATGATCAAGCGAGTGCGTGACTTGAAGAACGAGTTGAAACGTTTCAAGCAGTCGACGTCTCAAGACACGAGTACTAAAGCCACCAGTGCGAGCAAGTACTTCTACGACGCTGGTGGAAGCAGAGTTTTCACCAACAAAGCCTTGAAAGGCAAAGCCGATGAGGTTTGCCAGGGCATAGCGGTAGAAGAATTTCTGTCCTCGGGCAATTTGATCCCAGTCAACCCAATAGGGGACGGTATGGACTTCAGTCCAGAGTTGCGAGAGCACTTGGCTCTGGCTATGGTGATGAGAAAGTGTTTCGAACAGGTCAGTTCTGCCGACTTGATGACCGTTTCTCTTTTGCTGGGCGTGGATTTCTTGGATCTCTTTGACAGCGGCAGCTCCAAGCTCATCACATTCGTGACGAAGAGGATCTGTGTGTGATTTGGGAATGTGGTCATTTGTCCATGTGAAAGAATGATTCCCTATGGTTCGAAGCTCTTTCCGAGCTGCGGATTGCCCAAAGAGCTTCATAGTAAGAGGGATTAAAGACTGATGAGATTCGGAAAGAGAGACCTGGGGTTAACCTGACATTATGAGAGAGCAGAAGGACAGACATCCTTCATTTTAAGCTGGGGATGTCCAAGTGTACCCGAAAGTCAGACTCATAACACCTCCTCCCATTTCTATCCCTTGACTCAAAAGGTACATTGGGCGCTCTTGTTTCTCGGAGGTCCCGCGCAGTCCGCGGACTTCTCCATTCGTCAAGATCACGATCAACATGACGAGGGAGGGCGTGATCTGTTGGTGGGTGCTTAATCTTAGTCTTCACTCCATGATTTAGATCTGAGCCATACCCACGGAGTGTGTGGCCCATCTGCCAATAATTCGTGAAAGAGACCCCTGTCCACTCATCACCTGGTATGATATGCTCACCCTAGTAGGCTCCAATGTCTGAGAATTGTGATTCCATCATGGCTTAGCATGTGTCTAGTCTCAAGCTGAAAGGAAATGACGCGGGACGAAGGGAAGCTGGCTGATTGGAACACCTACGAGGCTGGCCCCTCGATCTTTGCTTTCTTTGCGATATTTGAGTACTCGTGACGCCCAGCAAGCCTCGACGTGATTTCTGCATGTCACATAACGTTGTTGTTGCTTCCCCCTTCCTTCCCTTCCCACAATCTGTACCTGCAGCAAAAGCCATGCAGGCGTTCACCACCAAGATGGAGTCGAGAAGAACTGTCATTCTTCCCGACATGTTCAAAGGCTTCGTAGTCGAGACTCCGCCCATGAATCCCAACTATGAAACAGTCAAGCCCATATCCGAGAGGTGGCTTGCAGAGTATGCCTGCCCGTCGCCTTTGTACATATCATGCTGATGCACTATTAGGAAATGTTCCTTCTCGCCTCGAATGAGGAAGAGGGTCGAGTTCTGCGACTTTGCCATCTTCATATCCATCGCTGCTCCTGATGCTCCATTCGATAAGCTCAAGACGATGTGCGATTGGGGGAACTGGGTAAGTGAGCCATTTCTCTGGTTGTATAGCTACTCTGACATTTCTTTCAGGTATTTCCTTTCGATGATAGTATGTACTACCATTCACGTTTCTTATTTATCGCAGAAGCTCACAATAACAGTGTTTGATGAGGGTTCATTGAAGTCTGATCCGAAAAAGTCGCAAGTCGTCATTGATAGTCTCATGGCAGATATGCTAGACCAGACTTATACCAGAACAAAGAGCGCTGTAGTTCAGGCCCATGACGACATTTTCCGAAGAGTGTCGAAGGTAAGTCGACCCGTTTACCGTGATGCTATCGCGATCTGACATGTGATCTTCATAGGGCTCAACTGTCGGTAAGTTTCTCTCAATTGATCTTGACGTGGCTATTGCTAACAACTTCAGGTGCCCGGAGAAGATTTGCTCTCGCAATGAAGCAATACACTGATGGAGTAGTCCATCATGTGAATCAATTCTCTACAAATAGCATTCCTAGTATCCAGGAGATGCTTGATACAAGGCGGCTTTCATCGGGAGTGACACCTCTATATCATCTGATTGAGTATGCCCATGATATCAGGTTGCCCGATGAAGTATTCGACAACCCCGTTATCCAGAAGCTAGAACTTTTGGGTGCAGACTTTGTCTTGCTGTAAGACCTAACTATTCTTCACTTTTGTGTGAAGTTACTAATCAATATATAAGATCCAATGACATTTTATCCTACCGGAAGGAAGAAGTAAGTTGGCTCATGCCATTCAGTATTTCACACCTCGAACGCTAACATGGCGCAGAACGACGACTGTCCGTTTAGCATGGTCGCAGCCTGTCGAATGACGGGCCAATCTCCACAAGAGGCATTCGATACAGTCGGGAACCTTCTTGAGGAAAGATACCAGGATTGGCAGAGCTCAATTGAGCAGCTGCCAAGTTGGGGACCCGATATTGACACGAATGTCGCTCGCTATATCCAAGGCATTCAAAACGTGGTGCAAGCCAACATCACGTGGAGGTACGAGATTCCTACTGAAACCCGATCAAATGCTCACAAGCGACAGCTTCCGATCGGGGAGATATTTTGGGAAGCAAGCGCCCGAGATCCGACGGACGAGAATGATTGATGTCATGGTTAATCCGCCATTTTTACAGGCAAGACAGCGCCGGTCTGGTTGGTCAAATTTGGTCATTGGACCATTGTTCAGACGATTATTCGGGTCGTTTATCATTTGTTTCATGTTTGCTTTTTATTTTACCATTTTGAAGGGCTGAGGGAGGTCACAGACGCGATACCTTGGATTATGTAGATTATTTCCATCGGCGTTAGACCGGCTGTAAATATTGACTTTAGAGAGATAGAAAACATCATAGCAAATTGATCAGTGCGCCCGATCTGCCCGAAAAAGGCGGACAGCGGGAAGCCTTTCGGTAGCGAAGAGTCTGTGTGTCCAATGTCCAACCCAACTGTAAAATACTTGTGCGTCACTGAAAATCCCGCTCCCTAGGCTTGCCAGGGAGAGCTGACGGGCTGATCACTTCCCTAAATGACCTCTAGCTCGCGACATGTACATGCATGTCAGTGGATCGAGAGGTTCCCATCAGGCCAATACATTTCTTATTCCCGCTCCCTGTCAGCAACTAACCGTTTTTGTGTGTGTCATGCTGCTAGTTATGCTGTTGGTGAGGCCCATATCACTGCAAGTTATGCACTCTGTCTTCGGGCGTCATCCCGAAAGCTTTCGGCCGATTTATTTCGGCCACCACCGACTTTTTGCGCTGCAGTACAGGTCTCCGAAAAAGGATCTGTTGTCTATATCATAACCAACAACAGTATCCAAGTTTGCACTTTTAATACGATTTATTTTGGGGTATTTATCTAAAAATGTATACCAAACCGCTGACTAAAACACCAACCCTCAAAAGGTCACGGGTCCAAGCAGAGGACCAAGATAGCAGTTACGATGCCTCATCGGAAAACACACGACTCACCCACTTGTTACATGCAGATGAAGGTTGTCTTGACGATGGATTTTCCTACTCACTAGTCAGTTCATCTCACCTGATAAATAAAGTCGTAGTGACAGTTCTGACTGTATCTAACATCGTCTACAGCATAATAACAAAGACCACCATGACCTAGCAATTCTAGATGCAAGCGCTGACTCGCAATTACGAAACGCACTCCGCTTCCTCCCAGCCAAGCCTCAATTAGGTGAGCATCTCGTAATCTGACCTGGTTTCACATCTGACAATTTTTCCAAAGACGCTTTCATTGAAGCATTCTTCAGCAATGTCAATCACCATTACAATTTCATACACCCCCCTGCCTTTATACGCCAATACGTCAACTGGTCGTGCAGAACGCAACAACCATGTCTCCAGGATCTCCAACTCACAACCCTCATCTTCATGATGTGCGCTTGCGTTACGCAGCATCTCGACCTTGATGCGCAAGCGACACTGGGAATTCATCTGACCCAGCCATCAAAGGATGTTTCCAAGGCTTTTCACGATGCTGGAACAAGGCTTGCAGAGGCGATACCAGCTGGGTCCTATCATCTGATCAATCTTCAGTGGAAAGTCCTTTCCATCTGCTGGTTCAAAGGCGAAGCAAAATTCACAGAGGCCTGGCATACAATAGGGCTCGCTGTGCAAGAGGCATATGAGTTGGGTGAGTCGATAACATGAAAGATCAATCGGGCTCTTACTGAACATTTATGTAGGGCTGCATAAGTCGCGACGGAAGGCGACACAGGATATTGAGGTGCAGATTGGCCGACGAGCCTGGCGTGTGTTGTACTGCTGGAACTGGTACGTGAAAACTGGATAAAGATGATGACTCGTTCAATGGCTTACATCGTACAGGCAATTGTCGTCAATACTAGGTCGGCCTTTCATCATGAATGACATAGATTCGGAGCCTGAACAACCCGAACTGAAAGGTTCAGCGCCAACACCAACACTCCATACCAAACTTCAGTACCAACTCATATCATCCCTCGCCAAGCGCTGGCAGACACCGCAAAACATCAACTCGCCATCCAAAGTCCGGGACTACAAGAACATGGTGGAGCGTCACGTGTCCTCCTTTCCAGCTGTGTTTGCTCTAAACAATCCAGACACGTCGAAAGATGCTGAGTGGCCTTGGATCGCGACGCATCGCTACTATATCCAGACAATGGCATACTTTATGATTCTCCAGCCATACAAATCATATTTGTTACACCCATCGACAGATTCTTCTGTACCGGAAATACAACAATTGCGAGCAGAAGCGGTAGAGTGCTCGCTGAAGACGTTGCAGATCGCAACTCGATGGGCATCTCGAGTCTCACAAGGCGATGGACAGTTTCACCTTGTTGTGCTGTGCCTCTTTGACACGGCTGCTTTCTTGTCCATGTCTCTGCAGAGGGATCAAGTGAACAACTTTCCTCAGCAGGTCAAAGTTGGTGTTGCAGTCAATGAGGCTGCTGCGACACTGAAGGAACTTCAGACAATATCGCGGGGAGCTCAATCGTCATACAGGCTTTTATGCAAGATTCTACAGAAAATGGATTGGAATGCTACGGATAGATGAGAAACGTAATGACTCACGATTTATGTCACGTATTATACCTAGTTGCACTCAAGTGGTTTTATATCACAACAAATCATTACCTATCATGAACACTAGGGTCTCTCTGTGATCCTGCATGTCATCTTCCATCAGCCCAGAATCTCTCCAAAGCCTCTTGCCGAACTTCGTATGCCCAGTGGTGACAAGTCTGATGCACCACAGGACTCACATCAACCTCATCTTCATCTCTCCCATCATCCGCGAACACCGTCCGTATCCCCAAAGCCACGTATTTCTTGAGCAATATCCGTCGCCAACGACCTGTCTCACCAACGCATTTCTTCCAACGACTGATCTGGCGCTCGTCATCAGAACAGCGACGACCCATCCAGAAGCGACAATACCACTGAAACCAACCCCTGATGTCGTACTCGTGCGCGATCCAGCCAGCTGCTTCCCATTCTTCAATGCTTTGCCCGCATGCGACGCCGTATTTGTTTATCTCGGGATTGTATATGTTGCTGGTGAGATATTCATCCACGTTCAATCCTGCAGTCCACGAGGATGGTAGTTCTCTCCAATCATCCTGTATAGTAATTCCCAGATACTTTGAGAATAAAGGTCGCCAGTAAGAGCCGCCAAAGCTTCCCTCGCGGATGATCTCTTTTGGGGATTTGTTGGGCCGAAAATCAGGATGAGAATCAAAATGGAATGCTCCAGAGGCATCGCGCGTCGGCCCATCAGCTTCCGGCTTCCATCGCGTCCATCCGTCTATAATGGATTTGGAGTCTTTGCGAGTTTGAGGTTCTGATTCAGGGTCTGAACTTGTTGATTGCACGGCGTTTTTGTAGAATGTCCGACTCTTTTTTCTGCTTCTAGGAGATGTCGGTGATACGGGCACATCGTCTCGCTCTTCGTTGTAACTCGGGTTCGTGCTGGCTTCCGCTATACGCCTAGATTGTCTTGTAGGCGCGCGTGGTGAAGTGGCCCTACGTTTCACGCTTTTGCTGGCAGGCTTGGATTGAGGATCAACCTTGGGTACGGGATTCTTAAGCTCACGGAGAAGTCTCTCATTCTGCTTGATATTCTCCTGCCGTCTTGCCGCAAAGTCTGCCATTTTGGTATCAGGGACGCGTTTACAGTGGTGATGAACGCCTAAGAGCCGTGAATCACAGTAGCAAGTGCGTGTTGGGGCACGAGCTACGTCATAGACCTGAAGGTGCTCCATTGTACAAACACGGTTAGTGCTAATCGATTCCGAGATATATAGGGTAGTTCTATTTTTGATTATGTATTTTACGTTGAGAATATAAATTAAATTGACTCATGACACAGAGCAGTCAATCGAATAACACTAAATATAGTCAAAGGATAAACAGTCACTTTAACCTCGGTAACATAAATCTGTGCCTACAGGGCATTGTGACAGGCTTGCTGAATAGTCCTGATGCCGGACCGGCTCCACTCAACGTTGCCGGCAATGAGACCTGGTGAGCATGCAAGTCGGCGGGAGCTTGATGGTCATGCATGTATTCAAAAGCATCTCAAACTCTTCCTTTCCCCGGGGAGGCTTTCTTCATTATCTACAAATTATTCATTTGCTCCCTTGCTGGCATTCGATTCTCAAGTACCAGCTCCTGCCAGTCAATATGCATGTCCACAAGACCCTCCGACAATTCAGCCTTGGCTCGAGCTTTACGCGTTCTCAGCGAGGACGTGCGTGGGGCTCACACCATCGCCGTTTTG
The DNA here is from genome assembly GCF_900044065.1 of Fusarium mangiferae. Taxonomy (NCBI): domain Eukaryota; kingdom Fungi; phylum Ascomycota; class Sordariomycetes; order Hypocreales; family Nectriaceae; genus Fusarium; species Fusarium mangiferae. The sequence continues at coordinate 4,657,773 of NW_024573921.1, forward strand.
CGACATCAGCCGTCGCTTCATCGCTTGACAGGTCAAATACAATCGGCTTCATTGGCCTCGGCGCCATGGGCGGTCATATGGTCAGCTCTTGCACGTTCAATTCATTTCTATGGAGAGAGTTCTAATCTGCTTTATTAGATTACCAACCTTATTTCAAGATACCAGAGCCCTACTAGCGGAAAGAGGGTCGGCTTCGCATTGTGTGACGTGAACCAGGCCGCGGTGAACACTATCATCAAACGCCAAAATGCTGAGCACCCCGAAGTACCTCTTATCAGTTGCTCAAGTAAGCATGCACCATAGGAAGACTTGCCATACATGCTAGCATTACCACTGACCCCTGATAGCACCTTATGATGTAGCACAGAAGGCTTCTACCATCATCACCATGGTCCCCACCGGAAAGCATGTCCAGGAAGTATACGTCGGCGAAGGCAACAGTGTGCTCACTGCTCTCAAAGAAATGAGTCAAGCTCAACGCGCGGATACTCTTTGTATGGATCAGTCAACCATCGAGCAAAGTGTCAGCAAAGCGGTTGCCCTGCAACTACGACAGGTTGGCGCAGATCTGGTGGATGCCCCAGTTTCTGGAGGTAACTACACCGAGCTACTCATTTCTGCCATGGTTACTGAAATTCCACGATGCAGGTGTCATTGGCGCAGAAAAGGGTACATTGGCCATCATGGTAGGAGGATCCAAGATATCGTACAATCGCTCGGTCCCCGTGCTCGAAGCCATGTCTCGCAAGGTCACATATTGTGGCGACCTCGGAGCTGGACTTGCCGCTAAGATATCTAATAAGTGCGTGTCCCCTCAACCGTCTGTTTTCCATACGATTACTGACTGAAATATAGTCTTCTACTTGGTATCACCATGCTTGGCCTGAGGTGAGTTAGAAACAGTCAGAACCTAGATACTCGAAAGCAGAAGCTAACAAAAGTCAGTGAGGCTATGCTACTAGGAAAGAGACTCGGAGTAGATCCGCAAGTCCTCGCCGATATCATCAACAACTCCACGGGGCGATGCTGGTCTAGTGAGGTAAGTCTTCCAAACGACCTCACGATAGCAGACCGTTGTCTTCCAGTTAAAGTACACGCTAATCTCCTTGTCTAGGTTAATCACCCCGTTCCTGAAGTCAAGGTCGGAGATGCTAGCCCTCCAGCTCACCGCCAGTACGAGGGCGGGTTTGTAACGAAGCTGGCTCATAAGGATCTTGCCCTCGCCGTGTCGGCCGCAGCAGAAGCTAATGTTGCTCTCGCGGTGGGAAGATGCGTCGAAGAGACGTATAGACCGTTGGCCAAGTCCAAGGAGTTTGGGGACCGCGACTTCAGCGTGATATACGAGGCTCTTGATATTTCGGGCTCCACCAAGGTGTAGACCGCTTGCCGTGGAATTTCTAGCAGGGTCCATAAGTTGTTCAGCCAGGTCGGAAAGTGGAAACTATATAACGTTTTAGAATAACCATCAGCATAAAGGAGATTTAATGGCTTTAAAGGATATATATAAACTGGTATGGCCTTTTAAACAGCTTGAAAATGGTTCTTAATTCCTATCAACTATGACTCTCTTATTCATCTTGAGTTGGTCCATTAAAACCAGAGAGCAAAGCATAGTCAATCGGACCAAACAAATCGATCCACGAATTTGGCATTAGACCATCTGATTCCTGACCACTGATATGGGCATCCTGGCTAAGCTGGTTTGACATAGTATTATAGTCGACCAAGGCCCACATGGCTTCTTCCATCTCAGGCGTGAAGCCCAAGCCTTCGGTGAGGCTGTTCAAGTGACGCCCTGAAAACCCATCGTAGATTATCTGGCGAAGTGTCGAGGCCTACTCACGATAGTTAGTGTACGAACAAGACAAAAATGAAACCTAGCACGTCACCATTGTTCTGACATTACTCCAGTGATGACCAATGATATCCAGATAGCCCAAGGCCTCCTCCAGTAGTATCTGAGCTTCTTGACAAGTGGGCGAGTCCTCATCATAAGTACGGAGCGCGATAATGGATCCCGCGACTGTGACGGCATACCCGCTGGATGAAGCGTGGAACGAGCAGCCCAACTTACGTGACTCGCGGATAAGAGCCATCATCTGCTGTGCGTGAAGCCAGGCCATGTCCGATGATCGCTTGATGAAGCTGATGGGAGCAAGGTTTCGACATGTGTTGATGCGGCGCCGCAGTAAGAAGGGATGGTTGAGGAGACAATAGCAGAGGTGGAATAATGCTCGAGAGAAGATAATCGGGCCTGAGGACTGGCTGTCTACCACGCCTTCAGCCAAGATATAAGGTGCGAGTATTTCGTCGATTGGCCTCTGTATCTCCAGATAAGCTTCAAAATGGAGAAGGTCGGATTCAATGCCTGCGAAATCCGAGCCAGGATCCCAAGGCGGATGTGGGCCTCTGATGTTGAAGTCTTGAAGTACGTATTGTGCGCATCGGCCAAGGATCTGCGCAATAGCAATGACCTGAGCCAAAGGACATTGGCGTTGTGATACTGAGAGGGTTCGGTTTGTCATCTCGTCCAACGATTGTGTCTTAGCCCCGAGACCCTCCCTCCAGATTGACTCATCACACGGCATCTGTAAATGGCACGACGCATCAACAATGGCTGGTGGTCTACCTCGGCCGCACGATACCAAGCGATCCAACAGATACACGGACCAAAACACCCGTCGTCGCTCTTCCTGCTGGGCATACGAGAGATGCGCTGCGTTCTCTAGCATGAGCCCACAATCCTGCGCGATCCTGACGGCCAGGCCGACTTTGACCCAAGCCGAGCCATGGCGTAATCGACCAGCTATACGTGTGAGACATAATGGTCATTAGCTATCTGGAGAGTGTAAAAACGTACCAGTAAAGTCAAACAAGCCCAACAAAGCAACTGTCTGGACCGTGGACACCTCTGCCACCTTACCCACGGTAAAACAGTCCGACACAATGAGTTTCCAAGACCTGTTGGCATATTCGACAGACATCTCCAACGCGCGATCCGAATAGTACGAATGCGAACAGAACCGAACCGCAGTCGCCATGACGGCTAGGACTAAGTGTTTAGGGATGGCGTTCTGAGCCAAGCCCTGCCGGAAGGTATCTTCGTGAAAGAACGAGTAAGGCTGATTCTGACAGTAAGTAAAATATGAATCAACAACTGCCATGAGGGCATCCTCCGGCGTCCCAAAGTCCTCTATAGCAGGGTCATTTTGCGGTGAAGGCTGGAACGTAGTGCCCACTGTCCTGCTGACGCTCCTTGGCCCCCCGGAAGAAGCTGGCAGCCCTGCCGCTGCAGCACCCAAGTTAGTATTACTGCCATCTACCAGCGCAACGAGACATCTTTCAATACTACAGAGCGGTTCAGTATCACGAACCCTTGTTGCTGGGACACAAGCTCACCGTTGCAGGCTTGACCCCATGGACTCGATCTTTGCCTCCAGTGTCCCAATTCGACTGACGAGCTCCGAGTTCTAACACGTAGGCTTTAACAAATTTTTGAGAACATGGATATGGAGTCGAGTCAATAAATACCTGCATGTCGCTTGACTCGAAGGTTTGTGTTTGTCGACAAGTCTCGGGGTCGTCGATGGCGATGCTCGCCGAACGAGTCCTTTGCTGCCTAGGGGCTAGCCGCCGAGAAGCTTCGACAGGATAAACACAGGCTTGCATCGTTACACACAAGTCCGATAAGCTTATCGTTGGATACGAAGCATTACTTACCAATGTTGAGTCGTCCACACTGTCCGCAGACAGGTCGATCGCCAGTGCACCGGCATTTTTTCCGTCTTGGGTAATCAGCTATCTATCGCACGCAGGCCAAAAAGGCGGGGTATCAACCGCGTACCGACACTGTAAACATGCTTGGGCAATGCGCTGCACTGGAAAGTAAGTATCGACGTTACTCCCCATAGCATAGATAACAGGACATTGATAGAGCAGATACTTGCTGGAGCGTGGATGGGGTCGATGAGTTGCCAGGTCTGGCTGTTCACGTTGAGGATCCGGACCGTCGCGGCCAACTACAGACGCCACACTGAACGCCCACCTATTTTCGGCCTAGTTACATGTAAGTAGACAGCACTTGATGACCATGTGGAGTGCCGTCGGACCGTCCCCACCTGTCGGCGTTCGAGACCGTGTCTAGATACTTGTGATCGCGGTTTTCGGAGTCAGATGCCGTAGTTGCAGCAATAGATCAGAATGCAAAAGCATGATTCAACGACTTTATAGGGGTTGATGGTTCCCCGTTGATGGAATGCAGAGTCTGTTCCTTTTCCCAAACCATCAAGACCATCCACTAGACAGACAGAGACAGACGCAGCACAGAGCAGTGATCACACAGGAAAGACCATCAACTAGCTACAGAGCACGGCAGAATGAACACCGAACCCTATATCTCGATGTAAGTATCTCGAGCAAGGCAGCTTCTCTTGGTAACTTGGACACTGACATGTTCACAGCGAAAGCGAGACAACGCAGGAGCAATCACCAGTGATTCTAGATGGGAACCAAATCAATCAAACAGCCTTCAGCTCGTTCCCAGACACGAAATATGGCACCGTGGTCTGGCAAACACTTCTCTCCAAGCCGAGCACCAGCTCCGACTCCATGTGCGTAGGCATCGCGACCTGTCCCTCCAACGGAACCCTCGCTCTGCACCAGCATTCTCAGTCAGAGGTCTACTACGTGCTCGAGGGGTCGGGGCAGGTTGAGATCGAAGGGGTCAGGCACCATGTCAAGGCGGGCACCGTGCTTTGGATTCCTGGGGATGCGATGCATGGTGCCTTTTGCGGGCCTGATGAAACGCTTAAGTGGCTTTATGTCTTTCCAGAAGCACGGTTCGAAGATATCATTTACAGGTTTAAAGATACATAGTGGGCAATAGAATGAATTTGGAGGGCCAGATGATATCGATTATGCAATTACCGAGACTGAGATGCTTCCACTGTGCTTTTGAATTGAATATAATGGTTCTAGCAAGAATCTTCTGATGTTATACTCGCTGGCATCTTTTGGGGTTAACTCATAAAATCTGGAAATAATGGAAATAATGGAACTGATGGAAATCTATCCCTCTACTCTGATATGTGCTTCTAGAAGCAATCCAATTCTTCAGTCTCTTCCATCGTTGGCCACGTGAACATCCATGGATTGCCGCATCGTTGGCATGTCAAGGCCGCCACAATTTCAAACAAACTCGGACTGATCATGGCGCTAATGCAAGGAATGCGATTCCAATACTTGATTCATACAATAGAATACGATAGGTATAAAAGCACCCTGGGAGTATCTCTGTTTCGGTAATCGCATACTGGATATCATCTGGCAACCAAATCACTTACGGACCGTACCCACTCTCCGCAAAGACAAGGCCCTTGGGCCGAACAGCCCATACAGATAGCGGATCCAATGAAATAATGGCCATATAGTTTCCGATTCGTGGATGTGCCAGAATCAATGTCTATAAGACAAGGTTACAGAAGTCGCTCTGTCAAAGGAGTATATCCACGGTATCAGCATTCTTTCATTAGTTGGCACAAATCGTTCCTATCAACCTTTCCATTCATCAACCATCATTCATAATGACACAGATAGTTTCGGGTGCTGATATCTACGGACAAGGGTCTTGGATTGACTCCAAGGCACCACCAGTGCCCGATGATGCACGTCGACTTCTCAAGAAGCTGGCCGAGGCTACGCCGGGATTCACCAAAGACCCCGCCGCTCTGGAATCGGTATCATTCACCGGTTCCTCCGAAACAATCGTCCCCGGTCCTTTAAAATCCGCCGTTATCGCTGGTGCTCTTCACGCCATGAGTGGCATCGTCGCCAACGAGCTCCTCGAGCTCAGAGACGGCCAAAGCGCCAGCAGGACTGTGTCTATCGATACTGACCACGCTGCATTTTGGCTTGGTAGCGTGGGCATGACCAAACGAAACGGTCAAACTGTCCAGGAACTTGGCAAGGAGGGTAAATTGGCGGCTATCTTCCCTAAAGATCTCCAAGGAGACATCTTCGGAACGCCACTGAGATTGCGCGCTACGGCAAACTACGAGACCAAGGATGAAGGAGTTTGGTTCCAGCTACATGGGTCTCTAGGCGCAGATCCAGTACTGCAAACTATTGGCATAGACCCATCGCAAGAGTGCAGTAGTAACGATGAGGCCTCTCAAGTCATTGCAGAGCATGTTCGCAAGTTTGGAGCGCATGAGTTGGAGATGATGCACCTCGTACAAGGCCTTTGTGGAAGTATCTGCTACAGTCCTGCTGGATGGAAACAGACGCGCATGGCCAAAGACTTGGCTAAGCACCCCCTTATCAACTACAAGCAGCAGACGCATGCAGTCCCTACACCAGCCATTCTGTTACCAGTATCTGCCGATAAAAGACCACTGGCAGGTATCAAGGTCGTGGAGCTTGTCCGTATCATTGCAGGCCCAGTCATTGGAACGACGTTGGCTGCTCTTGGAGCGGATGTGATCCGTGTGAACTGCGGTCGGCTCCCTGATTTTAATGTAAGCCATTTTTACCCTCTTCCGTGTCTTCATATGAAGCTTTGCCATTTCTCAACCGGCTCCCGTTTTTGTAGTTATCTACAGGGCGTTGAAGCTAACAACTTTTAATAGGGGCTTCAACTAACGCTGAATGCTGGCGTTAGAACTGTGGATATTGACCTTGCCAAAGAGAATGAAGTAAAGCAACTCCTCGAGTTAGTCTCAGATGCAGACGTCTTCATCCAGGGCTACAGACCTGGAGTGATTGCTAAAAAAGGGCTTAGCTGTGAAAATCTCCTAGAGATAGCTGGCAAAAGAGGCAGGGGCATCGTGTACGTGGAAGAGAATTGCTATGGACCAGATGGCCCTATGGCCGAGCGACCTGGTTGGCAGCAAATTGCGGATGCTGCCTCTGGATGTTCCTACGTCACCGGGAGAAGCCTGGGCCATAAGGATGGAACATGCGTGCTCCCTGCTCTGCCTGTGCCAGATATGCTTACGGGTTTGATAGGATGCATCGGTACCATGATGGCCATCAGGGATCGTGCACGCCAAGGAGGATCCTATCACGTCTTTGCTTCCCTCATGGCCGCTGCCTCTCTCCATCTAAGCCCTGAGGTCGGATTGTACTCACCAGAGGTGGTACAGGATTGCCAAGAGAAGTTCGGCTGGGACGAAACGCGTCCTGACCTCTTTGTACTCGAGCTGCTGGATGTGGTGCTCAAGGCCTGGGCTAAAGCGATGCCAAAGTCCTTGGGAGAGGATTCACCTTACATGTCTAACCTCAAAGGTGACTGGGGCGAATTTGAAGTGCTGAAGCCGGTTGTTCAGCTGAGCGATAAAGATGCATCGCCATACTACTCATCTGCTCCAGAGCCTAACTGCTATCGCGATAGTAGTGCAATGGCATGGCGGTAGAAAAGGCTTGTAATAGATAAAGGTTTTTTTTTATAGAATGTATAAAATAATGAAATAGTTATGAGCTAGTTGGCTTTTCTTACAACCCTAGCGCAGGTCACGAACTAGAGGAGCCCAAGCATGACCAGGCCCACCAAGGACGAAACCTTGTCTATTCCTGAGCACCCTTACTTATGACCATGACAAGGAATTCTCAGACACAGAAACACGACAGGAAGCCGCTCAGGGTCTCTCAGGAGCTCGTAGACAGGTCAGACTTTGTGCCGCGGCAATAGCTTACAGTTCGACTGTCAGAGAGTGATCTCGACCTCTTTAACACTCTGGACATCTCGACAAATCCACGTGGCAACACAATTGACCTTATCTTTACCAACATATTACTTGATGGGTTTACTGCTAAGGATCTCCAACTATTTCACATTCAGTTTGGACCGACCAATCCCGCTGCGATATGGCTCCGTGGGTTGTTTGAGTGACACAAGGAAATGAGCCGGAAAGTGGAGGCAGCAGGCCGACCCTTACGATGGGACGTCTTGTAGCTGCCTGGTGAACAATGGAGTATTTATGTGCTGCAGCTGTAACCCGGGCCATCAGAAGACATTACCCCCTTAGCTTCAGTAAGCAGGTTTAAATGACCAAAACAGACTTTATCATGTTGTATTCAACTCAAGAAAGAGAACTAGCTAAATATATACTGACGTTTATTAGTAATTAACACCTCTCTGAACATATCCCGTCTCGTGAACCAAAGTCATAGACTTAAATATCTTTGTAAAATCGTTTAAACACTTGCTCCGTGCCTCCAGGTGACCAGGTCTTAAGCTAATACCGCCAGGAGGGCTGAGGTTGACAAACTCTTCCCAGCCTTTCACTAAAAGGGGCCCTTGTCCTGTGAGCAATCCTTGGACGTAGTTGAGCGCAATATCTTCACAATTAAAGTGTTCATCAACATATTCTCGAACCTTTCCCATGGTACTGTCATCAGACCAGTAATAGTCCATAAAGGAAATATGTGAGAAGCAAAGATTGGTGAGGATCATCGAGTATTCTTCGCGCTTATCTCCCGGACAGAAGTTATAGGTATATTGGCCGTTTGCGTCCATGTCGTAGCAGCGAGCAAGGGCACCAGTGAGACGATATCGACCGAATTTCTTCCATGTCTGGAACACAAATTCAAGGTCACTAGGGTGATAGTACACATCGTCATCTGTCAAGAGTATAGATTGGGTCTTGAAGTCGGGATCCGGTCGTAACTTTTCGTTTAGACTGTCTTGTAGGCCTCTCCGAAATCGCACAGGAACTCCATGCTTAGATGTGAAGTTCGTTGGCGGTAAATCATCAACGTCACCCCAGATGACGACAATTTCGTGTAGTGAGGGGATCTTTTCTTCTAGTAAGACTGATAGCGTATGGTTCAGTTCTTTCGGACGTCGGTAGGTAAGCATAGCGATGGTGAATTTGTCGCCATCTAGATGGCTATATCTAGTTTTCGCCGCATTCCAGATAGCCTGAGGAGTCCCTGCTCTTGCGATAGAAGGAGTCACTTGTTGGTTTGGGGATATGACGGGTAGAATGATTTGGCTGGCGTCCGTGTAAGTTAGACCGAGAATCAGGATTGACGCGACTGTTGTCAAGATGAAGGTTTTATTGAGGAGGAGTCGGGAGATATGCGAGCTGAAAATGTGAAGATAGACGTTGCAGGTTTCGAGAAATCCGTGCCTGGAGCTTTTGGACTGGGAAACGGGGAACATGGTTACTGATGGGGCATTGAGGCACAGAATAGCCAGTGGTTGCTGCGATTGGCGATATGATGACTGTATTTAAATAAATCGCAAGGCACATATTACATGACAAGCTCGTATCTCTTCTTATCGATTAATCTATTGGTCAAGAAATGAGGAGTATACTACAGACCAATGTGTTGCGTAAGCCTGTACTACTAATGCCATTTATGGCAAAGACTTTTAAATGTAAGTTCACTAGTACGGGAATTATGAGACGACAAGTCACTGAAGTAAATAGCGTAAAGAACCAGGCAGGGGTAGCAGTTAGGATGGAACACCGACCTCAAGAAACTGTCGAGATATCATTTATCCTCATTAGTAGACTAGTTCCATTTTCAGAGCATGATTGGGACGCGAGTCCCGTTCATTTCACAAATTGCCGGCTGGCGCGTCACTTCATGTCCAATCTAGATAAAGAAACAGAGGTATGAACTCAGGAGGCACTGGAGCGAAAGATCCCCTTCACAATTAAAGGGGCCGTGGCGCTTAAACTTAGCTCAAACATGTCTACTGTTGTCACAGGATCATTGCGTGTCAAAGATGGAACCCCAGCTCCGTTGATATCTTCTCACGCTCGTCTTATCGTGGTCTCCGTGTGACTACAGGGGACCGGGCTAGCTCACTTAGGCCAATGGGGCATCTTGTACTCCGTATTTATGGTGGCTTTTGGTGCTAGGGCTAGCCGCTGGCTAGGCTAACAGTGAAACTTCTCTCAGATATTTTTAATCGAGACAGTTTAGCGCCAGGGACCTTCAAATAAAATCATCGTTAGAAGTTTTGCGATGCCGCAAAGAGTGACAACTCGGTCCGAATTGCCGAGTTACCGAGTTATCAGTTGGTTCTAGACTTGGGCCTCACGTTTCAATCTTACTGACACCAAATGGTATGGCTCCGATTCGTGACCACTAATGGCCACGCCATCCCACTCTCCCGAACAACGTCACTCGGTGTCAGTCCCGGGAGAGCCCACATTACGTTCAAGAGTACAGCTGAAGTAAATCCCCTTACGAGCTCATATAAGATATGCCTGTATTACTTTTGTGTGCACTACCTATTGATGGAAATGAGTACTTGTATTGCACTAATGAAAGTATTTTTTTCAAAAGAAAAGCTACTGCAAGATTGTGGCATTGCAAATTTAAGCATCATTTAACTGAGTGCAAGTATCACGGAGTTTGAAAGAGTAGTGAAGGCGCCAACAGAGCTCTATTGACCGTGAAGGCTCAACAGTCTAAATGATGGCACTTATTAGCTCTACATCTGAGGGCTACTTGGATCGTCTATTGTAATAACAAGCTTGCCCATCTGTCGTCCAGCTTTCATATCATCAAACATCCCATCAATATCTGCAAGGCTGCTCAGACCTTGCACTACTCTACTGATCACTGGTCGGATTTCTTTGCTGTCGACGAAGGCGACCATGTCTTGAAACTCTTGCCTAGAGCCCATCGTAGTTCCCTTCAATTCCGCATTCAGAAGAACCGCTGGCATAGTCCAATTCATCTTCGGCGAGACGGTCATACCATATTGAACAATGACGCCACCAGGTTTGAGAAGCTTCACAGCTTTGGTAACGATATCACCGCCAGCGCCGTCAATGACAGCATCGATGAAAGGCCTCGATGACGGAAGCTGACGGCGAATATCTGCATCCCACTTCTCCATCTTGTAGATCGCGCCGCCTTGCGCACCCAAGTCTCTAGCTCTCTCGAGCTTTTCTTGGCTCCCAGATGTAACGAAGACATTGGCACCCATAGCCACGCCAAACTGCAAGGCTGAGAGAGCAACGCCGCCTCCGATACCTGTAACCAGAATATTCTGGCCTGGCTGGACAGCAGCTTTGGTGACGAGTGCACGCCATGCTGTAAGTCCTACCAGTGGTAGAGCTGCGCCCTCTGTAGGGGATAGGTGTTTCGGGGCCGGAACAACCTCATCCTTGTGAACGCAAACAAAGTCTTGGGCTGTGCCAACGTCATAGAGACGGGTGGATCCGGTGATGGACCATTTTTTAGGGTCCTCTGGGCCACTTGGGTCGGCAATCCAGCCTCGCATCGGAGTCAGGAGGACGTTTTCTCCGAGTAAGGGGCTATCAGAAACACCCTGCCCAACTTCAGTAATCACTCCATAACCATCCTATAACATGGGATGGTCGAGGGATATGGCGGGGKACTGATGTTGTCTAACGAAGAGATCGCGATGGTTCAACGCAGCTGCTTTGAGCTGGACGAGGACCTCATGTTCTCCAGGGACAGGCTTGTCAGCCCTTCTGAGCTGGAGACTGCCAGTGAAGTCAGTGTTGGTAATTGAATCACTCTCAGAAAATGGGATGGAACTTACGGGTAGTAAATTTCCCCAGGCTTTCCTGAAGCCTGACCGAGATGCAGCACGCGCTGCAAAGCTACTCTTGATTCTTTGGAGGCCTTCAACATGGTCATCAAAATGACAATTGTTCTTTGGGGACCGTTTTTCAGTGTCTTATAAAAGCGCCAGATCGATTATCAGTGATTCTTAAGACTTGAGGCGTCACATTCGCCGGACCGTATCCATTGGGCTTATCGGACGATGCTAGGTGGGCACGGTCCGGCCAGGAAACCAATCAAAACCTTATGCTGGATCAACTGGAGCTATATATCATCTCATCTTAAAATGTCCTTAAAAAACATCGTGTTCGAGCCCTGCGGTGTCGTCACGCTTTGCGTTAGAGAAACAGATCTTGTTATTTCTAGAGCGTTTAAAAACTACGTCTAGAGCGCCGCGAGTCTTTGAGCCCATGCTCTTTGGGCTATTTATAGAGTTAGAACCAACAAAAGGCGAGGCCAGAAATAGGGTTTTCAAATTCTGCTACAAGCAAATGAGAATGCCGTCCTGAAGTGAGACAGGTAGAGAGGGTTTCATTGCATCATACTGCATGCCCGAAGCTGCCGATTGAGAGAGACTGGCCAATTACGGGGCCAGATGTCATAACCCGAATACAACTACGGGGTAAAGTCGGCACTAATTCCGACAAGAGCAGCCATTGTTGTATTTAATAACAACGACGATGACAAGAAGTTGATAAAACTAGGTTACTCTGAACTCCCCCTTTCAATTGAAGGATCATAACCCTGCTGAGTTTAACATTCCTTGCTGTACCTCTAACCCATGTGCATGTTTTCCAAATCTTTCCCCCACGAAACGAGATAAATCGCTATGTCTATTGTAGAATCAGCGTATAGGCCCTCGAGTGGTCAAGGATTGATTTGTGGGATACTGATACTCGTAAGTTCTGATCTCCTTCGCGCATCTGCGAGTCAATTGGTTCAATGGTAACTGATGCCTTTCTAGGTTCTGGTCCAGATTGTGCGCTACTTAGTCTCTCCAATTCACCGTCTCCCTGGACCTATCACGGCGAAGGTATCCTCTTTCTGGCTTGCATCACAATGCCGAAAGGTCCAGCGTTCCAAGGAAGTTCTAAAGTTGCACCAGAAGCACGGCGACTTTGTTCAAATTGCGCCCAATCATGTGTCCATCAATAACCCCGACGCAATTCAACAGATCTATGGCCATAAGACTGGATTTATCAAGGGTCCTTTCTACGATGCGTTCCACCAGGTGACGCCGGTAGTCTTCAACACGAGAAATGTGTCAGAGCATACGCGGAAAAGAAAGTATATCAATCCCGCATTTTCCGCTCGAGCCTTGTCGGACTTTGAGCCTTATATGGATGCTGAAATATTCGGATGGAAACACCAACTACTCGAGATTTCCAATGGATCAAACCCAAGGGTCGACTTTTCCGTCTGGAGTGAGTTTGCGCGAATCGGCAATAAGATGATTCTCTACTAATACCGTTTCCCTAAAAAGCGAATTACCTGGCTTTTGATGTTATTGCTAGCTTTGCTTTTGGTGAGCCCTTTGGCTTTGTTAAGAAAGGTGAAGACGAATATGGTCTCATCGAAATCATTGATACCCGCGGCGAATTTATGAACGCGCTTGGATCGCTTTCGCCTTTCCTAAGATCTGTGATGAGGTATAACCCTCTCGACTCATTCTGGAAAAATGGATTCCAAGCATCCGCAGGCCTTGCAAAGATTGGAAAGGAAGCATTCGAGAAGCGAAAAGTCTCAGCTGACAATAGCCGAAAAGACTTACTAAGCTTCCTTTTCAACGCAAAGGATCCAGAAACAAAACGGTCCATTCCAGAGGATGAAATCATCGCCGAGTCGATTAGCTTCATAGTTGGCGGGAGCGATACAACAAGCAGCACAATGACTAATTTTATCGACTTTGTGTCTCGGGATGCCGATTTACAGAACCGGATTCAGGACGAGATTGATATGATTTTCCCAGGAGAGCCTTCCGATGACTGGGTGCCAACTGAAAAGGAGTTGAACGAGCTGTCGTTACTAATTGCAGCTTTAAGAGAAGTCATGCGCTTCCGACCAACCAGTGCCACTGGGTTGGAACGAGTGACACCACAAGGTGGAAAGACCATAGCCGGACAGTTCATACCAGCAGGCGTAGGTTAATAAATGTGAACAGACCTTGGATTTCGCTGATCATAAGACCAGACGTTAGTAAGCGTCCCAACCTTGGGCATTATGATGGATCCACGGATCTTTGAATCACCCAAGGCATTCAGACCAGAGCGATGGCTTGAGCCAGGTGCAGATAAGCGCATGGAGTACTTTTACCCATTTTCAACAGGACCAAGATCATGCATCGGAAGAAAGTTAGTCACACATAAGACTTACCAATGTTTTGCATACTAATAGCTGCAAGCTTCGCCTGGATGGAGATCTTGAAAGCAGTAGCGGTTGTCTTTAAGCTATTCGATGTCAGGAGAATAAATCCTGAACCCACAGTGGTTAGAGAAGGCTTCTTCAACAAGGCCGTGGAATGCGAAGTTGAGATACATAAGAGGCGTTTCAATTAGGATGCCTGGAACGTATATTATAAACTGTAATTCAATGTTCCGCTTCCCCCGGGAGACCAATCATACACTCATTTCTACTAATTTACATCAAAGCCATCTTAAGCATGGAACTATGTGAAAGCCATGACTCTAGTAAGCGGCTGTTCTGTCTCTGTCAACATGAGCCTCCTTGACATGCTGTCCCTTGACGCGGTGTTCCTTGTAGCGGTCACGGACTTCGTGGAATGCCGCAGTGATAGCATGGAGGATACTGTAGGAGTCAGCTATTGAACAGTGAAGAGGTTTATTTATAACACCTACGTGCTGATGATGGCGAGGATGAATGTACCCCACGGAAGGTTACAACTATCATCTGACGAGTCTGCATTGATTCCAAAGGTACTTGAGAAACCTTCAGTCCTGTAGCAATGACGAGGACCTGCCATGCCGCCATTAGGTCGGGTAAGAACAGAGACCGCTATGAAAGCTCCGACAAAAGCAATGTCCAACAAGACCCAAAGCCAGCGAAGCCATCTCGGACCACCACCCTTGAGCAGCAGCGAGATCAGCGTAGCGATGAGTGTGTACAGAACGGCGGCTGCCAGGATGCCTTCAACGGCGCCATAGGAACTGTTGACACCGCGACGTGTCTTGATGGCATTGACGAGATTGTAGACCTTGCGAAGACGGGCTGAGAATAGACCAAGGGATATAATGGCAGAGAGGAATTGCACAACGCGTGTAAGGCGAAGGAACCAGCGATAAAGGCGGGAATGTTTGAGCTTATCTGGGACCCAGCGAGTCAATAACCCTGTTTCGCGCCTGCGATCGTAAGTGGTGCCGTAGTCGGTGGGACCAGCGCGATTATCGTAGTGAGCCATCGTGATGCGGTGAATATGCTGAAGCAATAGTGTTGGAACGGGCTCCTTGGTTGACAAGGATATGTGTTAAGACTTGGAAATAGATGAGATGGAATCTTTTCCCTACCAATTGCTACTTAGTTATAATTTTCGTAGTTTATGCGAGACGTCATAATGTCACACGAGTCAAGGCATCACATTCCTAGCCCTGACATGGCCAGTCTGTCACCGTCGTCATGGATCAGAGTTTCAGCCTCACAATGACATCCCAATCACTAAATTTATTTCTTGTGTTCATCTCAATCAGTCAAGACGCGGGAAGTGCCTTGTCTTGATATGTATTGCGATTGGATGTGTCGTGGTTTGAAGTCCACTGCATCGGGAAGAAATGCTCCGGGCCAGTGCCGAGAGGCTTGGCTTACGATATACAGTGTCACCAGTGACGATTTTCCCAATTCGGCACTTCAAAACCGGATATTATTAGAGTTGAGTTAGTCTCGGATTGCAGATCTCTCAATCAATGGTGCATTCAGAATCGCTCCCTGGTTCAATATGTTGCCTATATACAAGACTCGTGCTGAAGAAACCAGACAGAAAGGCTTGTCGCTGCAAAGAGTAAGATGGCATTGAATCAGAGTCCTTTGATGTGTTTTTTCTTTCACTCTATAACCGATAGGTTTCGGTCTATATCGGTAATGGCTGGCATTGACAAACATATGTGACTCTCAGAGGGAATCCAAGAAGTCACGTAAGATATCCTCCTCGCTCGCAAAGCCTTGCTGACCAATCTCTCGCAAGATACCCTCAGCTCGTTTGATAAGCGCACCTGCATTGGAGAGATCCCTCCCTTCTACTGCCTGGTCTTTGCCCTTCACCAACTTCTCTCCCTTTAGCGAGGTAAGTCGAATCTTGTACCGTAGCTCATTCCACCGAATTGTGACAGTACGCAAATATTCGCTCGTTCCCAAGGGAAGGGAGAGCTACTGCCGCAACCAAGAGACGTGCTGCATCCTGGACATCAGTGCACTATGCTGTGAGATGCGTCAATCTCAACCACTGGCAATGACGTGTGAAGATAGAGTGCTTACCGACTTGGCCAAATACCTTGTCCCATTCACCTTCAGCCGCCGCTTTCAACATGCGGAAGGTAGAACTAGTGTTTTCTGGATCCAAGACCTTTCCAACCTGTCCATCAGATACGACACAGTTTGCGACAAAGGAAGGCTGGTACTTGCCAACCCACGACCAGAAGGCCAATTCCGCCAAAGCCCGACTGGCACTATAGACGTCGACAAATCTGTCGATATCATCGACGTTAGGCTCACAGCAAGCCTTCCCGATGGCTTCGCAATTGAACATGCTTGACATTTGGTGTGGGTGGTTGTAATTAGTAGACTCGACTGCCTTGGAGCTTGAACTGAGGACGTAGCGCTTCACTCCAGCGCGAGCTGCAGCCTCGAGACTGTTGATAGTGCCTTTTCCCACTGGCTCTACCACCTTTACAGGATCTGCATGCAGTATGATCGGTGTTGAAACATAGATAACGCCCTCGGCGCCTGTGGCCCTATAGTCAGCTCCGACCGAATAGAACAGAAGAGCACCCTCTTACCTTTGAAGGCCGCATCAAATGCCCCTTCAGCTTCAGAGTCGGCCACATGCACCAGCTCAAACATGCCTGACCACTTGATATCAAATAGCCTATGCATCCATTGTCGATTCTTTTCGACATCTCTCACAGTTCCTCGGACAGAGAAGCCTGCCTGGAGGAGTTTCTCACAAGTCTCAACCCCCATGCAGCCATTAGCACCGATGACTACAACGGTGGAGCCAGAAGGGACTGCAGGTTTAGAGATATGCATGGTGGCAGCTTGGGTAAGGATGTAGAAAAAAAGGAATAAATTGCCGTAATATTGAGAGCTTGTCGCACTATTAAATAGTATATATGCGCCCTAGTAAGACGATTTATAAAATATTATAAATCTCGCATTGCTTAGTATTAGGCAGTGAGGCTAGCGTTGCGCGCATGTCCTGAACCCCAAGATCATATTATAAACCATCACAAGGGGGCATTAATCTGTCCACTCAATCTCCAAGTCATCATCTCCATTGTCTAGTAGAGCGGCTCTGTCGGCTCACCTGCCTATTGCAGAACAACATTTGGCAGGTTTTGATTATCCCTATCCCAGGGGAACCCGTTCGCCCTAAGATCGGCGGTTGATCTCTCGGTTTCCATAACTACTATACATTGATATTCGCTAACATTCATGCTAACAATCCGGTACAGGCCTCTCGCTATATGCTTGGTGACCTGTATAACTGCATGGTGTATATGCTCGTTGGTTCCGGTTCGAAGTGTTCGAAAGTCTGAGTCCCCCTGCAGATTGATGTAGATAACCTCGACTCTGTAGATCATGGTGCCAAATTCTGGGGCTTGTCCAGGTGGCCATGAAGCCGGACTGGTAGAGGGGTCCACGGTATAGATGACTCTATTTTGGTTTGCCATATTGCTTGGATTTTTCGATAAGGTAATTGATAAACTGATATGAGGGTTTTACTCTAGAATAATAGTAATAGGAGAATAGTTATGTATTTATTTACAGATTGATAGCATAATGATGAGCATAGGAGCAGCCAATAGTATTAATGCCGCAAAGAGATTATCCTTATTCCTAATACGGCAGTGCATGACCTCATTCCACGGACCTCGGCGGTGCAAAAATGTCTCTTATCACAATTATCTTTCAAGGCAGCGTGTGCATCTACTAGCCTATTTGTGCCGCCCTTATACGGTACTTTTGGAACCCGACAAATCACACTGCTCCTTCCGGGGTCCTAAGGAGCATGGTCGGGAGATGTATCTGTTGGTGGTCAGGTTGGAATTAGAGCGAGGAATGCCAAGTGCCAACAACCAACAGAACTTATCATTTGTTCAAGCTGAGGAACTTATGTCTTCTTCGCTTTGACCATAAACATGCCACTATGCATTAAGCTAACGACGAAATAAACTTAAATGACTGATATATACTTTTGTTGGTTGTTAGTCTTATGCATACCGGCAAGCTTTGCCGAAAGATAAGGTAAGAAGAGGGGTAAGACGTAGGCCATGCTTGCCTCTTATGATATATTTTAAAATTCAGTTCTGCTATTATGTTAAGCTAGAACAACTAGCTGATTGCGCCGAAAGAAGTCTAAGAGTGTGGTTTTAAGAGACCTTAAAATATTTAGTGTAAGACAGCAAATGGTAGGCCAATTTGTCTTTCGGAGTTGCTTCAGTTAAGGGAAACCGCGCTAAGATACCTGGTCAGGGTGATCCGACTTGGAATTTCCAACACAACTTGCTGCTCGGACAATTCCTAGCAAGCAACAACCAACAACAGATGATGTCTGGCCTCTCGCTTTTACACAAGCTGTTCTCTTACGAGCTTTACCCCGGATCGGTCGGCATGCAACTTCAACCTATAAGGCTCCCCGGAAGGCACATCCTCAACCGGCTTTACGGCTAGATATTGGGTTCTGTTCGTCGTCAACCAACAAACAAACAACAAACAACAGTTAGCTACTCTCTTACGAGTTTCGTCTCGGATCTATCGGCATGTAAGGCAACCATCAAGTCACAGTCTCGTCCCTTTTTGCGGCCAAAGAACAAGAACAGTTCTTATTCTCTTGGCAGAGAGCCGACTCAAAAGATGGTTATAAAAGAGGCAGTAGCCGTCATATTTAAACATAATCATCTCATAAACGTACAAATCTATACAAAAGTCCTTGGTAAGATCCCCTGAGCTCAAAAGCTCGGCTGTTAACATATTGCTAGTACCAATTTCTTCAACATGTACGGAATTCGCGACTCTGGGAATATAATCCTCATACTTGCTATTCTGGGAAGTATCCCAGGCAGCATAGTGGCCGGTTTGCCTGTTACCCCGAACAAAGGTATCAAAGGCAATGTCGACTCAGCAGAGCAAATCTTCTACGCTGTAGATTGCGATACCCATACCTACGGTATAGCCCGCCACTGTCAGGCTCGATGTAACGGAAGGGGTCACGTTATCTTCAACGAGACCCGATGCCCTATCGGATCAGAAAATGCCGATGATATCTACTCGGATTGTTGGTGCGCTCCAGAATGCGTTCCTTGTAAGGAGGAGGATGAAGAATAGCCTTGGGGGGGGATATCCGTCTCTGAGTGCTTTATGGAATGGTGAACAGGTCCTGCATCTAGTTAAGAAGCTAGGATAAAGCCTACATGAGGGATGCTACATTCCTCGCTGATCTATACAGTATGTCTATTTCTCAGATGTTTGGCACGTACTGAATTAATGGGCGCTGATGGTAATATGTTATAAGCAAGGCCAGGCCGTTTATCTTCAAGGATCTAGGCCACCACTAGGGTTTGTTTTAATGTTGAAATGTCTTTGGTGCAGAGGTATCTTTTGAGGTCTGACTGTACGCTATATAGAACCGTTGCTTTAGGCGTGACTCAGACCATGACTTTGCCCAGAAGGAAAACTGCGTCCTTGTTGCTGAAGTTGGCCACGTCCCCCATTATCTCTGCGACCTCAGGCCCTGCGAAAGCAATCTTGACCTGGCTTTGATCCTCCCATTCGACAATGGATCCAAATGCGTAGGGGCTGGGTGAACCGTCTAAGCCATTTGTGAATTGTGTAGCCGACCAGCTTTTGACACCATATTTACTCCATTTTTCTTGAATAAGAGGCATGTGCTTGGATACATAGTAGTCAAAATCGTATTTGGCATCCGGCTCATTGGGAAAAAGGACAGTGACAGTGAAGGTCATGGTGAAGGTGATTTTGAATGAGGCTTGGGGTGAAGAAAGTCTTAGTGTCTTTTATATGAGTAGAATTGATGGTGACATCGATCAGAGAGAATACTGATGGCAGGCCAGTAGATCTTTATGCCGGAGCAATTAGAGCTGGCGGCGGCCGACCACGCCTTGTCCGGCGGCGTTATCGGGTATACTCGTCATCATCAGACTTTAAGTTTGATATGGCCCACTTCGATCTAATAGTCTTACAAATCACGGCTCAAGCGACTAGCGAGGTAGGTGGCGTGGAATTGTCAGTTGGCACAGATTACTAGCCTTCCGAAAAGGACTACCTCGCACGGCAAAAGGATTTCGAGGTGGCAGCACATATATGAGAGCGTACTCTGCCTTTGGAGATTCCATCTTAACTACCGCTCTTATAGCAGCAAACGTCCTGAACAGTTACGTTCCTGTTTTCATCCCTCACCATGTCAACGGGACAGAAGCTTTTGGTTGTCCTTACATCGCAAGATGTCCTTCCCACGCGGTCCAACATGAAAACAGGGTGGTATCTTCCTGAGCTGGTCCACCCATACAACGATTTGAATGGCCACCTCGATCTCGTTGTGGCTTCTCCTAAGGGAGGGGAAGCTCCTGTTGACCCGTACTCTATTGAGGACTCTAAGAATGATGCAGCTTGCCAGAAATTTTTCAAAGAGAAAGAGCATATCTGGAAGAATACCCAGAAGCTCGAAGGCTTCCTTGGTAAGTCTTCCGAGTACGTCGGAATCTTTTTCGTCGGAGGCCATGGACGTACGAAAATCCATTCCAACTACCGCACCTTGATTTACTTACAGTTTGCGCTAGCCATGTTCGATCTCGCCGTAGACCCTACGTCTCACGCCCTAATTCGTGAATTTTACGAATCAAACAAGTTGGTCTCCGCTGTTTGCCACGGGCCAGCAGCTCTGGTCAACGTCAAGCTGTCAGACGGAAGCTACATGGTTCAGGGACAGACAGTCACGGGATTCTCCAATGCCGAAGAGGATGCTTACAAGTTCACTGATGCAATGCCGTTCCTGCTCGAAGACAAGCTGAAGGAACATGGCGGTCAGTATGAGAAGGCAGATCAGCTCTTTGGCGTCAAGGTGGTCACTAGCGGTAAGAGCGAGAACTTGATTACGGGACAGAATCCTCCGAGCGCTGGGGTCATTGGCAAGGTGTTGTTGCAGGCTATCCAGAAGGTTTAAGCCGTGGCGAGATTAAATAGCTTGCGAGTCAAATCACAATTCAGAAATTATACTTGCCACTTGACGAACCAACCTGCAATAGCGGTGAAGGGAAAATATTCATGAGTGACATACGAGTCGAAATCCTCAACCATTTCCTCTCGAGTAAAGAACCCTGTCATGTCTTGGACACTGCCAAGCACATTTAGAGGTGAGACGATTGAGTTTGGCATGTGCCGATCTCATTAACCTCTTGTGGCTAGCCATCCGGAGTACGCCAAGAGTTTTACCTGCACTCCACAGGCTAAGCCTCTAGCGGTTACCATTGGGCGATAACCTTGTCTTGACGCGCAGACTTCAGAAATATGGCATAATCTCGACCAGAGACTGACTTCTTCCTCCTCTTCTTCTTTGATGCCTCATCCCATCCCCTACAGTTCGCTTCATACGGCCAGAGTATCTCTTTCTGTCTCTCCTACTGTAATCGACTAGTTCACCTCAAGGATTCTTTCCTGGCACCAACCTCGAAAGAAGCACAGAGTGGGGGATGCGTAGTCGTCCAACATGGTCAATACCGGCCGACCCTCAATGGACTGTCTGCCCTGCAGACGACGGAAGCTCCGAGTATGCCCATTGGTCATTCCAGTTCTGTAAAGTGATAAGAGTGGCTGACATGTGACCCTAAGTGCGACCTGAAACCTGAATCTTGTGGCCAGTGCCGCCGGGCCAACATCTCATGCCACGGCTACCGGAATGTTAAGGACCTAGCGTTCCGTGACCAGACACGTGTAGCCAGGCAAAAGGTGGCGGCTCGCCAAGGGTATGATTATCAGCTCATTACGTTGCCTTCGCCGATGCTTGACCTAGACCTGGACGTCGAGGCAAGGTGCAGAGATACGTTCTTCCTACTTTATGTTACCGGCCTATCACGGAGTTGCTCCTCTCTCCCACCACTATATAACCAGGCACCGATCTCTAAGCATCTGGCATACAGTGTGAATGCAGTCGGCCTTGCGTTTTCGGCAGTTCAGTTCGACAGCCAGGAACTAGTCAGAACCGCCTTTAACAGATACTCGGCCGCTATAGGGAGTTTAAGGCATTCACTTTGCGAGCCGAACGTGTTGATCGGTGATGATATTTTGCAGTCAATACTGCTTCTCGACATATTTGAAAAGCTAGCAACACCAAGCCTTGGCATGGCAGGGTCCTCAATGACCCATATTCGAGGGGCAATGTCAATCATCGAGTCGCGGGGAAAGTTGAACTTTACAAGTGCTTTGTCAACTCAAATTGCCAGGAACATTCTATCACACTTTATAATTAGTTGTGGAATGACCAAAACCTTTATCTCTGACTCCCAGGTCGCCGTCTGGAGGGATCTTTCTGGGCTAATCACTGATAGTAAATGGGATTACATGGGAATCCTTGTGGATATTGTCAACTTGAGGGCCATGTTGGCCAAAGCAATAATGGCTGACGACAGCGAGACAAAAGAACGGGTGTTCAACATTAAATACAGGCTTGAATACCTTGCAGATTCATTGGAAAGGTCTTGTGGGCCTTTGGCCGTCATCTTGAGAGATTGGCAAGCCTTGGACGGAGAATACGATGCTTACCCGAATCACTTTACAATGCAACTGCACAACGCCGTACGCATGATGCGTTTAGAGATGGAAGGATTGATAAGGGATAGGTGCTACAAGCAGAATGGTGAAGTGATTAACAAGATCGCCAAGCAGATATGTCGCTCTGTTACGCATTACATCATGCCCAAAGCTGGGCGAGAGAATTCTGAGCCTTTCACGCAGATGCAGAAGCTGGAGTGCAGGGTACTAATGGCACCTCTGTATCAGGCTGCTCAAATGTCAACCGAGAATTGCGTACAGGCATGGATATGGAGAGTACTGGAGTGGATAGCAGAGAAGGGAAACATGCGGATAGCAAGGGATGTCCTCGAATTATCGAAGAAGAGACTGGACATGGACTACTGGACTATCTGGGCTAAGGCAGGATGCTATGCAACAGCGGCGTAAGATATGCTGCAAGCGTATTACATGAGCCCGGACATTAGGTTTAAGTCCAACCAATACGAGTATTCGTAAACAAGTCAGAGGCCACTAAATTAATCGGGCCGAGTGCAATCTCGCTGAGGTTAGTTACAGGTTAGAAAAGCTTATTCATATTAGAACCTAAAATGGATCGTCCATCTCGGCCTTTCCTGCAAACCGAAAGCCGAACTGGGTCTAGGGTCATGATTCAGTAATGCATCGTAGCAGCTATTTAAGTCCGACAAACCTCGCAGCAAGCCTGAAGTACAATCATCACATCCTTCAATTACCAGCAAGGTATAACATTATCCCATCTTATATCACTCACAATGACTCGGGTTCTTGTTACAGGTATATCTCATTAGCATGCATCTAACCTGCTTTTGTAGTTAACGCTCGGTGTAGGTGGCACAGGATTCGTCGCTGGACATGTGATCGATGTTCTCCTTCAGCGAGGCCATAGCGTCGTGACTACGGTTCGCTCAGAGCAAAAGGCCCAGTCAATCCGCCATGAGTTTCAAGGCGTTAGTGAAGAGAAGCTCGACTTTGCTATCGTTCCCGACATTGCAGCCAAGGATGCCTTCCAGGGCTTGGGTGCATATGGCCTCGAAGCGGCCATCCACGTTGCAAGTCCCGTGAGTCAATGGCGGGTTCATAAGTTCCTTTCGAGCTTCCGAAATTGACGCGTTTGTTCCAGTTCCACTACAATATCACAGACGCCAAAAAGGATCTGATCGATCCAGCTGTCCTTGGCACAACTTCAGTGCTTGAAGCACTCCACAAGACTTGTCCCACCGTTCGGCGAGTTGCGCTGACATCATCGTTTGCTGCGATACTGGACCCTAAGCTATCGTTCACTGGTGCCAAGAAGACGTACACTGAGGCCGATTGGAGTCCTCTTACTATGGAAGATGCCTACTCCAACCCTGGACTTGCCTATGCTGCATCAAAAGCACTCGCTGAGAAGGCTGCTTGGGATTTTATGGCTGACAAGAAACCCGGTTTCTCGCTTACAACAATCTGTCCTCCCATGGTCTACGGTCCAGTCAAGTATCCAGTCAAGTCTCTCGACTCAGTCAACACATCCAACCAGCTGCTGGCTGACATTATCAGTGGGAAGCACAAGAGCGGGCTTCCTCAAACCCAACTACCTCTCTGGATTGACGTCCGTGACGTGGCGTTGGCCCATGTCAAGTCCGTAGAGACAGAAGAGGCAGCGAACAAGCGTATCTTTGTCACTGCCGGGTACTACAGTAATCAGGAGTTATATCGCATCCTGTACGAGAACTTTGCAGATTTGCGGGACAGGCTACCGGAAGAGGCCAATAAGGGAGGCGATCCAAACCCAGCTCTCGATTCGTTTGGCTTTGATGCCACCCGGGCAAACACAATTCTTGGAATCGACTGGATTTCGTATGAGAAGACAGTCATTGATTCAGTCAAGTCTCTTCTCTGAACTTAACAAGAGCATGTTTCGGACACTTTTTGGTATATGACTTCAAATTTTATAAGGAATTATTTGATCAGAATCCCTGCGCATTGTGCGAATCACCAAGGCAGCTCTTTGTTTTCCCATGAAAGGAATCTACCTGATGTCGCGTTCTTTGTTGCGCCATCTATAACACTCACGATTCCATTTACACCATCCTGCACAGAAACAGGAGCTGCCGATAATCCTGAGCTCTGTGCAGCATGATTTCCAAGCTAGTATCAGTCAGATCAAGGCCCAACGAGAGTTCTTATGCAGTAGATTTAGAGATTTGCTTACGTCAGTTTGAAGCCACCCAGGATTGATGCTGAAGGCCACGAGATCCGGATTCTCGAAGTGTATTCTCCGTGTGATGAAATTAAGAGCTGCTTTAGAAGACCCATATGCAGTATTTTCAACTTTCAGATTTTCCATAAGCCCAAGGCTTCCTGCACCTGAAGAGATAGTCACAAACTTTGGGGTTTTCGCAGCGTGGATGAGGGGGCAGGTTGCTTGGAACAACAGCAGTGGTGCCACGGAGTTGATCCTGAAATGATCAATCATCTCCTTGACTGGGGTCATCTCTGCCGTTCCAAAGTACTTGGAGACTCCGGCATTAGCGATTACCAAGTCAAGCTTTGCGATGCCGTGATCTCGTCTCAAACTCTTGATGGCTTCCAGGGCGTCCATCTCGGAAGCACTGTCGATCTTGACTAAGATGCATCTGGTGTTGGTGCCTTTGCTGACATTCAATAACTCCTTGGAGCTTTCGGCTGTCGGATCACGGACAGCAGCGACGACAACATGGTTAGTACGGGCGATATACGTCTCAAAGAGGCCTCTCCCAATACCTGAAATTGATTGCACGTGGTTAGACTAGTGGGAATAGAATTTGACGCATCAAGAGAACATACCACGGTTGCAACCAGTAAGAAGCACATATGTAGCTTGTGACATGATTCACTTATCAAAAGAGAGCAGCAAGGTAAGAGATAAAGTGGCGAAGTCAGTGTCCCTTGTTACTATGACGATAAGAGAGCAAGCCTGCTTTATATAGGTGTCGACTACGCCATCTCTGCTTAAGGCTAGCAACCGGTGCGATTATACCCCGCACTATGATGATCCGGCTGCACCCGAGGACTGGGCAGACTTTGTTTCTAAGGTATAAAAGAAGTATTATTAAAGAGTGGCAGAAGGACAGCATATTCTTGTGCTTGAGAAGAAGTAAATACAGAAATTAGATGTAAGTACACTTCTATCTTTAAGTTGCAACTTAGATCTAAGTTCTGT
Organism: Fusarium mangiferae; assembly: GCF_900044065.1. Lineage (NCBI taxonomy): Eukaryota > Fungi > Ascomycota > Sordariomycetes > Hypocreales > Nectriaceae > Fusarium > Fusarium mangiferae. The sequence continues at coordinate 4,683,520 of NW_024573921.1, forward strand.
CTGACGGAATAAGCTCTCAGCCACATGTAACATTGAATGCTGCCTAGCTTCGCTTTTTAATTACAATGTGCTGACATACAAGCTCTAACAAGGCCTCAAAATGTAAGTTAACCTAAGCATGGTGACAAATAGGGTTAGCGTTACGCGTATGCTGTATGTCGTATCGGCAGTGGAACCCTAAAAACCATATCAATGACCATAACAAAGAAGTATCAGTGCATGCTTGTTGAGAATTAATCAAGCCTGCGTATTTGATGCTGTATGGGGTAGTTTTTGCGCAATATCGGGGATTACAGAGGGTTTAATTGAAACGACAAAAGAGTTATACGATTAATCATCAAGATGCCTAGTAAACCGTATTCCGTAATGTTCTCAATAGGAAAACTTATATTTTAATGAAAGTTTGCTAATACTAGTAACTGAACCTATACTCCTATTTGCCTTCTCGATTAATATATATCAAAATGCCTTCTTATCTTGTAACAGGAGTATCGCGCGGCTTAACCCTAAGTCTGGCCGATGCTATTTTGCCTACCCTACGACTAACCCACACTTATCGGGATTCGGTTTTATCCAAGTACTTTCCAGCAACCCCGATAATACCGTTATCGGCCTGGTCCGTAACAAAGCCGCAACTGAGAAAAAGTTTGCTGAAGAGCTTGATTCTCCTGATAAGGTCTATATTCTTGAGGCCGACATTACTGACTACCATGCATTGAAGGTTCAAGCTCTCACTCAAGGTATCTTTGCACCAAAGCTAACAAGAGTGTAAGGTGCTGTCTCGGCTGTCTCGGCTGTCTCGGCTGTCTCGGAAATCGCTGGAGGTTTTCTTGACTACGTCATTGCAAATGCAGGCCTCATAGCATTGTCGTCTCAATGGGATGCTGTTGATGAGCTGTAGGTCGATTCCATCATTTGTCTATGACCTGGCTTCTGGGAATGACATCTCACAATGTAAGAGAGCCAGGGACCTCGAACACCTTGTCAAGGATCTCCAAGACTCATTCAACGTCAACGTGATTGGAAACTTCCATCTCGTTAACCTCTTCACCCCGCTTGTTCTCAAAGGGCAGGGCAAGAAGGTCATCGCCATTTCATCCGGCATGTCCGACATTGATTTCATCCGTCAATTTGAGATCGAGCCAGCTCCTGCATACGCCATCAGCAAAGCAGGCACAAACGTTGTCACCGCCAAGTTCGCCGCTCGCTACGCCAAAGAAGGAGTTCTTTTCATAAGCATCTGTCCTGGAAACGTAGATAGTCGTTTTGAAGGAGATTGTAAGTAGCTGTGGCGATTTCAATACTGAACAGTGCTGACATTATACAGTGACTGAGTAGCAGAAAGAAAAGGTGGCCAAGCTCGGGAGCAAGTTTGTCAATTATGCCCCGCACTTCACGGGCCCGAGCACCCCTGCAGACTCGGCCAAAGCTGTGTTGAAAGTTATGAATGAGGCATCCTTGGAGAAAGGGAGTAGTGGGGTTCTTGTTAGCTTCAGTTACATCAATTATGTCATCCCATCGTTCTTTATATAATTTGGCATTACATTGATCCTCCCATTGGATCAGATTATGCAGGGCGGTGCTACGCGCTGGTAGCTAATAATAACACCTTTCATTCCAACAGCCGCGCCCGTCTTCCCCTCATCTGCCACGTGATCCCGCAAGAATCTAAGGCTGCCTTGTTTTCTTCATTCTCATACTACAATGCAAATGTTTGTATCTCAGCCTATAGTATCAAACCATACACGATAGCGTTAATCGTCCATCCTTCACTGCACAAGATGACGCTAGAGAATTTGGCACCCGAGCTTATCTCTATCATCCTACGAAATGTCGACTCACCTCGTGAGCTCCATGATATGATCTCAGCATCGCCGTTATGCCTCAATGTTTTCTCCAAAACGCCCGAAAGCTTTCTCTCATCCGTGATCCGAAATTCGGTACCAACGGATATCTTAAGACATCTTATTGCTGTCCACCAAACTCCCTCGCCAGCAACGAAGAGTACAGTATCCGAATTCCTGCAAAAATACTTCAATGGCGCCTGGTCTTTCGATTTTCCAACCAAGAAATCAGAGCTGGTGTTGCTTTGCAGACATTACAACCGGATGACATTCATGATTTCCTGTTACACGGAGTACATGTGCAGGCTTGGTTTAGTCGACTCGGTCCTTATCCTCACCTCAACAGAATGCATACGACTGCGGAGGGCGTTCCTCCGATTCGAGATCTACTGTCGCGTCTTTCCAGCTAACAATTACTTTCCATTCCAAACGGTTTCGGCGAACGATGAATTTTCTTCTGTTGAACAGTTTGATCTCTTCATTACTCGTCTCTCACCGTGGGAAGTGGAAGAGATAGCTTGCGTCGAGCTATACATCACTCTTATGATAAGGGATTACATTGACGAGCTTGAGAGTCAGTTCATGTCCACTGCCGATATGTATGCAAGACTTGCATGGCCCTTGCTCTCCGAACCAGAACCAGAACCCGGAGCAGAGATAGACAACGAGACGGAAAGAAATCGTGAGCGGGATAATCTTATTGAGCTCAAGACATTAGACCAAACCAGCCTCTCGTTATTCTCTAAAATAGGCAGATATCATTCTTCAGATAACATCAGCTACATGACTTCGCTGGGTCTTGACTTTATCTACGATTTATGTACTACCGGAGAAGGACGATCCGAGTTGATTCGGTCAAATTGCCAATATTCTCGCGAGTTCCTGCCAGGAGCTCTGAGATACTCGCCAACGTGGCCACCAGACCACCAATATGAAGAAACCGCGTCGCTAAAAAATGATCCCTCATGCAGCAACCTTGGCTATCTTATATTCGGCAGATTCAGGGATGACGACAGAATGTATAAGCCAATTACGACCACGGGCGGCCGCTATTCAGGTGTTCGACAGCTTGGGTATGTGTTCTGGGACTCAAAGAGGATATTGTGTCCCAAGATTTACAACAAGCTTGAAGATATGAAATGGTTGCTATGGCAGGATATAAACTTCCGATTCCATCCAGGGGCTCAATTGGGGGCTGGAGAACGTCTCGATGGTGTCAAGATTCACCGAGATCATATGCAGAAGCTAGAAAGAGATTTCGGATGTCTTAACCGCCCGCATTGAGCAAGCATCAAAGCAGATTCAGATAACTGAAAACGATATATATCTACTACATATATGCTCATGGAGAGAATTCACGGGGATACTTTGCAGAAACTTTGCAGAAGCCTAGAAGCATCAGAAAACCCCACAATGGCGGCGCAATTGCGATCGGCAATACAGGCTGTTTGAGAGATGCCTCACTCAGGGTGCGCAACGCTTACTCAATTAGTTCGTCCGTTGTTCATCCGTGATCGAACCGATATGTTTGACTGAGCACCATCCACTTCTCAACTAGGGTAGCGTTGCGCAATAGTGGAGGCAGAATACCGAGAAGCATTGAGTATTTGTAAGAAGGATAATTCTGACCAAGAGGGACTCTCAAATTGTCAACATAATATAAGGCCACACACGCACTCATGCCTTCAATCACAGGTATGGTATTCAGCAAGAAAAGAAAATGAGCACTCGACCCCATGAGATAACCATCCTGGGCGCCACCGGGTGGACCGCCACAATCTGCGCCGAGCACATTGCCAAGACCTTCCCAACAAATACGAAATGGTGCATTGCAGGTCGTTCAGCCGCAAAGCTTGAAGATCTACGCCAAGAACTCCGGGCCATCAATCCCGATCGACTGGAACCGGACAATTACGTTATCCCTCAACTCGACAGTGAGGGCCTCAATCCCCTTGTCAGAGACACCGAAGTTCTGGTCAACGGCATTGGACCATATCACCGCCATGGCACCCCCACCGTTGAAGCATGTGCCCGTAACGGCACCCATTACGTCGACTTTAGCACCGAAACTGCATGGATCGCTCAGATGATCCGTGATTTTCACGAGGTGGCCAAAGATTCAGGCGCTATTATTATTCCGGCTATCTCGGGATCGAGTGCTCCATCTGATCTTGTGGCGTGGCTGATTGCTAGACATCTACGAGAGAAGAGCCTACCAGCAGAATCTGAAATCGTATGCTCTGGGAAACTCAACATGCTCGGGATGCAAGGTGGTTCCCTGCATACTGTTCTTGACGTTGCCGAGACTTATGGGATCAATGGCTGGCTGACTTCTGACACCTCGGTCTTGGTGCCAGATCCCAAGCATGTGGTTAAGAAAAGCCAGGGATTTCTGGGTCATCGCTACGACCAACATCTTGGGCATCTGGCAACATCCTTCGTGGCGTGGGGTAATGAGTCCGTCGTTCAACGATCAGCAGCCTTGAATCCGAAGATTTACGGACAGAAATTCGTGTTCAAGGAGTACAGCCCAGACACTGGCCTCATATCTGCACTACTCATGCACATCGTCATAAAACTGGGCATTTTCTTGTTGGCATTGCCATGGTTCAGATCCTTCGTTCGTGGTAAGTCTTTTGATCCAGGATCTGGACCCGACAGAGACGAAAGACGCAAGATTGAGAGCGCGGAATGGAAGGCAGTCGGCTATGTGACTGGCAATAAAGAACTAGTGGCGTTGGCCAAGTTCAGCTACAAAGGAGCGCTGGTTGACATGGCTGCAATTCTAGCCGTAGAGGCTGCAGCGTCAATCAATCAGATGGACAAGAATGGAACTACTGGTGCTGGACTATTGACGCCATCGACATTGGGCATCACATTTGTGGACCGACTTCGGGCAGTGGGTTTCGATCTCATGGTTGAAGGACTTGAGAGTCATTAATTGAGTTTTACTCTCTTAATAGTTATCACCATCGAACAGCTCCACGCTAGGGGAGGCAAGAAATATTATAATATTGACCCTAAGTGATAAAAGTATTTAGGTAAATCTGGCCTCAGCTTAGGGGACTCTTTTCTTCGTTTATTTTGACACCCCACATTAAGGACCGGTGTTTTCTTGGTCCTCGAGGCCAGGGTACAGGATTGGCGGAGAAAGTCGGCTGTTGGTTCTCAAGACAAGGAAGTGGAGAGCTAGCGAGATGGCCGACATCGCATGAAAGGGAGCGATTCTACCGCTATTCCCCAAGGCCATCTAACACATGAACCTCCAATACAGTATCTAGAAAACACCCCGAGGGTCCGAACAATCAGCGTAGACACTGCCATTAGTTAGGCATTGTTCTTCGAGTAGAGCATAAATGATCTGATAACCTTATTCATTATCTCGGAACTCGGCACATAGATCAATCCTCTGCAGCAGCCTCTGGCGTGACAAAAAGCTACTAAACACAAACTTGACGATATGCGGTTAGGTTGAAGAGACATAACAGTGTGATCAAGAGTTATGCATACTGCGAGAGTTATTATTTGAGCTCATCCATAATGGTCCAGAATGTTCCCCCACGTGAATGAAACGGCGACGCGAGCCGAAATGGTAGGGGTCTGGAACAGGCGAGGAAGTTAGTCACAGAAATGCTGGAGAAAATTTCATACGAGGTCGAGAAGTCCCGATGCAAGCCTGATGGAGCTAGCGGTTTGTTGTAGTGGAGACAGATCAGATGTTGTTAAACGAGGCGGGTGACCTGTTTCAGTAATATTGCCTCACGAGAACTTCTGCAACGTGTTGAAGTACCTATGAAGAGTTGATTCTGGTAGGGTCAGATTTCATGCCTCCGGGATGATCTGCTACCACCATCGTAACAAGAACCAACAGACAGAACTTGTGGCTGAAGACTACAGAGACTATTACCTAAAATCAGAGTAAAAACTCTCGGTTACACTTGTCCATGGCGCTCGTCCCACGGTCCGTCACATGCTAGCCCTACCCTAGTCTCCTTTATCAATCAGATCCATCTTATCAATCAGCCAGGACCCCGCGCGATCCGTCCAAATTCCCGTTTTGGGTCTAGAACACGTGGATAGCTCTCTTTATCTGATCAGTGGCTTCGGCAGTTCGGCACAACTAAACGAAAAATTTGCCTGGCTGCATGCAGAATTCCGCTGCGTCACTGTGTTGCTCTCAGTGGGCGGAATTAAGAATTCTGGAACGCCATGTCTCACTGTAGCCAATGGTGACACGGGGCAGAATTCCTCGATGGTTCCTCCACTTGGGTGCCAAGAAGTGATATCGCCAAGAGGTGAGATGTCGGCACGTTGCCAAGACGGGCACTTGTTACTCTCAAGATTCAATATGGGACTGAAACGGATTAAATTATAGCATTTTTGAAACTACTTCAACAAATTGAGGATGCCGGTCTGAAGCTCTGAAGCTCAATACAGTCGACTGACTGGAGTCTGGAGTTATGCCCACAAACACAAGACCGCACTAATCAAGCGCAAACTCTCGGTCTCCCTCCGACCCTGGGAAAGTCTGCATCTAGCGAACTGGGTCCTAGACACTTCTTCAACATGGTCCATCCCTTCCAGTCCCCCAAAAGCTGATGCTAATCAACAAGCCACCAAACCCATGACCCGGGTTTCTCTCTGGTAACACTAAGCCAATAGCCGTTATCCAAAACGAACGATATCCGGCGATCACGGATCTAGAATGCAGCCATGGAATCTTCCGAGGGATCTTTTGGTAAGAATCACCGTTTATGGAATAAGAGGTATTTTATCCATATTGGGCCGCGATACTACTTAAAGATCAACTACGAAGCGCTTTAAAGTTATTTCTGTTTCTCGGGTCATTCAAATCATCACTGTGTACTTGTCTTGTGTCTTGGCCTTGAGCACCAGCCACCATGTGGTCCTCCACTACAATGCCGAGATTAGCAATCGTGCTGTCAGCACTTTCTTTCTTCCCCAGCACATCAGCCACTGTCCCTCTTGAAGGTTATGGGCGAGATTCCTACCCAGTACCATGTGCTCAAGCGTGCTCGTGGGCAATGCCCTATAATCTCGATTGCCCCGAGTACGCCGGCATGACGGCAGAGGCGAAGGCGGAGGCATATCCATCGGCGGAATGCTTTTCCAACGACCCTTCGTACTTGACCTCCATAGCCTACTGCATTCACTCTTATTGCCCAAAGAATGTCAAACTTTACAAGGTTGAGACCTTCTGGGAGACTCTGATGATTTACGAGTCCAAGTCCATTCGATGGTCGTACCCCGAGGCTTTGGCTCAGGTCAATACCTCCAGTACACCAAAACCAATGTCTCCGGAAGAAACGTTGTTCAACCGTACCATCTCGATTGATGCAGCTGTCTTCCAGGGCCAGCTGAATGGTGTCAGGGAATACAAGACCGTCGCCAAGAATGAAAGCAAGTACTCGTAAGTCTACTTGAACTCGCTTTCAAACCACTACTGACTAATCATAGCATTCTGGCCTTCATAACATGTGTGATGGTACCCATTGGTTTCTCCCTCCTACGATTGCTTCCCCTGCCAACATCCTTCAGAAGCAAGTTCTACGGCTACTTCATAGACCCTCCAGCTTGGGGCAGGCAGCACAGTGTAGCCACGCTTGGAATTGGCATGGTTCCTACTAGAGGTCAAGCTCTTTTTATTCTCTACCTCATTGGTATCAATTGTCTGGCGACATTCGAAGGATACCCCAACTATACTCCCAACGGCGTCTATCCAGATCGTCATTATGCACTAATGCGTTTTATCGGTAACAGGGCTGGTGCCATTGCCTTCGCCAACATCCCTATTGTCATCCTCTATGCCGGGCGCAGCAGCGTGCTTCTTCGGCTCACTAACTGGTCTTACTCAACCTTCCTTCTTCTCCATCGATGGACTGCCACCATCTGTGTCGTACAAGTCGCCCTTCACTCGCTCCTTTGGCTTCGAATTATGATCGAGCAACACTCGTATCCCCTTGTTCTGACATACCCCTACTGGTACGTCGGCGTTGTCGGCACTGTCCTCTTCTCCGCCTTGATCCCCTTCTCGATGCTTCCAATCAGAAAGATATTATATGAGGTCTTTCTCATCACGCACATACTCTTGACCATCGGTGCCCTCGTCGCTTCTTGGTATCACATTGTTTTCCTCTACGAAGACACGAGTGGCTTCGAGATCTGGCTCATCATCGCGTTTTGCTTCTGGGGCCTTGAGAGACTTCTCCGCATTCTGCGTATCTCCAGATATGGTATCAAAAAAGCATATGTCACTCGTATTGATGACAAGTATTTGCGTGTTGACATCCCAGATGTTGATGCTCATGGTCACTGCTTTGCTTACTTCCCGACTCTGTCCTGGCGCGTTTGGGAAAACCACCCTTTCTCGATTGTCAACTGCAGCAAGGGCCAGCTTGATGGAGAGTCCATGGTTCCAAGCTCGGCTTCGCATACCCAGTCTGAGAATGAGGGTACCATATCGCCAACTGAGGCATCAGCGTCCAAAGAGATGGGCGGCGCCATGTCTAACGTCCGTCAGCTTCAAGATCATAGCAGTACTACCAAACCTGGCATCACGCTGTTCGTCCAGAACCTCCGTGGTATGACAGCCAAGCTTGCCAAGAAAGCCGACACTGGCATCGCTATCCCCATTCTCATCGAGTCTTCTTACGGTCACGAAGACACAAGCCGATTCGAGCCCAACATCGAATATCCAAACACCCTCGTCATCTCTGGTGGTGTTGGCATTGCTGGCGTCCTGTCATCTCTCCAAGCCTCCCTGTCAATGTACGCCCAGCCCTTGGGAACCACTAAGCTGTATTGGGGAATCAAAAGTAAGGGTCTTGTCGATGTAGTGAAGAGTATGATTGTTGGTGAAGATGTCGCCGAGGAAAAAGAAGGTGGTGAATCCTCCAACTGGGGCCATATCGAGACCCATGTCTCAGTTGGTGAGCGAATGGACATAAAGAGAGTTTTGACCACAGAATTGGAGAAGGCCATTGGTGGAACTACCCTTATCGTTTGTGGTCCACATGCAATGTGTGATGAAGTTCGGTATGTTTGCGCTGCGATGGCGAGACATGGTGTTGTTGTTCGCTATGTTGAAGAATCCTTCACCTGGTAGACATAGCAGAATGACACAAGTGGGGCAGCTAGAAGCATTGGTAGATATTTTATGACACAACTATTTGCCATTGCATTCGCCTTTAATAAGTAATAAAGGTTGACCGGTAATTGAGGGTGCATCAAGCAATACACATCAATAGCCCTGCACTCGCAGCATATATTTGCCGATGACTAAGTTGTTAGATTGATGGCTTCAAAATGGTGACGGCCAAATTATCTTGAGAGATTCAGAGAGCTTTGACATGTGCATTTTGACTCACCAAATGCTGCTTTGGTAGGTCCAAAACCTTTCTGCAGCAGTGATGATAGTAAGCAGCCTGAAAGGAGTTTGATCCTAATTCTGGAATACTGTGCTTACTGTCAAGAATTTATCTGACATGTTAGGTGCTTTCATTCCAATACTGCACTGGCTAATATGCGCAACAGGTGCATGACTGGGACGTAGGGCATTTTTCTACCTTGCCGTAGTGTTGAGCTGACTGGATGGTGCAGCTAAAAGAATAGCGACGGTATTGAAGAGTTTCCTCGGCCGTGGTCAATATATGCACCGACAAAGTCACTTTTATCACAAGAGGGTCTGTATCTATAAACGAATTATACTAGTAACGCCATGCAGATTTCGATGCCGGCAAAAAGACTGACAAGATATTTATTACTTAAAAGAAGTCTTTTACTAACGAGACTGACTTCGTCTTTGGCATTGATAATCCGCCTAGAATCTGGGAGTCATCCTGCTTGGTGGGACTAATAGAGAGACCTTATTGACAGCGCCAGTGGCTGGCACTATGAGTCCTCTGCAAAAGATAGGCAAAATTTTTATAATGCACATCGAAAAAGACACAAGACGCCTTAAGTCCTGTTTATAACATTTTAATTCCTGTTTACTTATTAAATTAGCCAGAAACTGATTCTTCACTAATGTAGTAGCCTAGCAGCCAGTAACAAAACACTAGTGCTAATCACGCAAGTTATCACGCAAATCCCGCACTCAATAGCACCATGGCCACTTTGCGCCACTTATAACTAATTAGACTTATTATCTGAGGCTTAATATGTATCTATCTAAGATAGCCTCATCTGGCCCTGCCAACACTTCCCCTAAAATCCTATCACCCAGCTTTATCGCATCACGCAATAGATACTTCTCGGATAACACGGCACTTTGGCTTTTCACCTCTCTCTGGCCTGCTGGAAAGAGGGATAATGGCCGCAGAGACTAGAATATATAAAATCAGACTTCCTACTGTATTTGGCTTTATCTTAGACAAGAGACAGCCAGAGTTCGACAAAAGATTCATTGACAATGTCTAGTAAAGAAGGCCTTGCCGAATCCCATCCCGCTGGAGATTTCACGACTCAGCCTGTCAAGCGTTACAGGTGGTACCATCTCTTCGGCAAAGATGTCAGCCACGTACCAGTCGACGAAGGCTACTCAACAGGCTCTGACACAGCTTCCCTACATAGTGAGATTGTGAACAGCCATCAGAATGTCTTTGCTGCTCCGGAAGCGGTGGATATCTACAAAATAGTCGATGGCTTCGAAGGCGCCCACCGCTTCGAGCCTTCTGCGACGTGGGAGTCCCAGGAGGAGGAGAAGCTAGTAAGACGGGTATGTCACTAACGTAACATGGATTACATGAACAGCGATACTAATTCCGATGGTAGCTTGACTGGTTTATCGCACTTCCTGCCTGCATTATGTTCTTTGCTCTCCAGCTGGACCGTGGCAATATCGTCCAAGCTCTTTCGGATGGCATGCTAAGTAAGCTCACGGTCGACAGTCAATTGTATCCCCAACAGCACTAACTCAGTCCAGATGATCTCGGTCTCACGACAAATGACTACAATAATGGCATGACGATATTTTACTGTTCGTTCTTATTCGCAGAGCTCCCGTCACAAGTCATTGGGAAAAAGCTGGGACCAGACGTCTGGATCCCTATCCAGATGGTACTATGGAGTGTCGTGGCAATGTCACAGGCTGCGCTTCAGGGAAAGACCAGCTTCTTTATCTGCCGCTGGTTGCTTGGAATGCTCGAAGGAGGTAATTATAAATCAACACAGGATGTCGCTCTTAGCCTGTATTATCCTCATTTGGCATCATGAGCCGCTGACTTGTATACCTCCAGGCTTCATCCCTGACACCATTCTTTATCTTTCGTACTTTTACAAGAATGTCGAGCTTCCTAGACGCCTAAGTTGGTTCTGGACATCATACCAAGGCACGCAGATTATTGGTGCCTTTTTAGCATACGGTATTCTCCACCTCCGGGGCCATAGTGGGTTACATGAAGGATGGCGATATCTGTTCGTGATTGAGGGCTCATTTACTGCACTGATCGGTATATTGACCTTTTTCTACCTACCGCCATCCCCCACGCAGACTTCTCGAACAGGCTGGAAAGGATTACTTCGACCCAGGTCCGGATGGTTCTCTGAACGCGAAGAGATCATCATGGTTACGCGAGTTCTTCGGGATGATCCTGGCAAGGCTACCATGCATAACCGTCAGGGCTTAACGGGCAGCCTGATCTGGGAAGCTCTCTCTGACTACCATATGTGGCCTATCTATCTCATCGGTCTTTCCTGGGGTATTCCTAATGCGCCTCCCCAAGCATACATCACACTCACATGCAAGGCCCTTGGTTTCGATACTTTCCATACCAACCTTCTTACAATCCCGGCATATACCCTGTTCATTATACAGCTACTGTTCTGGACCTGGGTATCCGAAAGGATCAACCAGCGTGTTCTTCTCGGTGTTATCGGCCAACTATGGTCCTTGCCACTTCTGGTTTCCCTTGTAGTTTTGCCTCCCGTCTTTCCAGGATGGAAATGGGCAAAATGGACTCTGTCTACACTTCTTGTTGGCGCTCCCTACCCTCATGCGATTCTTGTGGCCTTGACGTCCCGCAATGCCGGATCTGTCCGCACCCGTACTGTTGGCTCTTCGCTCTATAACATGAGCGTTCAAATGTCGAGCATTATATCTTCACAGATCTACCGCAAGAACGACGCGCCATACTATTATACTGGAAACAAAGCGCTACTTGGAGTCTTGGGTTATAATATCTTGATCTATATCCTTATCAAGCTCTATTATGTTAGGGAGAATAACAAAAGAGACAAGATCTGGGAAGGCATGACCAGAGAGGAGAGAGTTAATTATCTCAAGACAACAACTGATCAAGGAAACAAAAGGCTGGATTTCAGGTTTGCTTCATGATTGTTGCTTAAAGCTATGGGTCAAGTTATTAAAGAAGCAGTTTATTAGATAAACTGAGAACTTTATCGGTTGTAATTTACTTATGGATTACAAGCGGGTTTGTTCAGAGATCCACAGCAAAAGGATCAATTTAGCTGAGGCCAGTGGGTTTGTTGATAGGCTCATCAGTGGCATGCACAGGGAATTGATTCTCGGTGAATGGTGTCCCGAAGAAGTTGATGTGAACTTGCGGTATGGAAACAAATGAGACAAGGTGTCCTTTGAAACAATGTCTTGTCGCACTTTATGTGATGTTACTTCCTTTAGCCTCCAAGAGGCTGATTTATCGTTGACCGATATATTGGTTGACTGGGCCCTGACTGGAATATTCCATTCTGGGGTAGGTCCTTCTTAAGTCCTGATTAGAAATATGCATTACGTTAGGGTAGGCTGCGGAAGGATCTGGACTTGGATTTATTGGCAAAGGCGAGAGATGAGTTGCAAGTAATGTAACCTGTCTTTATTCCAATAACACTCTACGGTGTTGCAAGAACTTATAATGGTCTGACCAGAGCTATGATACCCTGCTGTACTCTATCAAACTCAAGCGCTGTTGCCATTGTAGGCAATCAGATTAGGACTGCCAGAGAGGGTACCAGTGATCTTTCCGGAGGTTCCAAGGGCCTTAATTCGGCTTGCGACAGAAGCTGGTGTAGTAAGACCCTCGAGAACCTTGAGGTAGAGAGCAAGACCAGCAACATGGGGAGAAGCCATAGATGTACCACTGATAGAGTTAGTAGCGCTGTTGGAGCCAATCCACGCAGAGAGAATTCCTTGCCCGGGAGCAAAGATATCGACACCAGCACCTTTAAATAGTAAGTCAATCATTTCTCAGATCAAGAGGGATAGGGCTAGTCATACCGTAGTTTGTGAATGAAGTAGGTCTCCAGGCAGAGGTGAGAGCAGCAACAGTGATGGCGTTGGCAGCATTGGCAGGGGATTGACTCGATACGGGTAGTGGGTTTCCATCCTCGTCACCGTTTCCGGCAGCGACAACAGAGAGCACACCTGAGTTATAAGCAGCGTCAATAGCAGTTACCCAAGCTTGAGATGCGTCGCCACCTAGATCAGTTGTTAGTGGAAGTGCTTCCTGAAACAGCAGGATTCGTCATACCCAGAGAAAGATTAATAACGGCCTTGCCGGCGCGGCCCTTGGAAGTGATATCGTTGACAGCCCAGTTGAAACCAGCGAGAACACCAGAATCAGTTCCCTCTGCTCCCTGGAAGACCTTGACGGAAACAATATTCGCCTATCGACGTTAGCATGGACTTATCGGATACAGCTATACGTACTAACCTTCTTAGCAACACCATAGGTTGAGCCTGCAATAGTGCCAGCAACATGAGTCCCGTGTCCAAGAGTATCAGTGTTAGCTCCCGAAAAGATGCTATATCCGGCAACAGCGCGGCCGCCGAACTGCGAGTGAGAGATTAAAACACCACTGTCGACGACATAGGCATAAGAGCCCTCGCCAGCAGAAGTATCGTAGATGTAGCTAGTTGAACCAGAAGTGCGGTGCGAGATCGTTCCAAGACCCCAAGGAGCTCCTGACTGGGTGGTCAGGGCCCTATCAGACAACTCGCTGGATTCTTCGAAGCTGAGCTTGACAACCTTGTCAGGTTCGACGAAAGCAACCTTGTCTCTTGTAAGCAGCAGTCTGAGGTTGGATCGTTAAAGATTACCTCAGGACTGGCCTCAATTTCCTTGATAGTGTCCTCATCGAACTGTCCAGCGTAGGCATTCCAGTTTTTGATGTTGAAGGTATGCTCGATACCAGCAGTGTCGCGCTTAGAAAGGCTGCGGCGATGAACATCACCAACCCACTGAAGGTGAGACTCGACTTTGGCAGAGGAAGCAGAAGATTTGAGGGTGATGATGTATTTCCCGGGAATCACGTCTGAGCCCTTGGTGGGTGCGGTGGGGGCAGCAAGAGCAGCAGGCAGAAGAGCTCCCAGGTAGAGAGCGAGACGAATGAGGCTAGCCATCGTTTACAAAGAGAAAGATGATTGGGAAAGTGGTGATGGAGTTGATATTGAGAAGAGATATTCTATGGCCTCTGGCTGCGATTTATAGTCATATCAAGACCATCATACAACGGTTTCTAGGTGCCGTTCCCATTTCTTGGCAGACTGACTTATTGGCGGGATATATCACGCAATAGGTGCCGGACTGGGCTTTGGCTATCAGACTTGGCACAGCTTCCTAAACGGTCTATTGGCCGATGCACCCTAGAACGGAAGGTCGCACTTTTTGAGAGATCAACAGAGGAACTATTGTTAAAAGACCACGGAGAACAAACATGGCGTCAAGTAACGCATCACCTTTCGCAATTATAGTCTCGGAGCGTATTGTCCTTGACCTGATCGACAGGCAACTATTTGATCATTTACCCGCCGAGAAGTTGAGAAACAACTAAGGTGGGGCTTACACATCGGACTGTAACTAAAATAGACAGTAATGTTACAGGGGTATAAAGTAACAAGTAAGCTTATCAGTAAACAAGTAAGCTTATCAGGATTAACTATACCTAATAACCTATTCCTAAACTGACTATGCCTGATCCTGCAGTGCAAGGCTCTGCCTGGGGGCTGGCCTGCGTCCGTTGTATTGCCTTCATTCTCAATTGTCATGGCCAGCCCACCACAAACTAACAAACAAATGACCACTCCGATCCTGACGGCATCTTAATTGTATGTGTGCGTGTGCGTGTTCTTAGTTTTGGTGCTCCTGGACGGCGTCTCTCTGGTTTTAGTAATATACTTAGGACGACGTGGGGATTGTAGTAATTGGCTGTGGCGGAATGTCAGCTTCCGCATTGCAGTGTCGGCATGGAGCGGAAAGGGAATGATCCACTACAGGATACGCCACCGAACAGACCCCATGTCTCGGATTAACAAGATCTCGCTACTGTCAAGGTGGCCGGCATATCCCCACGGCATACTCGTGATAGCCAGCGGTCTGATACATCAATCCATGCGCCGGATATAGGAGACCTGAGATACGCCATAACTTCGGCTTTTCACACGTTCGCATCGTGATCTTTACATGCTCCACTTGGTTGCTTGTCGACCGATCGATATGAGTGATCCTGTCGCTTTCAAGCCTGTCGATGAACTGCTCGACCAACTCGTTGCATAAGAAAATAGGCGTCCTAGAGCCATTGTGGATGCTCTTAACCGTTAAAGTATAATCCCCGCTACTCCGAGCTATATACACGCACATGAATTTTGGTACTTTCTGATAGGTCGTACAGGTAATACTTTATACAAAAGATATGCTAGCAAACTTCTTTACAGCCTAACATACTACCTGTACTAGCTAAGTCGATCTTTTGGCTTGCATTAAGCACTAAACTGTTAACTACTATAACCGTAATGCAATATATAGAATGCAGACTGCTAAAGTTAGACAACTCTATAGAATCTATATTGCCTGGGTAATTAAGTCTATAGATCTTATAGGCTATATTTAGGATAAAATAAGCCTATTTTAAAGCCTATAATATATAATATTACTTCAAGGCCTATAGTTAATTATAAGTTTATTATAAATTATATAAAAAATATTAACTTTTATTTTTAAATTTTTTTTAAAATTATATATTAGCCTTAAAAGATATTTAAATATCTTAAAAGTTTATTATAATTTAAATATTTATTACCTTTTAGGCAGGAAAACTTTATTAAATTAATATAATATAACCCTTATAGCTATATTATATATATATATTATAATAACTCTTAATTATTTAATAGTTAAATTCTTTAACTATAAATACATTAAGTTATATTTAAGTTTATTATTAATAGATTATATAGGCTGTAATATTTAGTAATTATTAAAGTATTATTTATCTTTATAATAAATTTAATATATATTAAGCTTAATTAATATAAAGAAGTTCTATTAATAATTAATAAACTAAAATTTATAAAAGTCTAAATAGAGATAATCTATTAAACAGAAGCTCCTTAACGTCGTGCGACTTGGACCCAACTCGCCGATCGAAGCATCAAACAACAAGGGCGAGCCCTTCAATTTGATCCAGTTGAAGATGGGTCAGTCAATCCCACTGATACTCGCCCAGACAGCGAATCGTGCGATGTTATACCCAGAAGGTACGGCAAGTTTCACAGTTCGGTATGTTTCACCAGACCTAGTGCCAGACCAGATGGCTTCTCGCTCCTAGCGAGCATGGAATGAAGTTGAGGAATACAAGTTCCAAAGTCCGATATAAATCTGGCTTATTCAAATCAAAAGAAAAGAAATTAAGAGCAGAAGGAAAAGAGAGTAGAGCGGTTCCGGAAGAAACTGAGATCCGAAGTTATTCCCAAGCACGCCATTCATTCTATGTCAGTTTCATTCCCTCTGGGAATGAAACTTGTGTGCGCGAAAAAGACTAAGTGTCTACGAACAATTTGCTGTGGGGCTATGTAGTCGCGACGGGTCGTCCTGGTTAGCATGATATCTCTTGTCTACTAGACGTGCCCTGGTGTGGTGGCCTGGCCGCGAAACTACTTTGAATCATGATGTCCAAACTGTACTTGCCCTTGTGACCGACGGAATCTTAGCACTTAGCAACTTAGCAGCGGCTGATTGCGATCAAGCACCGGGCATCGCATGGCTTCTTTGTATTGTTCGTTCTGAACTTCCATAGGATGACCCGTATTGGCAAACTTACCAGCCGTACTGTGCAGCAGGAGCGGCATCGTGTAACGGGCATATGGGGACGGTACGGCAAGTGAGATTACAAATGAACGTAGCCGCAACCGGTCTTGCGTCGATCAAAAGCCGGATTCGGCAGTGTTTTGAGCTAGAACTCTTACGAACAGGTGGGAAAGTGGCCTTGACATTCTCCGCCACCATCCAATAGCCTTCGTCTGCTACAAGATTCCCTGCATGGATTTCGTTCGTCCCTAGACATCTCCTTGTTTCAGAGAACTCCAATCAAGAACCACACCCAAGACGTCGTCGTTCCTAACTAAAGATGTGTAAATCTCCTCCGCATCCTGCGGCGATCGTCGATGAGTCAACAGCGCCATGACCTGCATCTTCTTACTCCTGATGTAGTGGAAAAACAGGGAATTCATGTTCTCCGCCGTCCATATGTTGAAAGGGCTCTCTTCTCGAGGGTACAGTAGTCCATGCACGCCCAATATTGCGATGGAATCCCCAACAATCCTTGGACCGATGTTTTGCTGAGAAGGCGTTGCGCTATCTCCAAGCAAGACCACCCTGCCAAGCTTCCTTACAAGTCGTGTAGCACCTGCCAGAACGGAAGGAAAACCAGTTACGTCAAAGGCGACGTCTGTCATCCTCCCACCCGTGATCGACTTGACCTCAGCGATCGCCTCCTCCACTGGCAAGCAAATGGTGTGTGTTGCTCCGTGGCTCTTTGCTAAATCCAGTCGTGTTCGCGAGAGGTCAATAGCAATGATCTGCCTTGCGCCGCTCAATGCCAAATACTGCGTGACCAGTTGACCCAGGATGCCCAGTCCCACCACGCAAACGCTCTCCCCCATGACCAATTGGGCTCGCCTCACCCCCAACTGTGTGGTCCTAGCGAGTGTAGTCCAGACAGCTTCGTCATCTGTGATGTCGTCGGGGACAGCGAATAAGTCATCTTGACTCATAAGAAAGTGCTGTGCATGGGTGGCCAGCGACGTGACACGGTCACCTTGTTTGAATTTTGACACACCCGGTCCAACCTTGGCCACGACAGCAACCATGCTGTATCCCGGCGCAAATGGATATTGAATGTATTCTTCCCAATATGTGCCTTTCTCGTATACTCCCTTCAGGCAAGTGGATTCCGTGCCTATGCTGACTAAGGAGGCGATCGCTGTGCAAAGCACTTGGTCGTCCTGGGGGTCGGGGACATCTTCAAGGGCTAGTTGCACCTGACCCTGTTTGGGAAAAATAATATTGGATGACTTCATGGTGCGGTGATAAGGAGGATAAACAGTGTTGGTATGACTGTTGAGCGCGATAGCGAAATGCCAGTTGAACTGGTACTGACTTCAGACTGAATGTGTCGAAAACCGAATTGGGGTTGTCTTTTCATGTTATGCGGTTGCAAGGATCATGGCCACTGATGCACTGAAGTGCGTCCCGTGACCCTTAGGCCCGATCGCAAACCATCAGATGTAACGTCGGACGATATGTGGCATTTATTCGCTAACGACACGAAACTTTCCGGATCCGAGCTAAAAGCTGGGTTGACCAAGAAGCTCAATCTACAATGAACTGACGCGCGTCGAGCGTGAATTCTGAATAGGATCTTAAGCTGCGGGGCTTCCTTGAAGCATGCCTCAGATTGGATGCACAAAATGGAGGGGGCCGTATTCAGACACTGTGTAGGTTGTCATTGCTTGGTGACCCAATCAGTACCCTCCGTGTCATTTTGTTAGCGTTATAGAAACTTTTGGTAGATAAGGCTATGAAGTAGCTGCTTTCAATTATTGAGGCCTTCCTCTGACCTCACCAATATTGTTCGTTACGTTACTAGTAGCGCGCATATGTCCAGGTTTGTGCCTCGACTACCAAAGATCCATGGTCTTCAACCAGTGCAACGTTTCCCGGCTTCGTCCACACCGCCCGATACGTCGTTGCTGAGAATGACGATACTCACGATTAGTTTACTCTATTGCACAGACTTGTCTGTCCCATAAGTCGGATACACATTCCTGTTCACGAAGTAAGCAATCTCTATTTTAGCACATCACAGTGTCTTCTTCCTTGAAAGACTCGTTGATCATTGGCTATTACTCATCAATCACTATGGCGTCGACGACCCCGAAACCCCTCACAGTGCTTGTCATCGGCGTTGGCCAGATGGGCAGCAGTCATCTTCTGGCATACCATCAGAGCCCACACTTTCACGTTGTTGGCGTATTGACACGCAATGTTCCCGAATTACCTGTTGAACTGAAAGAATACAAAAGCCTCCACTTTATAGATCTCGAGTCGGCGCTTGCACTAAAGCCCGACATTGTGGCCATCAACACCCATACCGATAGCCATGCACACTATGCGATGGCGGCTATGGAGGCGGGAGCGCATGTATTTGTGGAGAAACCTCTTGCGTCAACCCTTGCAGAGGCGCAGCGAGTGGTGGATGCCGCGAAGCGGGTACACAAGAAGCTTGTGGTTGGCTACATCTTGAGACATCACCCAAGTTGGGCCGAGTTTATCAAGCAAGCCCGCCTCCTCGGTCCGCCCTACGTCATCCGTATTAGTCTGAACCAGAAGTCCCGCGGCAAACTCTGGGACATTCATCAGCGAGTCCTAAAAGATAACAGTCCAATCGTTGACTCAGGAGTTCATTATGTAGATGTGATGCTTCAGATTACGAAGAGCCGACCGGTCCAGGTCCGAGGTATGGGTGTGCGTCTGGCCCATGATCTTGGACAAGACGAAGTCAACTATGGGCATCTACAGATCACTTTTGCTGATGGTTCCGTTGGTTGGTACGAAGCTAGCCTAGGTCCCATGATATCAAAAATTGGATGCACCATTAGGGATGTCATGGGGCCCAAGGGCTCGGTATCTATGATTCAGGACGACCAGCCTGGCTCTGCAGCAATGGAGAAAGTGACTAGATCAGCCAGCATCCGGGTGGCAAGTGTTGACGGAGGTGAGAAAGATCTCTCCATGTTAAATGAGCCAAGTTTCGCCGAGCTTTGTGCCCGACAGCAAGCGTTTTTGCTGAACGCTATCCGGGGCGACTGGGATCTTTCTCAACATATGGACGATGCCGTACAATCCCTTGCTGTTGCCATTGCGGCAGAGACATCGAGAAAAGAAAACAATGCTGTAGATCTATGAAAGCGAGATCTCGGACGACTCGTGGGAAGACCATATCTGCTGCCGAGGAACGTTATCGATTCTGGGATGATCCCCAACACCTTGATGACAGAAGGAAACTGAAAGGCTTAGGTCCAAAAGGTAGTAAGGGTTCTCGAGCGTAAATAAGTAGTAGTGAAATCAATGAAGCACATTGTCTTCAGTTAGTATCATATCGTAACGCATGTCGACCATATCGAGAAGACATCACCCAATGCCTCTGAAGGCTATGGCCACCAGCTTGTCACATCATATGGCACAGCACTAGAAGATACGGGCTCCACAGCTTCCTCAACAGAAAATTGAATTGCTAAGCCGATTTCTATAACGTTCCTTATCTTAACAAGGGCCAAAGAGGAAAGACATTCGACAATTATAAAATCCAGAAAGCCTACGTAAATACCATTCCCCATAGACAAATGGATAGAACTGGCATTCTGGATCAAAGGCACTAGACTACCAATAACAGCGCCTATGTTAAAAATGGCCCAGAAGATGGCAACATGATGGCCTTTCTGATCTTTACCAACATAGATCATCATCATACTGCCTTCAGCCATCCACAAAAAACCGATATCAGTACCCAAAAGCGCGTCAGCCACAATAACAAAAGTTCCGTTTTGGTTAATATTATAGGACAGGAAGGCACCAACGTAGAGCAGGCAACTGTTAAATCATCAGAACTCGACTTCACATATCTTTTTATCTAATAATAAATCCATTCATACCCCCACCTTCTCAGTAATACGGTGCACTGTTCGCCAATTAAGCTGCAGATAATGCCGCCAAAAAAGGCCATAGAGGCAAAGGTAGAGTAAATTGCGATGCTCGCCTTGTTTATAATATTGGCGTCAAGTCGGCCGTCGCCACTAAGTCCAGACAAAGCATTATACATTCCGGAGCAACTGCTTGTTAAGTGACTCAAAATTAGCAACGACATCTGCGTATTAGAAATAGAAAGCGGCAAGGCAAGGTCTTACAAAAAGATATAATTAACACTAGGATAACTTAAGTGGTTAGGGTGGCATAGTATCTAAAGTTCAAGCCAAATAGTAAAATGCCCTAATATATCCATCCCTTTAGGAGCAGGCGCTAATTGGCTATAGCCAGATTAATACTTCCAGACTTATAAGTGGCCATTTTGGATCCAGGGGCATATAAAAACTGAGATTTCCTGTGCAAAGGCAGTTAAGGTAGCAAAACTTTCTCAGACAGGGTCAGACAGTTATTGTATAGAAATTTGAAGTTTAATCTATAATTCTATTTCTTCTGATCTATTACATTATAAAGAGTGCTAAGCAGACGCTCCACTAACTAATCAACGTGGCGTTTATGTCCAACTCAGCGATAAGACACAATTAAACTAATTATCGAAATAATGTAACATTGATCCACTTTTCACAATACGTAACTACTGGTCCGGTGAACCCAACGCCCTAAGCTTACGGCTCCAACTAACTGGCTCCCTGGCTTGCTTTAACGTGGCATGTAACGTTACGGTTCCAAGCCACCCTTGAAAGGTGCGGTTATGGCCCCTTAGATTAGTCTCCTTTGCCCTGACCTAATTGAGAGTGAGAATGGGCGAGCCAGTGGCGAAGTGCAGAGCGACTTTATGACAGCCGCCTTTCAAACCCCCAATTCTCTAAAATAGCATTAAATCAGGACAGACATAATGTTACAGTGTCTATATAACTCTTAATACTATTAAACCCTGTGTTGTAAACCTAGTAGTGTAGTTTTACCTTACTTCCTATTATTACTTTATATAGTGCTAAGTGTTTTTTAGTATTAGCTATATACCTAACTGTATTATAAAGTTAATTAAGTAATAGTATTATATAAGGCAATAAGAGATATATAAAGACTATAAGTTTTATAAGGTGCTTTTATATTTTTAATAAAAGAAATAAAAATTTAAAAATATAGCTTTATAAATAATTTAAAGTTATTATTATATTAAATATTATTATAATATTAAAGAGTATTATTAATTAATTATTAATTACTTAATAATATTTTTTAAGTAGTATTTATAAAAATTATTAAGTAAAAATATATTATAACTTTAATAATTATATTATATATAAAATAAAGGCTTTATAAATTTTACTTAATAATTAAATATTAATATAATTATAATGCACTTTATTATAAATTAATTAATATTAAAATAATTAATATTAAATTAATAATACTTTTATAATAATTAAGTTTTTAAAAAGGTAATTTAATTTATATTAAGTTTATATTTATAAAATATATAAAGTATTAATATAAAATATATTAATAAGTATTATATCTTTTATAATAATTTAATAATAATCTTTAATAATAGTCTTTAATAATATTTATTAACTATTTTTATTAAAACTAAAAATATATTAATAAAAATAAAAATAAAAGATTATTAAAATATTATATATAAAAATTATTAAACTTTTTAAAATTAAAAAAGAAATAATTATTATAAAAATA